>NC_062216.1:80576991-80881241 GCF_902686445.1 Sciurus carolinensis
TTCAACCTAATGAAACTAGAATATTTCCCAGAATTCCCTTCCTTGTGAGAAAGGGTTGAGATGAGGCCAAAGAATAAATTTTTGTAATATTTGAAGGGTAGAAATGAAGAAGCAGTGACTTTTAATGCTGTAAATGTTAGTGTAGGCCAGCAGTTGCTCTTGAAACTCAGATGGGCTGCCAGTGATCTGCTGACTTAACTTTGTCACTTTTACAGAAGCCTGTAATCTTTCAGCAACTGGTGGATCTTATCTTTCAACTTCTTTGTGTCCTGAGTCAGGTGAAAGTGCAACTCTGTGATGAAATCTTCCTGAGACCACAATAGTTAACACAGTCCTGGAGCAAAACAGTGAGTAGGCATTTTTGTTCATCCCACATTAAAAATAAACCAGCCAAAAAAAAAGGTCTTCTTCATTGCTGGGGATCAAAACAAATACACTTATCAGCTCAGTAATGGATAGACCAAGTGACAGAGACTATGTTGTCTATTTTTTTTTTTTGATGGAGTCATGCACCTCTGAAAAGAGGATTTTATTATTTTTTTAATTCATTTTTATTGTAAACAAATGGGATACATCTTGTTTCTCAGTTTGTACATGAAGTAGAGGCAGACCATTTGTGTAATCATACATTTACCTACAATAATAGTTTTTTATTCATTCTGTTATTTTTTTCTTCCCTCCCACCCCTCCCACCACTCTTATCCCTCTATCCAGTCCCTCCTTCCTCCATTATTGCCCCCCTCCCACCCCCCATTATGTATCATCATCCGCTTATCAGCGAGATCATTCGTCCTTTAGTTTTTTTGAGATTGGCTTATCTCACTTAGCATGATATTCTCCAATTTCATCCATTTGCCTGCAAATGTCATAATTTTATTATTCTTTATACCTGAGTAATATTCCATTGTATATATATACAACAGTTTATTTATCCATTCATCCATTGAAGGGCATCTAGGTTGGTTCCACAATCTGGCTATTGTGAATTGAGCAGCTATGAACATTGTTGTGGCTGTATCTCTGTAGTATGCTGATTTTAAGTCCTTTGGGTATAGGGCAAGAAGTGGGATAGCTGGCTCATATGGTGGGTCCATTCCAAGTTTTCTAAGGAATCTCCACACTACTTTCCAGAGTGACTGCACTAATTTGCAGCCCCACCAGCAATGTATGAGTGTACCTTTCTCCCCACATCCTCTCCAACACCTATTGTTGCTTGTATTCTTGATAATCGCCATTCTAATTGGGGTGAGATGGTAGTTTTGATTTGCATTTCTCTTATTACTAAAGATGGTGAACATTTTTTCACATGTTTGTTGATTGCTTGTAGATCTTCTTCTGTGAAGCGTCTGTTCATATTCTTAGCCCATTTGTTGATTGGGTTATTTGTATTCTTCGTGTAGAGTTTTTTGAGTTCTTTATATATTCTGGAAATCAGTGCTCTATCTGAAGTATGAGTGGCAAAGATATTCTCCCACTCTGTAGGCTCTCTCTTCCCATTGCTGATAGTTTCCTTTGCTGAGAGAAAGCTATTTAGTTTGTATCTGTCCCAGTTATTGATTCTTGCTTTTATTTCTTGTGCTATGGGAGTCCTGTTAAGGAAGTCTGATCCTAAGCCAACAAGTTGAAGATTTGGACCTACTTTTTCTTCTATAAGATGCAGGGTCTCTGGTCTGATTTCAAGGTCCTTGATCCATTGTGAGTTGATTTTTGTGTAGGGTGAGAGATAGGGGTTCAGTTTCATTCTGTTGCATATGGATTTCCAGTTTTCCCAGCACCATTTGTTGAAGAGGCTATCTTTTCTCCATTGCATAGTTTTGGCACCTTTGTGTAGTATGAGAAAATTGTATTTATTTGGGTTTGTGTCCATGTCCTCTATTAAGTACCATTGATCTACCTGTCTATTTTGGTACCAATACCATGCCGTTTTTGTTACTATTGCTTTGTAGTATAGTTGAAGGCCTGGTATTGCGATACCCCCTGCTTTGCTCTTTCTGCTAAGGATTGCTTTAGCTATTCTGGATCTCTTATTCTTAGATGAATTTCATGATTGCTATTTCTGTAGGTACGTCATTGGGATTTTAATTGGAATTGCATTGAATCTGTATAGCACTTTTGGTAGTATGGCCATTTTGACAATATTAGTTCTGCCTATCCAAGAACATGGGAGATCTTTCCATCTTCTAAGGTTTTCTTTAATTTCTTTCTGTAGTTCTCATTGTAGAGGTCTTTCACCTCTTTTGTTAGATTGATTCCCAAGTATTATTTTTTTCGATGCTATGGTGAATGGGTGAATGGGGTAGTTTTCCTAACTTCTCTTTCTGAAGATTCATCACTTACATATAAAAATGCATTAGATATATGAGCATTGTTCTTATATCCTGCTACTTTACTGAATTCACTTGTGAGTTCTAAAAGTTTTCTGGTGGAATTTCCCAGTTCCTCTAAATATATAATCATGTCATCAGCAAATAGGGATACTTTGAGTTCTTCTTTTCCTATTAGTATCCCTTTAATTTCCTTGGTCTGTCTAATTGCTCTGGCTAGAGTTTCGAGGACAATTTTGAATAGAAGTGGTGAAAGAGGGCATCCCTGCCTTGTTCCAGTTTTTAGGGGGAATGCTTTCAGTTTTTCACCATTTAGAATGATATTAGCCATGGGCTTAGCATAGATGGCCTTTACAATGTTAAGGAATGTTCCCACTATCCCTATTTTTCTAGTGTTTTGAGCATGAAGGGATGCTGCATTTTATCAAATGCTTTTTCTGCATCTATCAAAATAATCATGTGATTCATTTTTTTTTTTGATTTTCAAAACCTGTTAACTATCAGCTTTATTTAAAAATGTACAAATATTCTGACATGTAGAACTTAAGCTTGATGGATTCTTGAAACTCCACACAAAACTGGCACACCCAAGAAATCCATACCAAATTAATCACTCATAGACTGCTAATTCCATCCACTAATTTAACAATACAGTATTCAGGATAAATTAAAGGATTTAATATTAACACTTTTAAAAACAGTCATTTGTAACATGCTGCTATAATTAGAACAGTTTTTGGGTTACTGATACAAGAAATTTCAACAGCAAGCTTAAAGCTTTCTGAAAACATAAAAATTGAGACAGTGAATTGATGCAAACATACTACATGTGAGAAAAATACTCTTCTTGTGAATGTTAATACTCAGCTAAATATAATCACTGGCACTGTGACTTGAGCCAGATTTTTAAATCTAGATTAGCTCAACCAGGGTGAAGGCTTTAAATGGAGGAAGGAATGGGACTCAAAGTTGGAATATTTGAAATTCTAGGGACAATGAAGAGACCTATTTTGGGAGAGCAGAGTTACATATCTGAACAACAGGGAAGTATTTTAAAAATTAAAATATATGTTTCAAAGTATTTGCATCAGCACCTCATGGTGAGTTGAAACTTGTTTAACAAGGCCTAGTCTGAAAAATGCATATAAATGAGAATTTAGAGAGCCAAGACATGCCTTAGTCTTGCTGAGTGCAAGGGTATGGCTTTGCATTTTGTTCAGGGTCTCGACTAAATTGTAGGGACTTCAGAAATAATAGTCTTTTATAAAAAAGATATTGCTTATCTATAATAAATGATTTTAGTTAAAAGGTTTGACCAGGTAAAAGTTCATGAGCAGTGCACTGACTTTCAGGTTTTACCTCTCAAATATTCCTGAGAAAACAGTAAGAAAAAAGCAGCTTTCTAAGAACTCTTTTTCAGAAGTTTTTCAGACTTTTCTAGATGAAATACACAGGCAATATTGCAGCTAAGGGACAAACTGAGGGACTGCTTCCCACTTAAACCAAATGAGAAGAAAACTTAGAACGATCTGCTATAAACTGCAAGGCAAAATGCAGCTCAAAACTGAATGGAGCAAGGGTCCTTTGCTAAGTGGAGGATGAAGTGTGATTACCCACTTGAAGGTCCCATTACATTGCGAGTGCAATTCAGTTTGGGGAAAATAGTTTAATGTATCTCTCAGAAAAAAATAGTTTATACTTTGCATCACAAACAAAACAGTGGTTATGATGTCCAGCGCCACCAAGCAACTTTCATTCTGTCCCATACTGCTGAGAGCGAATCCAAGGCAGGGCGGACATCCAGGATGGTGAACTGGTATCCCTTGTTGACTTCGCCACCATCGTAGTAATCTATCACATATCTAACTTCCGTGCCACAGCGGTTGATGATCCAATCATGCCTGTCGAAGGGCAACTCATACCCCATCCAGGAACGAATTCTTGCCCTTGGTGAATACTCTTTTGCTTTCCCTCCAAATCGGATCAATGATGGACCACAGGGACACTCCGCAGCATGAAGAGCTTCCCACTTCAAAATCTCCTTCCAAGCCTGTTCATTGTTCTGATTGTGGATTCTAATGATATTATACATATCTTTCTAATATCCTCATCCTTCCACTTCCACCCTTTCCTCAACATTGCATTCCAGAACATCTGTTCAGAAGGATAAACCCACTTTTTCTCTGAATCTGCTCGTGGAATGGATGACTCCTCTCTGACAGTAGACAAAGGAAAGGGCTGATCTGGAGCTGGTGTTTGATTAGGTGGTGGCATCAGATTTGGAGGATCCAGGTTCTCCTTATTCTTAGCAGCAGCGCCTGTAACAGGACACTCCACATACTCATATGCACGATCTTGGTGGGCAGGCACAGAGTATGTTTTGCTCTCACAGGTTTGAGCAGAGGGTTCTGCACTCATTGGACAGCCTTTCATTTTCCCTTCATGCATTGGGCATCCTGAAGGTGGTGATGCTGCCTGATGATCTGAAGCTTCTGAGGTCTGAACTGGAACAGCAGGAGTAGAGGCTGACAAACCCATGGTTGGAATCAGTGTTGACTCCAAACTATTTTAAATTTCCAGTGGGTCACCGCTGTCGCCTCGGTCACCGCCGGCGCTCTCGCGCGCTGCTCCTTCCTTTTCCAATCATGTGATTCTTGACTTTAAGTCTGTTGATATGGTGAATTACATTTATTGATTTCTGAATGTTGAACCAAACTTGTATTCCTGGGATAAAACCCATTTGATCATGGTGCACTATATTTTTGTATGCAATTTGCTAAGATTTTATTGAGAATTTTTGCATCAATGTTCATTAAGGATATTGGTCTGAAATTTTCTTTCCTCGATGTGTCTCTGTCTGGTTTAGGTATCAGGTGATATTGGCTTCATAGAATGAGTTTGGGAGGGTTCCCTCCTCTTCTATTTCATGAAATACTTTGAGAAGTATTGGAATGAGCTCTTCTTTAAAGGTTTTGTAGAACTCAGCTGAGAACCCATCTGGTCCCGAACTTTTCTTTGTTGGTAGGCTTTTGATGACCTCTTCTATTTCATTACTTGAAATTGATCTATTTAAATTGTGTATGTCCTCCTGGTTCAGTTTAGGTAATTCATATGTCTCTAGAAACCTGGTGATGTCTTCGAGATTTTCTATTTTGTTGGAGTATACATTTTCAAAATAGCTTCTAATTATGTTTTGTATTTCAAGCATGTCTGTTGTGATATTTCCTTGTTCATTCCAAATTTTAGTAATTTGGGTTTTCTCTCTCCTTCTCTTTGTTAGTGTGGCTAAGGGTTTATCAATTTTGTTTATTTTTTCAAAGAACCAACTTTTTATTTTGTCAATTTTTGTTTCAATTTCATTGATTTCAGCTCTGATTTTAACTATTTCCTGTCTTCTACTACTTTTGTTGTTGCTCTGTTCTTCTTTTTCTAGGGCTTTGAGCTGTAGTGTTAGGTCGTTTATTTGTTGATTTTTTTCTTCTTTTATTGAATGCACTCCATGAAATAAATTTTCCTCTAAGTACTGCTTTCATAGTGTTCTAGAGATTTGGATATGATGTTTCTTTGTTCTCATTTACTACTAAGAATTTTTTAATTTCCTTCCTGATGTCTTCTGTTATCTATTCATCATACAATAGCGTATTATTTAATCTCCAGGTATTGGAGTAGTTTCTGTTTTTTGCTCTGTCATTTATTTCTAATTTCAATCCATTATGATCTGATAGAATACAAGGTAGTATCTCTATCTTCTTGTACTTGCTAACATTAGCTTTGTGGCTTAATATATGGTCTATTTTGGAGAAAGATCCATGTGCTGCTGAGAAGGAAGTGCATTCTCTCTTTGTTGGATGGTATATTCTATAAATATCTGTTAAGTCTAAATTATTGATTGTGTTATTGAGATCTATGATTTCTTTGTTCAATTTTTGTTTGGAGGATCAGTCTAGTGGTGAGAGAGGTGTGTTAAAATCACCTAGTATTATTGTGTTGTGGTCTATTTGATTTCTGGAATTGAGAAGGATTTGTTTGACCTATACGGATGAGCCACTGTTTGGGGCATAGATATTTATGATTGTTATGTCTTGCTGATTTATGCTTCCTTAAGCAGGATGAAATGTCCTTCTTTATCCCTTCTGACTAACTTTGGCTTGAAGTCCACATTATCTGAAATGAGGATGGATACTCTGGCTTTTTTGCTGTGTCCATATGCATGGTATGTTTTTTCCCATCCTTTCACCTTTACTCTATGGGTATCTCTTTCTAAGAGGTGAGTCTCTTGCAGGCAGCATATTGTTGGATCTTTCTTTTTAATCCAATCTGCCAGTCTGTCTTTTGATTTATGAGTTCAGGCCATTAACATTCAGGGTTATTATTGTGATATGATTTGTACTCCCAGTCATTTGGCTCATTTTTTTTTTTTTTTTTTTGACACAGCTTGGTTTCTCCTTTATTTCGCTGTTCCTTTAGGGTACTTCCTCCCTTTGCTGATTTACATCATTGTTTTTCATCTCTTCCTCATGGAATATTTTGCTGAGAATGTTCTGTAAAGCTGGCTTTCTTTTTGTGAATTCTTTTAGCTTTTGTTTATCACGGAAGGATTTTATTTCGTCGTCAAATCTGAAGGTAAGTTTTGCTGGGTATAAGATTCTTGGTTGCCATCCATTTTCTTTCAGGGCTCGAAAAATGTTGTTCCAGGCCCTTCTAGCTTTTAGGGTCTGGATTGAAAAATCTGCTGATATCTGTATTGGTTTCCCCCTGAATGTAATTTGATTCTTTTCTCTCACAGCCTTTAAAATTCTGTCTTTATTTTGTATGTTAGGTATTTTCATTATAATGTGCCTTGGTGTGGGTCTGTTGTAATTTTGTGTATTTAGAGTCCTATAAGCCTCTTGTATTTGATTTTCCATTTCATTCTTCAGATTGGGAAATTTTCTGATATTATTTCATTGAATAGATTGTTCATTCCTTTGGTTTGTTTCTCTAAGCCTTCCTCAATCCCAATAAGTCTTAAATTTGGCCTTTTCATGATATCCCACAATTCTTGTAGATTCTGTTCATGATTTCTTACCATCTTCTCTGTTTGTTCAACTTTGTTTTCAAGATTAAATATTTTGTCTTCAATATCTGAGGTTCTGTCTTCCAGGTGTTCTAGCCTATTGGTTATGTTTTCTATGGAGTTTTCAATTTGGTTTATTGTTTCCTTCATTTCAAGGATTTCTGTTTGTTTTTTTTTCAATATGTCTAACTCTTTATTGAAATGATCTTTTGCTTCCTGTATTTGCTCTTTTAACTGTTAATTGGTGTGATCATTCAATGCCTGCATTTGCTCTTTCATCTCCTCATTTGCTTCCTTGATCATTTTAATTATGTACATTCTGAACTCCCTTTCTGACATTTCTTCTGCCATGTTGTCATTGGATTTTATTGCTATACCATCTAGGTTTGTTTGGGACATTTTCTTCCCTTGTTTTCTCATGTTGCTCAGGTATCTACCCCTCTAGTAGTGGAACTCTGGGATTTTACAGATTTCCTCTATTGACTAATATTGTCTCTGTAGATTTCCAACAACTCACCTCTTAGCCTTCAGTAGCCTGAAGTCTTGGAGCAACTTGATAATGTGGTGCTTCACTAGAAAGATCCCCCTTTAGGGGTGGTGGCCTTCAGGTGTCGTATATTCCCTGTCAGTGGGCAGAGGCGCCTCCACTTGTTGACTGATGGTCAGCCAAAGGGGGACTAGACTGCAGACTGGGGCACGTCTGATCTGGGCCTGTGTCTCTGGTTCTACTGCCCTGGTGGGAAAGCCTCTCCCAGCGGGGAAGATTGACCTGGTGGGGAAGTTTCACTGGGCAGCTCTCCTCTGAGAAGTTCCCTTCGGTTCAGAACTACCACCTGGACTAGGAAGCCCTCCTCTGTGATGTTCCCAGGGGTCCAGACCTACCGCCTGGGCTGGGGAGCCTGGCCCTGTGAGGGATGTGTTGTCTATTTTGGTAAAAAAAATACCAGATCTGGAATAGCAGCTGTGATTGAAACTATCACTTGGTTAAGCTTTTATGTTGTATTAGTATCCCAGAATCCAGAGTTAATCTTTTTTCTTTCTTTTTTTTTTACAGGACTAGAAAAGCAAATTAAATAGCAATACAATGGGAATCATTATCACTGCCTCCCTTCCTTGTTTGAAAGCAGCATTAATTTCTTTAATTCTTTCTAGGATATGGTATGGTAGTCTGTTGATATCTGTGGAAGATATGTCCAAGATCCCTGGTGGAATCAATGTTTATAGCAGCTCAATTCACGATAGCAAAACTATGGAACCAACCTAGTTGCCCCTCAACAGATAAATGGATAAAGAAAATGTGGTACATATACATATACTCAGCTTTAAAGAAGAATAAAATTACAGCATTTACAGGTAAACAGATGGAACTAGAGAGTGTCATGCTAAGTGAAATAAATCAATTCCCAAAACCCAAAGATGGAATGTTTTCTCTGAAAAGCAGATGCTGATCCATAGTGCGGGGTGGGTAGGGAAGAATGAAAGAAACTTTATATTAGGTAGAGAGGACTGAGGGGAGGGGAGGAGTGGTGTGGGTGGGGATGGGAAGGACAGTAGATTGAGACAGACGTTATTACACTGTATGCATGTATGAAAAAAATTTTTAAAAATATTTATCACTGTTAATAAATAAAAATAAAAAATCAAATATGTCATTTTAAAAAAAGATCCCCAGTGGATGTCTGGAAGTATCAAGCCCTACATGAACTATGGGTTTTCCTATACATATATACCAATGATAAAATTCATTTTATAAATTAGGTAAACTAATAATAACTTTCTGTAGATCTTAGCAATCTAAACATATGATTTTTTTTCCTATGAAGCAAGGACTTCTATATTTTCACCTAAAGGAAGAATTTTTTTGCAAGGAAGAGAAGCAAATTCTCTTTGGCATATCTGAACTTACAACATCACTACTCTTGTGGTTTGGGGTCATTACTAAGTAAAATAAGGGTTACTTGAATACAAGCATGGCAATGCTACAACAGTCAACCTGATAACCAAAAGAAGTACTAAGTGACAAATGAATGGGTAGCACATGCAGTAAGATTACACTGGGCAAAAGGATAACTGATGTCCCAGGCAGGATGGAGAGGGATAGCACAAGCACAGGAATTTTCAGGCTACTTAGAACAGTGCACAATTTATAACTTTTAAATTGTTTATTTCTGGAAGTTCCATTTAACATTTTCCAACTATGGTTGACCACTGATAATTGAAAACAGTATAAAGTGAAACTATGGGTAAGGGGTGACCACTCTTCTCCTTCTATATGTAATCATGGTAAGAAGACATGGCAGGTGATTTTAGAGGCTTCCACTTGGCTCTTTCTACCATAATGACTCTTAGTGGGTCAAAGGACAAATCTGAAGCCTTTTCCAATTTTTAAATTTAACTGTTCCAAGCAGCAATCAGGAACCTGACAACCACTGGTAGGTTTTTGTACTGCATGTACCTACTGTGAGATGGACTTGGACTAGAAATGCATATACCTCCTGGTTCTCATAAACTCCCACTCAAACTTGGGGAATACGATGGCTTTTTATGTCCCCTGATATCAGTGTCAATTCAGATTTTGTGTTCAATAACCCTCAAGAGATCTGGGTATTTGCATTTTCCTACTACATCTGGAGAAATGCTGCAAGTCCCTTGGAGGAGGAAGTGGAGGGTGCTTATTGTCTGTACTTGCAGTGATTCAAAGGATCAAGTGTCAAGGATTAGACTTTCTCTTTAATCACTAGACTCTGGGTCTGACAACTGACTTAGATATGGAAAATAAGATTGTAGCACAGTGTGGGGCTTACCATCTGCCATTTGCCTGCCTCTTGCCTGTCCATCGCCTGCCTTTCACCTACCCATCACCCACTGACAGAGCTTCACCTGCCGATCATCCCACAGCAGCCATCAGACTGACCACAGACCACCAGTGGGAGCGCCAGCTGCCTGCTGTTGCCTGGAAGTTCACTGTCACAGTACTTGCAGGTTTGGTTTCACGTGGCTGCTGCCATTTTGAGACAACAACCAGGACCTGTAGGACCCTTGGCTGGACTAACTGAGCCCTGTCTCCAGGATCCCTCAGCCTAACCGACCACTCCCTGCCTCCATGGCCCTCAGATTGGCTGACTGCTATCCGCTGCCAGGACCCCTAGACTGACTGACTGCACCCTGCCTCCAGAATTCCACAACCAGACCAACCGCATCCCACCTCCAGGACCTCCAGTTGACCACGCCCACACCCTGTGCTGCAGCTCCCCATTTGCCAACACATAGGGAAGCCAGAGTGGCCATCTTGGATTATCCTGGAAGCTGTATCTCCCATCTTTAGGTGGGGCAGATCCCATCTTGAGACACCTGCTGGAGAATGGAAGCTCATTGTCAGGTAACTCTCATGCATTAGGCTACTGAAGACTGGGAGGTTTGAATACTATATAATTGTTATAGTGTAGATTTTTTTTCTCCTTATTGAAAAATTTTAAGTTTTTATTTCTTTACTTTTCTCACTCTCTTTTCCTTTTGTTTACCTTTTCCCTCAGAGTCTCCTTCTCCCTTTTTGCATGCTAACAACCAACTTCTTTTGATTATACTTTCACTCTTTCTACTATCTAGAACTTCTATATATTCTTTTCTTATCCCATTAACAGCTACATCCTACACCCCTCCGCATCCTCTTTGTCCTCCATTAGAAACTGCAGACCTTATTACAAATCTGTTATACTAAAGATAATAATTAAACTCATTCTGTTTATTATGACAATATTGTTAACATCCTCATAGGGGCTATTTGGTTTAGGGTTGCATATTGCCTGTACTGGGCACTGCTAATATTGATCTCTCCCTTAAAGAAAAGGTTTTTGAAACCTATATGGTCACTATAAGCCTATGGGAGAAAATTGCAATACCCCAGATCTGCACTGCTAGAGCGGAAAATACATGAACAACATGAAAAAACAAGGGAAGAAAATGATCCAAACAAACCTAGATTCTATATTAATAGAATCCAGAGAGAGCATGGTAGAAGAAATGTCAGAAAAGGAGTTCAGAATATACATAATTAAAATGATTCATGAAGCAAAGGATGAGATAAGAGAGCAAATGCAGGCAATGAATGATCATACCAATAAGCAGTTGAAAGAGCAACTGCAGGAAGCAAAAGATCATTTCAACAAAGAGATAGAGATTCTTAAAAAAAGAAAAAGAAAGAAAGAAATGGAAATCCTTGAATTGAAGGAAACAATAAACCAAATAAAAAACTCAATGGAAAGCATCACCAACAGATTAGAGCAATTGGAAGACAGAACCTCAGACAATGAAGACAAAATATTTAATCTTGAAAATAAAGTTACATTAAAGAAAGAAATTAAAGAAAACCTTAGAAGATGGAAAGATCTCCCATGTTCTTGGATAGGAAGAATTAATATTGTCAAAATGGCCATACTACCAAAAGTGCTATACAGATTCAATGCAATTCCAATTAAAATCCCAATGACATAGCTTACAGAAATAGAACAAGCAACCATGAAATTCATCTGGAAGAATAAGAGACCCAGAATAGCTAAAGCAATCCTTAGCAGGAAGAGTGAAGCAGGGAGTATCACAATACCAGATCTTCAACTATACTACAAAGCAATAGTAACAAAAACGGCATGGTATTGGTACCAAAATAGACAGGTAGATCAATGGTACTTAATAGAGGACATGGACACAAACCCAAATAAATACAATTTTCTCATACTACACAAAGGTGCCAAAACTATGCAATGGAGAAAAGATAGCCTCTTCAACAAATGGTGCTGGGAAAACTGGAAATCCACATGCAACAGAATGAAACTAAACCCCTATCTCTCACCCTGCACAAAAATCAACTCAAAATGGATCAAGGACCTCGGAAACAGACCAGAGACCCTGCATCTTATAGAAGAAAAAGTAGGTCCAAATCTTCAACATGTCAGCCCAGGATCAGACTTTCTTAACAGGACTCCCATAGCACAAGAAATAAAAGCAAGAATCAATAACTGGGATAGATTCAAACTAAAAAGTTTTCTCTCAGCAAAGGAAACTATCAGCAATGGGAAGAGAGAGCCTACAGAGTGGGAGAATATCTTTGCCACTCATACTTCAGATAGAGCACTAATTTCTAGAATCTATAAAGAATTCAAAAACTCTACACCAAGAATACAAATAATCCAATCAACAAATGGGCTAAGGGATTCCCCACTTCACAGAAGAAGATCTACAAGCAATCAACAGACATGAAAAAATGTTCACCATCTTTAGTAATAAGAGAAATGCAAATCAAAACTACACTAAGATTCCATCTCAACCCAATTAGAATGGTGATTATCAAGAATACTAGGAACAATAGGTGTTGGAGAGGATGTGGGGAAAAAGGTACACTCATACATTGCTGGTGGGGTTGCAAATTAGTGCAGCCAATCTGGAAAGCAGTGTGGAGAATCCTCAGAAAGCTTGGAATGGAACCACCATTTGACCCAGCTATCCCACCCCTCAGCCTATACCCAAAGGACTTAAAAGCGGAATACTACAAAGATGCAGCCACATCAATGTTCATAGCTGCTCAATTCACAATAGCCAGATTGTGGAACCAACCTAGATGCCCTTCAATTGATAAATGGATAAAGAAACTGTGGTATATTTATAAAATGGAATATTACTCAGCCATAAAGAATAATAAAATTATGACATTTTCAGGCAAATGGATGAAACTGGAGAATATCATGCTAAGTGAGATAAGCCAATCTCAAAAAACCAAAGGAAGAATGATCTCTCTGATAAGTGGATGATGACACATAATGGGGGGGCAAGAATGGATGAAGGAGGGACTGTATAGAGGGAAAAGAGGTGTGGGAGGGGTGGGAGGGTAGGAGGAAAAATAACAGAATGAATCAAACAACATTACCCTACGTAAGTGTATGATTACACAAATGGTATGCCTTTACTCCATGTACAAACAGAGAATCAACATGTATCCCATTTGTTTACAATAAAAATAAATATATAAAAAATAATAAAAAAAAAAAAGTTGAGCAAACTGAGAAGATGGGAAGAAATCATGAACAGAACCTCCAAGAACTATGGGACATCATGAAAAGACCAAATTTAAGAATTATCGGGATTGAGGAAGGCACAGAGATACAAACCAAAGGAATGAACCACCTATTCAATGAAATAATATCAGAAAATTTCCCAAATCTGAAGAATGAAATGGAAAATCAAGTACAAGAGGCTTACAGAACACCAAATGCACAAAATCACAACAGATCCACACCAAGGCACATTATAATGAAAATGCCTAACATTCAAAATAAAGATAGGATTTTGAAGGCCGCAAGAGAAAAGCATCAGATTACATATAGGGGGCAACAAATATGGATATCAGCAGATTTCTCAGCCTAGAGTCTAAAAGCTAGAAGGGCCTGGAACAACATATTTCAAGCTCTGAAAGAACATGGTTGCCAAGCAAGAATCCTATACGCAGCAAAACTAACCTTCAGATTTGAAGATGAAATAAAATCCTTCCATGATAAACAAAAGTTAAAAGAATTTACAAATAGAAAACCTGCACTACAGAATATTCTCAACAAAATATTCCAAGAGGAGGAAATGAAAAACAACAATGTAGGTCAGCAAAGGGAGGAACTACCTTAAAGGAAAAACCAATCAAAGGAGAAACAAAGGCAAGTTAAAAACCAAAAATAAGCCCAAATGACTGGAATACAAATCGTATCTCAATAATAAACCTGAATGTTAATGGCCTAAACTCATCAATCAAAAGACATAGACTGGCAGATTGGATTAAAAAAGAAAGACCCAACAATATGCTGCCTTCAAGAGACTCATCTCATAGAAAAAGACATCCACAGACTAACGGTGAAAGGATGGGAAAAAACCTACCACACACATGGACTCAGTAAAAAAGCGGGTGTTTCCATCCTTATATCAGATAAAGTGGACTTCAAGCCAAAGTTAGTCAGAAGGGATAAAGAAGGACATTTCGTACTGCTTGAGGGAACCATAAATCAGGAAGACATAATGATAGTAAATATTTATGCCCCAAACAGTGGTGCATCCCTGTACATCAAACAAATCCTTCTCAATGCCAGAAATCAAATAGACCACAACACAATAATTCTGGGTAACTGTAATACACCGCTGTCACGACTGGATAGATCTTCCAAAGAAGAACTAAACAAAGAAACCATAGAACTCAATAACACAATCAATAACTTAGACTTAACAGACATATATAGAATATTCCATCCATCATGAGCAAATTCACTTTCTTCTCAGCAGCACATAGAACCTTCTTGAAAATAGACCATGTTATGCCACAAAGCAGCCCTTAGGAAATGCAAAAAAATAGAGATACTGCCTTGTGTTCTATCAGATCATAATGGAATGAAATTAGAAATCAATGACAAAATAAAAAGCAAATTACTCCAACACCTGGAGACTAAATAATATGCCATTGAATGAAGCATGAATAACAGAAAACATCAGGGAAGAGATAAAAAAATTCTTAGAGGTAAATGAGAATGAAGATACAACATATCAAAATCTCTGGGACACTATGAAAACAGTACTAAGAGGAAAATTCATTGCATGGAGCACATCCAAGAAAAGAATAAAAAGCCAACAACTAAATGACCTAACTTTATAGCTCAAAGCCCTAGACAAAGATCAGAACAACACCAAAAGTAGTAGAAGACAGGAAATAATTAAAATCAGAGCTGAAATCAATGAAATTGAAACAAAAGGAACAATTCAAAAAATTGACAAAACAAAAAGTTGGTTCTTTGAGAAAGTAAACAAATTAGACAAATCCTTAGCCACACTAACAAACAGAAGGAGAGAAAACTCAAATTACTAAAATTCGTGATGAAAAAGGAAATATCATGACAGACACCACTGAAATACATAACATAATGAGAAGCTACTTTGAAAATCTACATTCCAACATAATAGAAAATACTGAAGACATGGATAGATTTCTAGAGACATATGCTCCTCCCAAACTGAACCAGAAGGACATACACAATTTAAACAGATCAATATCAAGCAATGAAATAGAAGAAGCCATCAAAAGCCTACCAACCAAGAAAAGCCCAGGACCTGATGGATTCTCAGCTGAGTTCTACAAGACTTTCAAAGAAAAACTCATTCCAATACTTCTCAAAGTATTCCAGGAAATACAAAAGGAGGGAATCCTACCAAACTCATTCTATGAAGCTAATATCACCCTAATACCCAAACCAGACAAAAACTCATCAAGGAAAGTAAATTTTAGACCAATATCCTTGATGAATATAGATGCAAAAATCCTTAACAAAATCCTGGCAAACCTCATCCAAAACATATTAAGAAGATAGTGCACCACGATCAAGTGGGGTTCATTCTGTGAATGCAAGTTTGGTTCAATATCCATAAATCCATAATGTAATCCATCATATCAATAGACTTAAGGATAAGAATCATATGGTTATTTAAATTGATGCAGAAAAAGCATTTGACAAAATACAACACCCCTTCATGCTCAAAACACTAGAAAAAATAGGCATGGTAGGAACATACCTGAACATTGTAAAGGCTATTTATGCTAGCCCATGGCCAACATCATTCTTAATGGAGAAAAACTGAAAGGATTCCCTTTAAAAACTGGAACAAGACAGGGATGCCATCTTTCACCACTTCTATTCAACATTGTCCTTGAAATACTAGCTAGAGCAATTAGACAGAATAAAGAAATTAAAGGGATACGAATAGGAAAAGAGGAACTCAAACTGTCACTATTTGCCCATGACATGATTCTCTATTTAGAGGATCCAAAAAACTCCACCAGAAAACTTCTAGACCTCATAATGAAGCCTGCAAAATAGCAGGATATAAAATCAACACACATAAATCTAATCTAAAGCATTTTTATACATAAGCGATGAAACACCTGAAAGGGAAATGAGGAAAACAACTCCATTCACAATAGCCTCAAAAAAAAAAAAAAAATCAATCTAACCAAAGAGGTGAAAGATCTCTACAATGAAAACTACAAAACACTGAAGAAAGAAAATGAAGAAGACCTTAGAAGATGGAAAGATCTCCCAGGTTCTTGGATAGGCAGAATTACTATTATTAAAATGGCCATACTTCCAAAGGCGCTATACAGATTTAGCACAATTCCCATTAAAATCCATATGACATTTCTCATAGAAACAGAAAAAGCAATCATGAAATTCATCTGGAAAAACAAAAGACCCAGAATAGCCAAAGCAATCCTGGGCAGGAAGAGTAATGCTGGAGGTATCACAATACCAGACCTTAAACTCTACTATAGGGTGATAGTAACAAAAACAGCTTGGTACTGGCACCAAAATAGACAGGTAGATCAATGGTACAGGATAGAAGACACGGAGACATACCCACATAAGTACAGTAACCTCATACTAGACAAAGGTGCCAAAAACTTACAATGGAGAAAAGATAGCCTCTTCAACAAATGGTGCTGGCAAAACTGGAAATCCATATGTAGTAAAATGAAACTAAACCCCTATCTCTCACCCTGTACAAAACTCAACTCAAAATGGATCAAGGATCTAGGAATTAGACCTGAGACCCTTCACCAAACAGAAGAAAAAGTAGGCCTGAATCTCCATCATGTTCGCTTAGGACCAGACTTCCTTAACAAGACCCCCATAGTGCAAGAAATAAAAGCAAGAATCAATAAATGGGATAGATTCAAACTAAAGAGCTTTTTCTCAGCACAGGAAACAATCATAATGTGAAAAGAGAGCCTACATAGTGGGAGAAAATCTTTTACACACACACTTCAGACAGAGCACTCATCTCCAAAGTTTTATAAAGAACTTTAAAAACTTTACACCCAAAATACAAAGAACCCAATCAATAAATGGGCTAAGGAACTGGGCAGACACTTCACAGAAGAAAATATACAGGTGATCAACAAATATATGAAAAAGTGCTCATCATCCCTAGTAATTAGAGAAATGCAAATTAAAACCACCCTAAGATTTTATCTAACTCCTTTTAGAATGGCGATTATCAAGAACACAAGCAATAAGAAGTGTTGGCGTGGATGTGGGGAAAAAGGCACACTTTTACATTGCTGGTGGAGTTGCAAATTGGTGCAGCCTCTGGAAAGCAGTGTGGAGATTCCTAAGAAAACTTGGAATGGACCCACCATTTGACCCAGCTATCCCACTCCTCAATTTATACCCAAAGAACTTAAAATCAGCATACTACAGTGATGCAGCCACATCAATGTTCATAGCAGCTCAATTCACAATAGCTAGATTGTGGAACCAACCTAGATGCCCTTTAACTGACAAATAGATAAAGAAACTGTGGTATATATACACAATGGAATATTACTCCGCCATAAAGAAGAATAAAATTATGGCATTTGCTGGCAAATGGATGAAGTTGGAAAATATCACACTATGTGAAATAGGCCAAGCCCAAAAAAACCAAAGGCCAAATGTTTTCTCTAATAAGTGCATGACAATATATAACGAGGGGGAGCAGCCGGGGGAAGAGAAGAATGTTTGGATGGTGTAGAGGAAAATGGGGTGGAAGAAGGTGGAGACAGAAAGATAGTACAATGAAACAGATATCATTACCCTATGTATATGTATGATTACATGAATGGTGTGAATCTACATTGTGTACTACCATAGAAATGAAAAGTTGTACCCCATTTTTATACAGTGAATCAAACTGCAGTCTGTAAAAATAAAAAAGATTTTAATAAAAAAAGATTTTAATCTCCCATCATGATAACTAACATCATCCTTTTATTTACTAACTTCCCATTTTTATGTGTTTTTAGAAAGCAAGTAACATTCTAACCTGTTGCCCATCCATGTGCACCTGGGAATACCATGGCCTATTAGTCAGATCCTGGAAGGTCAAGGAACCTTGTCTGTCACTCCAGCTTTGGTATGCATTACAGTAATTATGTTCACCTTGACTCTTAATATTAGGTGCCACCATCTGGGCTCTGCTATTTTGGAATCCTACCACTCCCATAGATAACAGAGACCAATTCCATGATAGAATCTCCTGCTCCCTCCCAACTGGGTGATACAGACATTACAGCTGAACTTTGTAAAATGCTGGTGTCTTCTCTCTGCTGCTATTTCTTTCTTTTTTTTTTTTTTTTTGGAAATTGACATAAGAGGGTTTATTAAGCAAACACTGTCTCCCTGCAGGGTAAGAGAGAAAATGAGAGGAAAAGAGAAAGGGCGCATGCTAGAAAGAGTGTGAAAAGCAAGGAGGAGAGAGAAAGAAAGTGACTAGGAGAGAGAAAGCATGAGAAAAGATGGCAGGGGAGATATCCCTAAGCAGTTGAATTCTGCCGGGCTAACAGGGGACCAATAATGGAGAAGGATACTTGCAAGCTGACTGATGAACCAACAGCTACCTAGGATGTTCACAGACTGACCAGTAGTTGGGAGGTGGGTAAAATGGCTACAGCAGAAAGGGCAGGGAGAGCGGCTTTCAGACTGACAAGCTAGGTTGTGATGCAATGTAAAGGACGGGGGAGCAGCTTTGTATTACATTCCCCCATTTCTGTTTTTATAAGAAAATCTTTTGTTCTCCAGTTCTTTCTTGCCTTATCTCTCCTTCCTGCCTAAGTGACTAGGGCCGGTTTTGCAGGTGAGATGTAAAAAGTCCATTCTCCCAGGGGCAGTGTTCATCTTCCAGACTTCCAGAGGCAGATGGTTTTCATGGACTTCATTTTCTCGATTTGACTGATCCCCTATTTCTACACTAACTGCCTGTCCCCAGTTCTGGCTTCATTCCCCCCTCTAATTTTAGGAACTCCTTACTGCTGTAGGGAAAGAGGGGTGATGACTGCTCTGGCTTCTTCAAGCTGGAAGGGGGCAGTGTGGGGCAAGCAGTTTGGAGTTCCCTTTTTAAAAACCGGGTTAATCAAAGGGTCCATGGTAGAAGTCTGGTTGGGGAAGAGCAGGTTGTAAAGGCATCTGGGGGTGGGTGCTTCAATCTGAAGTCCAGTGATGAATGCAGAGCAGAGTCCCAGGGGGAATGGAAGGTGAGGCTGTGTCTGGGGAGCTCTGGGGCATCAGATGGGTTTCCACTTGCTTAAGAGACAGTGGAAGAGCCCATCTGAGTCACAGCACCAATGTAAGAAACCCACGAAAACCATGCCGGACACAAGAATTGACATAAGAGGGTTTATTAAGCAAACAGTGTCTCCCTGCAGGGTGAGAGAGAAAATGAGAAGAAAGAGAAAGGGTGCATGCAAGAGAGAGTGTGAAAAGTGAGGAGGAGAGAGAAAGAAAGTGAGTAGGAAAGAGAAAGCGTGAGAAAAGATCTCCCCTGCTATTTCTTTCTGCTCCTGTGATAAGCATGCCCCTGGGGCTTTTCTGGGAAACCTAATCAAGTAACAGGATCTCTGGTTCACATAACAAATGATTCTAAGACTGATACATTCCAGAACCTACTGATACTTTTCTCAAAAGTGTTGAGCCTCTCTTTCTTTTTTAAAATATTTTTAATAGTGTTTTTGTGTGTTTTTATTTCTTTTTATGAGGTGCTGAGAATCAAACCAGTGCCTCACACACGCTAGGCCAGAGCTCCACCACCAAGCCACAACTGTAGTCCCGAGCATCTCTTTCTCACAGCAGATTGACACTGTAGCTAAGCCTCAAGGAGTCATCCCAACAGTATTTAGGACTGACTCCAGGTGGCCTTGTCAGGACAAGAAGTTCAAGTCAAGAAAAAGTGTACCCATGTCAATAGCTATTCCTGTATCCTGCCTTATTTTCTGCCTTCCCCAGTCTAATCACTTAAACTCCCCCTATGTCCTAATTCCTTCTTTAACATGTTGACCAGGCCTTTTATTTTTAAAACAGTTTTAATTGACAAGTAATAATTGTGCTGAACAGGGTGTTACACACCTGTAATCCCAGAGTTTCAGGAAGTGGAAGAAGGAGATTGCAAGTTTGTGACCAGCCTGGGCAACTTAGTGAGACCCTGCCTCAAAATAAAAATAAAAAGGACTGGGGATGTAGCTCAGTGGTAAGGCACCTGTGAGTTCAATCCCCAAGTACCCAAAACAAAGCAGACACATAATAATTATCCATATTTATGGGCACAACTGCTGTTTTGATACATATGTATATTTTGTAATGATCCCCAAAGCCTCTCTTCTAGATATTTTAAAAGGTACAAAACAGAATTGTTAATGATAGTCATACTATTGTGTAATAGAATAACAGAGCTATTCCTCCTATCTAACTGTAACTTTGAACCCATGGATCAACATTTCCCCATCCTTCCCCTCTTACTCCCCCTTTTCTGGTAATCACTGTTCCATTCTCCACTTTTATGAGAACTACTTTTTTAGATTTCCACATGTGAGTAAGATCATGCATATGTATTTGTTTGTTCGTCCAGCTTATTTCACTTAATATAACGCCTTCCAGGTTCATTGGTGTTTTCACAAATGATGATGTTTCATCTTTCTATGGGTGAATAGTATTCCATTGTGTACATATACACCACATTTTCTTTTTTTCATCTATTGATGGACAATTAGGTTGATCAGCCCTTTAAATTTGATGTGTATACAATATCTTCCAGAGGAGCAATGTCCCACTTGAAGTATGCTATGTCGTATCCTGAACCATTGGTTGAGAGACAGTTAGGGAAGACAGAACTAGAGGAGGACAAGCACCATTTTGTGGTGCTCAGATGTGGTCTTTTCAGGTGTGGTCCAATCAAATGAAGGCAGTTCTGCTTTAGCAAGGGGTAGAACTCGGCTTTTGCCATCTGGAGAATTAAGAGGTATCTGGTGGTTCAAGGTTGTCAGGCTCAAGTATCCAAATACCATCTTAGGTCTCTGCTTCTCGCTATGGAGCCCTTAGCCTTGCCGTAGAAGACCTGTTTAGGCCGTCATTCAGCGTTATTTGAGCTCTGCTAGCTTGGTAATTAACCCCTGGGCTTGCTTTTCAGTGGATTCTGCCCTGAGGTTACAAAGGGTAAGAACTTATTTAAACATCACCCTGGAAGTTTCCTCACTTTGGCAGTGTGAATTAAATTGTCTGCTTAACCTTAGCCCATCTATTTTTTTTCTTTTTATTTTTTATTCAAGACTTCCAAAGCCATGAGCAAAAGCTAGCTAATGTCTTTGTCTTCATGATTATCTCTTCCTGCTCATCCTGGTCATGGAGTCCTTAGCAATATCTGACAAGTGAGTGACCCAGTCCCAGAATCTCCTTTGGAGGGTTTGCTTCCTAGTGCCATTTCTTTTAAAAAATTATTTAAATTAAAAGATAAATGATAAAGATTGGATATATTTATGGTGTGCAACATGATGTTTTGAAACATGTATATAATGTAGAATGACTAAATTGAGCCAATTAACGTGTATTATCTCTCATACTTATTTTTTTGCAGTCAGAACACCTAAAATCTACTCTTAACACTTTTCAAGTATACAAGATGCTGTTTTTAAGTACAGTCATCATGCTGTACAATGGACCTGTTGAAATTTTTCCTCTTGTCTAACTGAAATTCTGTATTCTTCGACCAACATCTCCTCAACCCAGCAGCCCTTGATAACCACCTGGTTTATTTCACTTAATATGATATCTTCCACTTTCATTCATGACATGCTGCAAATGACAGCATTTACTTTTTTTCAAAGGCTAGATAGTAGTCCATTATGTAGCACCACTCCTATTATCAATCGTTTTATCCTAGGTTCTTCAAAATGCGGAACTTGAGACAAGTCTTGCATCATGGTCATTATTTTGGAAAATTATCCTCCAAAGAAGAATAGAGCAGGAAAGAAAGAATAAGAGCACCTCACTTAATTGATCCCTTTGCAGGGAACTGGAGGTTAATCTGTTAGGGACCCTCTAGGAGCCACACAGAATGCATGGAGAGATCATTTACTTTAAAGGGAAAAAGGGAATGTCGATTACTGCCTCCTGTACCCAGTCCCTCCTGGACACTGTCTGGGAATTACCCCAAGAGATATCAACTTTATCACATTTCTAGTCTTTAGAAAATGATTTTGTTCTTTTGTAGCCTCTAAAGATGATCAGTGAGGGTTTTTTAAAGTATTGCTATGATATAGATTTTAACATTCAAAGCAGTGAATGTTAAAATGTGTCTCCACCTATTGCACTCATTATTTTCCAGGCTAATGTCTCATCTTTGACTATTGATAGTCCTCAAATTGGCTCCTGGGACCTTCTGACCTGACCCCTGTGAATTGTAGTAGCTTTCTTGTTTTCTAGTATGACTAGGTATTCCAGGCTTAATCCTGCTTCAAATATGAATTCCATTTCTCCAAGCAGCTCTGTTTCCTTGTTATGGCAGTAGTGTTTTGAGATCACAGTCTGGCACTAGAGGTCCTCGTTGCTATTGGGTTGGTCATTGCTCTAAGCCTTTTCCTTGGACAGTGCCAGAAATATGTATTTGTGAAAAAGAGAAATATATCATAAGTTAGTACCTATATTTATAATCCAAATAAAACATGATTTTTTCTTTACCTAATTTCTTTGATTTTATATTTGTATTCTTTACTCTTACTAATTAACATAATTACTCACTTGCCTTAACCTACTTATGACTATATAATAGTTTCAAATATCATTATCAAGTTATTTATTTACTATATCCTATTAGTTGCATACTAACAATATTGACATTGTTATTACCAATACGATCCCTGAATACAATTTAAGATCTTCTAAAAATTCTCTTTTCCTCTATAGAGTGTATCTCACTAGAAAGTACAAATAGCTGTGTTTTGAAGTTATCAAATTAATTCTTCTCTATATGGTTAAACCATCAACTTGATATACTTGACATTTTGTTTTCTATTTTTAGGGACTGATATTTTCCCATCTTGATTTAATTTTGTTTTATGATTATGTAAACCATTTACATGGTTCCTAAGTAAAACACTATAATACAAAGCACATTCAGAGACGTCTAGCTTCTAATCCTGTTTCACCTACCTGTTTATTCCTTCCTTCTGTAAGGAAGTTCAGACTTTACCTCTGGAGATTCACTATTTGAGGTGCTTGAAATAAAAGGGCAGTAGACAGATTTGTAGGAGAAAAGGGATAACAAATTTATCTAATCATAGTTTTATGTGATGTGGGAGACTTTAGGTTGAAGACCCACAGACCCAGGTGAATAATTCAGTTTTATACTTAGTTTGGATGAAACATGAGCGGCCTTGTAGAACTGTGATTGGGTAAAAAAGAATTGGAGCTAATGCAGTAGACTAGGGTGGGGTTCCCAGCAATGCCATCTCTGCAGGCTCTTTGGTCCTCAGCTGTAGCATTCCCTCCTCTCACGTGTAGGACAGGACCCTTTCTGGAATGGTAGGAAGGAGGTCTTAGAACTTAACAATCAAATCAGGTAGGTCAATTCTTGCACAGAAAGATGGGGAAAGTTTGAGTTTTATTTTTAGGTTTTATGACTGGCTTTGGGGGAAAAGGTTCTGATTTCCATGATTCACTTTGGGGAAGAGGAATTCCAGGTTTCATGGCCCACCTCAGAGGAGAATGAAAAGTGTGAGATAGGAAGGTAGGTGAAGGTGATAGAGAAACTGCCTCTGAGGCTGCCCCTGATACCTTCACTTTGGGGTATTGAGTTCTGATCCCCAATACTCCTAAAGGTAATCATTTTAAACATACCTTTTAATTTATTCTTCCCTTTTAAAAATATTTTTTCATATTCCCTCCATTTCTTAGTAAAAGATAGGCTACTCTATGCTCTAATTTGCACTTTGCTTTTTCACCTAATTATATTTTATGAATTTCACTCCTTAGTGGTCCATAAAGACCTTATTCCTTCCTGTAGCTTCCTAAGTCACTATCATTTGAATTTATCCAGGTACTACTTGAAGACTGTGCTGATAGATTCACAAAATAACTTTGAGTCAATAACTAGATGGACAGAATTATCACTTACTGTGCTTTGAAAGATTGCAAAAAAGAAAGAGATTTGGGGGCAATACCAGGAATTTAGCTGAGGACGTGTTTTGTTTGAGATGCCTTTAGACATCCGAATATAATCATGAGTAGGCAATTTGGGACAAATTAGTCCAGAGGACAAGGGTAAGGTCCAGGCTGGAAATAGAATTTGGAAATTAATAGCCCGGGAGTGTGGGGGAGGAGGGGAGGAAGCAGTGTTCTAGGCTGGTCAGTTTTCCACTTTTTCATTAACTTCTAAGTCTAGGAGATTTGGGTTGCCTGGTTGTAGCTCCTGGACTCCTATGATGAACCAGAAAGCAATCACCTTCTCTTAAGCAGAGTAGGGAAGAGGTAAGAGGAAAATGCAGGACTTCACTAACCTGGCAGGGGATGCCAGTCTTTGACCCCAGGCTACAGCCCAGGCATTTTCTCCACCCTCTTTGGGTGCACCATTTCCAACTCCCAGGGGTTTCTTACTGCTGATGTAATTAGTTCCTGGAATCTGTGTTTCCTTCTAAGCTTTTCCTTGTTTGATTTTGGGAAAGGGAGCCAGCAACCTGTGCCATTTTTCCATCTTTACAGGATCCGAAAGTTCTATTAAAATTTAAACATTAAACAGGGGAAAGAAATATTTATTTTTTTAAGAGAAAAAAGATGGGGAAACTGGTTTATTTTCTCTTTTTCAAATATCTTATGAAAATATCCCAAGGAGATTGAACCTGATTAGAACTCAATTTGAGGAAAACAGGGACTCAACAAAGTTGGGAATTGCATGTTGGGTGACAAAATAAAGAAATGACTACTCATCAGGAGGAAATACGTATTCTATGTGAAGAAATGTTATCTAGAAACTTCTAGAATTCTAGAATTTCTGAAGTTCTACCTTGGGTAAGCAAGTATAGGGTAAGAGCTAATTCCCCTGGTCTAGAGTGTGCAGGGGGAAAGATCAAAGTCCATCACAGACTGTTTCTCTTTTATCATGGTGGTTCACCAGGATTTTGAAGAGACTGCTTGAATAAAAAGTTACAGTCAACATTAAACATGATGAGTATTAAACGAGACCGATAAATCACAAAATTAAACCAGATGATGTAATTTGAGGCTAATAAAATAACAAATAGAAAAGTTTTTTAGGGGGCTGAGGATATAGCTCAGTTGGTAGAGTGCTTGCTTTGAATGCACGAGGCCCTGGGTTCAATTCCCAGCACCACAAAAAATGAAAAGTTTTTTGATGGAAATTAATATATACATTTTTATATAGTATCCTTATTGACTCTATGTCCTTGGAATCACATTTTTTGTGCTATCTTTTGTATCCGTGTCATCTTTAAAATTTTTGCTAGAAATATCTTTTTAGTATTCACCAATATAAATAATTATTGAGTCAAAAATGAAAGTTCCCTTGTAATAGCAACATTTCCTTCATCCCCAATACCTTCCAGGGATGATCAGCCTTCATGGTTTAATATTTATCTTTCAGACTTTTAAATACACATTAACATCTTTGTATGTACATACATACACACATGGAATAATTTTATAGAGATAGATATTATATATATGTATATATATTTATACATAAGTTTTTGAAATACGTATATTTCTTCTAAACTCATGGTGGGTATGTGCCTATGTCATTTAAAATAACTGAAGTTCATTTTGTGTATGTTAATAAATTATGTTTTATTTCACTGAGAAGTACACACAAAAAAAGATAAATTAAAATGAACCATGTCTTCTTTATTCTTTTAAAAATTAAAACAATATAAAAAATAATCTGAATAAGTAGTACCTGGTCTTTGGTCCCAGTTGTATGTCTTTTTGTTGCTAGTCTATATTTTTGACCTGTTCACTGAAAGAGAACAGTCTCAGATCTATAAGCTAAGATAAACACATTGTAACAGGAGCAAATAATCTTTTTTTAAAAAATTGGTACATTGTAATTATACAAAATAATGGGACTCATTATGCCCTATTCATATATGCACATAACATAATTTAATGAATCTTATTCCCCAGGACCTTCCTTTCTTTCTCTTCCTCCCTCCTCTGCAAATAATCTTTAAGATGAAGTGGAGGAAAATATATTTAACTAATTTTCAAATAAGAGGACAGAGATAAGATTTAAATTAAAGTTACAAAAAAAGAATTTGAATGGGATTATACAGTTAGACAGAAAAACTTCATGTGTAAACCCCTTCTCTAAAGGCATTTACTCTTATTTAAGGTTGGTCTAGTAAAGCAGAAAGGAACTTCATTCTTGGAAATGAGAACAAAACTTCAGGTCTTTCCAGCCAACACAGAAAGATTTGAAACAAGGAGAGTTCTGTGAGGGGTGGGCCCAAATGGCTGCAGGTTCTTTCTCTTCCCTAAAAAGAGCCTTTCATGATCCCTAAGCCTCTACTATGGAAAAGGAAATTTTCTCAGCTTCTAGGGTACAAATCTAAGGTCTTTAAGGACTTAGAGGGAAGCCCTGAGAGAAAGAGCCTCTGAGGAAGGAACCTCTAAGGAACCACCTCTCTACAGAAGGTGGAGCTTGATTGCCTAAGGAGAAACTAGCCTCAGAGGAAAGCCTCACATTGAAGATGAGACTTCATGTCCTGAAGGCAAACGGAAGGGGAAACTTTTTAAATCGAATAGAGAAAATAACTTTAAGCAAAATATCCAAAGAACCCTGTGTCAGTACTTCAGGCATTTTAAGGGTTGACATGTGGAATAGGGAGTAGACCTTGTTCCCTAAGGCTGCAGAAGGGACAACTGATACTACTGGGTGAAGGTCACCGGCAGTCACAAAGTTCTAAGATACTGGAAACATGACACATGCCATGAACTCTCAGGAACTGATCATGTCCACACAGACAGGTAATGCCTGAGGGGTAAAGAAGCAATCTGCACATCTAATTACAGATTAGATGTGTAAACCTCTGGGATCCCATTCAACATTAAGATCCAATGTTATTAAAAGAAACAACACCACTGACTGAATAAGGTTGAGGTGGGGTAGCTGTGTAGGGTGGGGATACTTTGTGGGGAGACCTAGGGAATTATTTCTCAGCAAGGCCTCGTCAATATAAACAGTTTTATTTAAAGGGCGAAAGAGCTTCCCTAAGGAGAGATGAAGAAGCCGGCAGGGGCTTCCTTTACTCCAAAGGCATTGTATGAGTTGGTTTCTGGCACTAGAGGGGACATAGAAGCTTCTAAGGAAGATACCCCAAAGCATTCCCTGAAGCATTTCCATGATCCCAGTGTGAAGGCTATACTGCCCTTCAGTCTGAAATTGTCATTCTGTACTTACTGAGAAGACATAAGATTAAAACTGGTGGTTGAAAATATATCAAGTAAATACATTGTGTTTAATTGGGATCAAATAATTTTTGTTTATTATACTATATTAAAGTACATATTTGTCTAATTTTCTTCTTCATTTCTTTCTTTCTTTTCCCCCTTTTCTTCCTCTTCTTTTTTTCCTTCTTCTCCTTAGAACCAAGGTCTCTGTGACCTTGTCTTGACCTCCTGTCTTTTGTCCTTATTCTGTTCTGAATCGAGTCATAGAAACCAGAATTTCTCTTGTTCAAGGGAGGTCATAGAAACTAGAACCCCATTTCCCCAAAGCAAGTCATAAAACCTCAAAATACTTGAATCTTCCCCTACCTTTCTGTTTAGGATCTGGTGTAAAGAATTTCTCTGAAACTATCCTTGTGTGATAGTAGGCCACAAGACCTGATTCCAGAGGGGTTCTACTCCATCCCAAGGTGGAGGAATGCTGCAGCTGGGAGTCCAAGAGGAATCTGAATAGACAGGCCTTGCCAGTTTGCCTACTTGATCTATTCCTATTAGCTCGTAACCTTTTATGCAATCACATTTCTACCACACAGCTGTTCATGCTTCACTGAACATAAGCATAAAATAGACATTTATTTTCCCCGGTGTCTTTGGGTCTTCAATCTGAAGGCTACCATGTCACATAAATCTTTGTTTAAATATATTGTTATACTTTTCTCTTGTTAACCTGTCATTTGTTATGGGAGTGTTGACCATGACCCTAATGTGGGAAGGAAAGGGATCATTGCCTTTCAGACCCTACAAAACTAAAGGGCCATAAAATTCTTCAGTGTCTAACATTTATGACCCTAGTTTCAAGGTGAAAGAGAAGATTTTTCTCAATAAGTTAATAAGTATTTTAAACTGAGAGAAAGAAGTGTGTAGTCTTGAAGAGCAAATAAATGTTATGTCAAAGTCCTCTATCAGAGATGTCAGAAATGCACTTGTTTTAAAGCCTCTATTAGTAAAGGAGAAAGTAGCCATGAAATAAAAGGTTTTTTTTTTTTTTTTTTGGTGCCAGGAATTGAACCCAGAGATTCTTAACTGCTGAGCCACATCCCTAGCCCCCCTGCCTTTTTTTTTTGTATTTCATTTAGAGACAGGATCTTGTTAACTTGCTCAGGGCTTCACTAAATTGCTGAGGCTGGCTTTGAACTCCTGACCCTCCTGCCTCAGCCTCCAAGTGCTGGGATTACAGGTGTGGGCCACCATGCCTGGCTGGAAAACTTTTCAGAACAAAAGGTCGATTTGACTTATATTTTAGAAGGATCCCTTGGGATTACTTCACTTTTTTTGAGAACAGACTGTGGGGGTAGTGGGGACTACTGAATAGTTTTCGACTATTGCAATAATCCAGTTGCAAAATAAATAAAATCTCTGAAATAAGAGAACAAAACCTCATGACTTTAAGGCCAAGTTATAAAACATAATAATAAAATAATTATTTTTCACAGGAATGAAAAATAGCTCAATCTCCTGAGACTATATTACAAAGGGTCACTTTTCTATAAAATTTGGCATTTTTTTTTTCATTCTTTCTTTTACACTGGAGTTGAAGATCTCAATTTTTATTTTTTCTTATCAATACCTTTCAAGAGACTTCAGTAAGATTCTTAGATTTACATGAAGTTATTTTCCTCTGAGTGTCACAGGTATATTATTTTCATTCTGCCCATGCCCACCAGCACTTATCAGTTTCCTGACTTCAGATATGGGCTACATGCCAATGACTCCAAAATTTATATCTCCCCTAGGACTTCTCCTGGACCTCCAGATTCTTACATCCCATGGCCAGCCCAGCTCTCATTGCCTAAAACCAGGAATCTTAGTTGTTCTCTAACAGGATTCTGCCTCAGACACTTTACTAAATTCATGCTCTCTCCCTAAGGGCTCTGCTTAATTGTCACCCTCTGGGGCCTTCCCTGACCATCCTACTTAAAATTAAACACTATGTCCCCAAATACTCACAGCTTCCACACTTCGTTTTTCACTTCTCTATTCTATTTGTCTCCATAAAACATATAACCATCTGATGCAGCAATATTTGATTTATCTGTTTATTATCTACCTTCTCCCTTGCCCAGGTCCACAGCTTCCACAAACACATAACGTTGTGAGAACAAGGTTTTGTTCTTGTCGGGTCTTAAATCCCAGAATAGGGCTTTTGAGTAATGGTTGCTCAAATGTTTGTTGAATAAATAATTTAAAATATGAATGGATGAAAATCCAAAAGGGGAAGCAGCTAGGCTTGGCATGTCCTCCTTCCTTTTTCTGTGAGTTTACTGGTCAGAAAACTAACGAAATACTCTGGTGGAAATCCCTTGACATGGACATCTGAAGATTGAGAATAAGTATTTCCCCCAAAATGTGATGAGGTAAAATATAAAAACATTTAAAAAAATCTTCTTAAGTAAGACCCATTTACTTCATGCAAAATTTCACAGAAGAAGAAAATTAGGTCTTCAAGATTAAGTCAGAAAAAGAAAGAAAATGAGACAGCCTCATTCTCTCTTAGGGAATATTTTTAACTAAGATCACATCTCTATATAGTTAAATTATGGCTTTTAAGACTGGGATAAGTAGGTGTAGGATACAAAATCAATATACAAAAATCAACTTCAATACCCTAACAATGAACTATCTGAAAAAGAAATCAAAAGAACAATCCCACTTACAGTAACTACAAAAACAAAAAACAAAGAACATACTTAGGAGTAAATTTAACCAAGGAGGTGAAAGACTTGTACTACAAAAAACTATATAAATTTCAAAGAAATTGGAGTAAATGGGAGATACCCCATGTTCATGGATTGGCAAAATCATATTGTTAAAATGTTCCATCCCAAGGATCAATGGATGCAAGGTGATTGTATCGGAATTTCAAAGGCATTTTTCACAGATGGACAGAAGATGATCCTGAGAGCAATTCCCTCATGCTGAGAGTAAAGACTGAGGGGCCGCCTCGTGCTGGCCTTGAGGACAGCAATGAAAACTTAAGTGGAGATTGTCCCTTGCCCTGGTGTGTAGCACAGGCTAAACCTGCATATGTGTATTTCCTGCCTTTGAAGATGTGTCTGCACTCCTGTGTTCATTGCAACACTATTCACAACAGCCAAGCTGTTGAATCAATCTAAGTGTCTCTTGATAGACAAACAGATTTTTAAAATGTGGTCTGTATACACAAAGGAATACTATTCAGCCTTCAAAAAAATAAATCTTTTTTAGTCATAGATGTACACATACCTTTATTTTATTTATTTATTTTCATGTGATGCTGAGGATCAAACCCAGTACCTCATACATATCAGGTAAGCACTCTACCACTGAACTACAACCCCAGCTCCCCATTCAGCCTTTTAAAGGAAGGAAGTGCTGTCATTTGCAGCAGCATGGATGGAATTGGGGAACATTATGCTAGATGAAGTAGATCAGATACTGAAAGATAACCACCACATGATCCTATTGATATGTAGAATATAAAACAATACTCATAGATGCAGAGAGTAGAATTGTGGCTACAAAAGCCAGGGGAAAACAGCAAGAGAGTCTTGTTAAGGAAGTCTGATCCTAAGCCAACATGATGAAGATTCAGGCCTACTTTGTCTTCTGTTTGGTGCAGAACTTTTAGTTCTTTAAGGACAACCTCTTGGTAGGAAAAAATAATAACAAAAGAAAAAAGAATTAAAATATCTTCAGTGACTGTGACTGGCGCACAGTCTCTGTATGGTTTGTGTCTACAGATGTACATCTTTTAGCCCTGGCATTGTGATAGCTCCTCTTAAAATCTCTCATAACAGCTTAGAGATGAATTAAGTATCACTTCAAGTATGTGTCATATCAAACCCCAGGTTGCCAAACCATGCTTACTGCCAAACCCAGAAAGCTGCCAGAAGTTAACCACGAACAGGTTTTATTAGATTACTTTGGAGGCAAGATTATAATGAAAAATACTTAAATAATTTTTAAGCCATTTATAAAATTACAACAACATGCTTCAAATAAGGAAAGCTGAATGTTAATTGTGTAGGACTGAGAACAATGGTTAGTGTTTAATATGATTGTGCATTAGGGAAAATTTACATAGCATATCTCATATGATGCCTGTTTATCTTCCCCTCAAGGATAGATCAATACAGAGGGAAAGAGTTTATTTCCATACATTATATGTTAGGCTGTCATCTGAGGTGATGACTCTACATGTCTGTGGGGAGGAGAGATCCAGAAAGCCTCAGTGTCTGTATGATTTGCTTTATTCCCTGGATGCGAGATGATTGAGGCTATAGTGAGACTACCACCTGGGGTGACAGGAAAGTGTCAGGCTGGGTATGCTTACTGCCTTACTTATAATTAGGTTCACTGGAGAAGAAATTTGAGTTCTGTAAGTTTGAATAGTTTCTGTCATAAGAGAAAAACAAGCTATATATATAGGTGTGTACACATATATGCACACACATATACACACACAAATATATACGTGTGTATATATGTACATATATACGTATATGTATATATAGTCTTGTCAGAACAGGAAAGTAGGTGAACAGAATTTGCACATACATTGTATTTAAGAGTTAAAGCATGAGTAACTTAACACATTATGACCTCTTTCTTGTAACTTTCCCTTATCTGTATTCTTGTTTTCCTCCAGTGTATTCTCTGCTTAGAAGTCAGCTGCATTATTCACTTCTCTGATTTAAGTCCTTCAAAGTCAAGGCTTTCCAGTCTCCAGTCTACCTCTTGCTTCTCACCATTCTCACCATCTGTTCTTTGCAACTGTCTCCAGGTGTGCTGGTTTCCTCCACAGATCCCAACTCTTTTCTGACTTGAGCCTCCACACAAACTGCTCTTCACCTTTTACAAGGCCAACTTCCACCCTTCCTTCAGGTCTCCACTTATCAGTGTCTTAGAGAGTCATTTTCTTGGTCTCTGATCTAATCTATGTTGTCCTTACAGTTCTCTCTCTCAGGATTACTAGGTTCTTTTCCTTCATAGCACTTGCAAATAATATTATTATTTGTAATGATATATTTAGTTCTTGCTTGCTTAATGTCTGTCTCTTCCATTAGATTGTAAGGGCTCTGAAAGTAAGAAACTAGCTGTCTATGTTTACTATTTTATATCCAGTTCTGTGGAACAAATTGGCCAGGAATGGCCTTGTGAGAAGACTGTAGCCAGTGGACTCCAGGAGTGAGGCACTTGATAGCAAGGGTCAACATTCCCTATTCTGTGTTATAATTCTTTTTTAAAAAAATAATTATTTTATTTACTTATTTTTATGTGATGCTAAGGATTGAAACTAGTACCTCACACATGCTAGGCAAATGATCTGCCACTGAGCTAGTCCCACCAGCCCTGTGTTACAGTTCTTTATGGAGACGCGGGGATGAGATCCTAGAGGTAATTATCAGAATGGGAAGGACAGGGGAGAAGTGATAGCCATGCTGCTCACATGGAGCCTGTATGCACCGCCCAGAGATTCACATGCAGAGGGACTGGGCTTCTGAAGTCATAGAGACTGGGCCCTTGGACCACAGCATTGGCAGAAGAGGAGTGGTGAAAGAATTTGAGAATGAATCAAGGAATAAAAGCTTAGAAAAAATGGTTTTGTTATTTTTAAAGCCTTTTTCCTTTTATGATTTTTTTTCCTAAGTTATTTTTTTTTATTCTTTTCTTGTAATAATTACATTTATTTATCACATTTATCCATTAACATCTAGTGTCATATGTTATGTTTTACATAGGACTAATACAATACAAAATTTTGCTTTTACTTTTTAGGAAAGTTAGGTTAGAGTTTTAATATGGCAGAAATACATTTTTTAAAAATTCATTCTTTTTTTTTTTGTTTTATGTTTTTGGTACTGGGGACTGCACCCAAGCATGCTTTATCACTGAGCTACATCCATAGTCCTTTCTTATTTTTTATTTTGAGACAGGGTCTTAGTAAATTTTCAAGAGTCTCACTAAGTTTCCAGACTAGCCTTGAATTTATGATCCTCTTGACTCATCCTCTGGAGTTGCTGGGATTAGAGGTATGCTCTAACTTTACCTAGTCATATATTCAAATTTAATATAGGAGACTGCTACAGTTTTAGTCTTGAACATTCCCCAACAGCCCATGTGCGGAAGGTTTTGTTACTAGTGATACCGCTGTTTACCGGTGACGAGTTCTGCTCCTTCTAATGTTGAAGATTGAACACTAGAGAAGCACGCCAAGGCAAGCAGATTAAGCAGGTTTTATTTAAAGGTAATAATACAGACTTCTCCCGGCAGGAAGAAGGGGGCCATGGCTGATGTTCTAAAGTCCCAAGAAGTGAGCGCACCCTACATCTTTTATAGGTTAAAGTCCCTCTTGTTCTCCAGTTCTCTCCCCACTTATCTCTCCTTCCTGCCTACATGACTAGGCCTGGTTTTGCATTAAGTGAGAAGTGTGGACAAGGGGAAGGCCAAGGTGATTCAGGCAGGTAAGGGCCCAGGGGGCATTAATTAGCTCCATACTTGCAGTCCTTGATAAAGGCAGGTAAATTTGGTAATCAATGGCTCTGGAGATCCTGGACATTCTATTCTTCCAGGGAAGTCTCCAACTTCCAGAGGCAGATGGCTTCATGGCTTCATTTCCTCGATTTGACCGATTTCCTATTTCTACACTAACTACCTGTCCTTAATTCTGACTTCACTAGCCTGTGGTGTTATCGGGAAGTGGTGGAAACTTTAAACGGTGGAGCTTATTAAGAGGAAGTTAGTCTCTGGGGGTACGCCCTTGGAGGGAATATTGGGACCTGGCCCCTTCCTCTTTCTCTCTCCCTGCCAACTGCCATGAAGTAAACAGTTTCCCCTGCCAAATGCTTCCACTGTAATGTGCTGCCTTGCCACAGGCCCAAAAGCAAGGGAGCCATAAACTGTGGCCTGAAATCTCTGAAACCTTGAGCCAAAATAAACCATTTGTCCTTTTAAGTTGATTTTCTCAGGTATTTTCTCACAATAACAGAAACCTAACACATGGACACACATTCATATAACAGTATAACATGCAGCTGTGTACAATTAATACTCTAAGATGGGCAGAAAAATGAAACATTCTAGTTTTTTGGTTACACATGGCACCTTGATTTATTGGCTTTGAGACCATTACTCAGGACTAACCAGGCAGAACTAAAAAGATTCAATCAAGGGTGTGATGTACAAACAATAAACTCAATTCTGCCTAGTCCTGACCAATTAGGTAGGACTCTCAACCAGTTAGAACAAATGGTGACCAAATATCAGTTACATTTATTGAATACCTATCACTAATCAAATACTGGTTTACCATGCTGTAAGTGAGGTAGGGATTACAAATAACTTTAAATTTTTAAGTCCAATCAAATGAACAGTGGATCCCTAGATAGCCAGGTAAAGATTGTGAAGCTGTGTCTAGGTTGTGGTGATTGATATCTGCCCTAGATAAAGGACAAACTGTAACATGCAATCTGTGTATTTGCTGCCTTGGCTTGTGGTTAAAGGCAGGAAAAACAAGAAGCTTAATCTAATGAAGCTTATATTTCCTCATTGAAAGACTGGGGTAGTAATACCTACCTTATAGGATTGTTGAGGGAATTAAATAGGATACTTTTGGAGGAACAGTATGGAGAACATTGTGTGAGAATTCCATGGTATGAATTGACCACTTCCGTGAAAAGATGTTAGGAGGAAGGTGAGAGTCCAGCCTTGTGTCAAAGTGATACCGCCGTTTGAAGTATAATGCCAGAGAAGCATGCCAGGCAAGCATAGAGTAGAAAGTAAGCTTTATTAAAGAAAAGTAAAAGCAGACTTCTCCCAGGTGGAAGAAGGGGACCCAAAGGGGGACTCCATCGGATTGAGCAAATCTTGTCCTTTTTATAGGTTTTATTCTCCCGTTGTTCCCCTTTATCTCTTTCCTTCCTGCGTACATGATTAAGCCTGGTTTTGCATAAAGTGAGAAGGGATGGGCAGGGGGGAGGGCCAAGGTAATTCAGGCAAGTAAGGGCCCCAGGGGACATTAATTAGCATCTCCTTGTCTGTAGTCCCTGACAAGGGCAGAAAATTTGGTTATCAATGGGCTCTGCAGGTCCTTGACATTCCATTTTCCCAGGGCAGTCTCCAACTTCCAGAGGCAGATGGCTTTCACGGCCCCCATTTCCTCAATCTGACCCGATCCCCTATTTCTACACTAACTGCCTGTCCCCAATTCTGGCTTCAAAAGCAGAGACAAAGGGGGCTTTTTGGTGAAATGTTGTGAGTCTTGATCCCTCTCTCCGATTCCCTAAATCATCAGGGAAACTACCCAAGTGACAATATGCTTGGTCCATTGGACTTCTTTTGGAAGTTTCTAAAGCGACCAAGTCCTTGATCAAGACTGGCAAGGATCCAGAACAGTGTCTTCTCTTGTAGGTGGTAAGAGTTCATAAGTGGTAGATCACCACCCACATTACTACTGCGAGCGCATCAGTAGACCTGTGGAGAAGCTGTGAGGAGGGCTGAGAGACGGAAGAGATGCGTTGGCTTGGGTGGATCTATCCTTAATTATATTGTTGTTCTCAAATGTACATTCCAGCCAAAGACTTGTTAAGAAGAAGCCTTTGTTTAAGTCTTAGGGCCTAGAAAGGATTTTATAGTCTAGATTCTAGAAAGTTCTGTAGGCTGCAAGTCTGTATGAATCTGAGCTGTATTAGCTTTTGTGTTTTATTAAAGGACGCCCTGGGAACATAAACCTGTTTGTTTTCATGACAAGTCATTCAGCTCTTGGTCAGGGTCAAATTCTCTGTGAGAAGTGAATATGCCACTGGCACACGCCCTTTTTGAACTTCCTCATGCAAATCCAAAACTGACTTTACAGGATCCTTGACATTTGCATTTAACCCTCAAATGTTTGCTGAATTTCTCTTTTGCTTTTCTCCACTCTCTGCTCTCAATATTTGTCACAGTATTTTCTTTTTGCTTTTCCAATTTCATACCTGTGGCTGCTTCTTGGTTGTGCTCTGAGCTGGAGATGGGTCCACCATTGAGTTTAGACATATCCGGGCTCTGCTCATATATGTACACTTATAGAGGAAGCCAGTTGCCTGCTGAGAGAGCTTTATCTTAAAACACAGTGGCAAATCCCTAAGTCAGAACAAGCTCTGCTCAGGAACAAAGCTTTAGGGTTGGTAATTTTCTAATAAACTGTAACAGAAAGAAGAGAGGCAGTCTTCCTTAGTTTGCCTTGCACTGCACACAGTTCTGATATTTTAACAGCACCAAACCATGACTTGGCATTGACTGGTGTGAGTTACAGTAAGAAGCTTTTTGAGAGTAGACAGAGATGGTCATGGGCCTGGCAGTCCCACGGGGACAAGGACCGAGCTTTGGGCAACACCAAGATGGAGCAGCAGCAGCTGCTGGTGGATACCTGGCTCTAAGAAGAAGTCAATAAACCTAGCAGGAGGGTCAGGACCAGAAGAAACGGCCATGGTGTTCAGGGAATGGTAAATATTAGATGGCCAGATCTGGTCATCCTTTGATTAAGTGGAGGATACTTAGAGATTTTGAGCGATACTTGGAGTAAGTTCAGGGAAACTGAAAAAGTGGAGGAACATCTGTAAGGGATCCCACGGAAACCACGCCGGACATGGGAAATCACATAAGGGAGTTTATTAAGCAAACAGAATGTCTCCCTGCAGGGTAAGAGAGAAAATGAGAGAATAAGAAAGGGAATGAGAAGGGGTGCGTGCTAGAAAGTTTGAAAGCGAGGAGGATAGAGAAAGTGAGTAGGAGAGAAAGATGAGGAAAGATGGCGGGGTAGCTACAGTAAAGCAATTGAATTCCGCCAGGCTAACAGGGGACCAATAACGAAGAAGGATACTTGCAAGCTGACTGATGAACCATTAGCTAGACAGGATGTTCACAGATTGACAAGTGGTTGGGAGGCGGGCAAAATGGCTGCACTGGAAAGGTCAGGGGGAGTAGCTTTGTATTACATTCCTCCGTTTCTGTTTTTATAAGAAAATCTTTTGTTCTCCAGTTCTTTCTGAAGTCTTCTCTCTCCTTCCTGCCTAAGTGACTGGGTCTGGTTTTGCAGGTGAGATGTAAAAAGTCCATTCTCCCAGGGGCAGACTTCAACTTCCAGACTTCCAGAGGCAAATGGTTTTCATGGACTTCATTTCCTCAATTTGACTGATTCCCCATCTCTACACTAACTGCCTGTCCCCAATTCTGGCTTCATTCACCCCTCTAATTTTAGGAACTCCTTTGCTGTAGGGAAAGGGGGCCGATGAATGCTCTGGCTTCTTCGAGCTGGAAGGGGGCAGCATGGGGCAAGCAGTTTGGAGTTCCCTTTTAGAAATTGGGTCAATTGAGGGGTCCAAGGTAGAAGTCCAGTTGGGGAAGAGCAGGTTGTAAAGGCATCTGGGGATGGGTGCTTCTATGAAAGAAGAACAAAAAGACATGAGTACTAAAATGAGATTAATACAATATAAATGTTGCAGAATCTGGAACATGCCAATGCATATCATAAAGATGACAGAAGTCAATAATTCCTCACCAGGGGGTGGAAGAACTGAGAAGTTGTTCCCATAACAAGGCCTAGCAAAGGCTGGAAAAGACAAGGCCTTTATTTGGGAACTTTAACATTGTCCAGGTTATCACGAATGTAAACACAACATTTAGTAGAGATCTCTATACTTCTGTTACTAGCAAACATAGATTAAGCCTACCTGTGTCTGTAGGCTTTAAACTGACTAAAACTTCTGACTCTGGCAGTTTCTCTTGATAGTTATCAGGCATATTTGCCTAAGAATCTCTTTGTAGCTTTTAGTCTTTATTTTAGTGGGCTAACACAAGTGTACATCTTAAGTAACATTTAATATTATTTCTTTTAAATGCCCAAGAATGGCTATATTTTGGTTTTAACTGTTTTGCTAGGTGTTTAAGATCAAGCTGGTCAAAGTGACCTGTTCCTATCTGTTAAAGAGTCAGCTGAACTCCCACAGGGGTCACTCATAGAGAACTTAAGAGCAGCTTCTTAGCTCCATTAGTGCCATTGTTTAGGCAGGGTCTACTCGATGAGGTGGCTTCCCTTGAAAGCACCAGGGATGTCTCCCTTTTTCCTTGACCCTCCTCTGCAGCAGGTGCACTGAATGGCTTTTCCTCTAGTGGCCTCATTAATCTCCTTGATCAGGAGGTTGTGTGACCCAGAATTGCAAACCTCCTTAGAGAAGCCCTCTAGTTCCCTGGGTTCAGGCTGACTTTGAGGGCAAGACCCAAATATAGACTTTTCTTGACCTCTGTATTTAATCTCAATCTCTAAGTTTGATCTTAACCATCAAGCAAGTCAGTCTACCAGTCACAAAGTAAGAGTACTGGGCTTTAACTTCAATGTCTATGACTTTACAATTATTTACCCCCTTTTATCTAATTGGGGTTTACGTTATCTGTCCTATAGGTGATGACTTACTATTTCAAGTTAATTTACAGTGTTCGCTCTTGAAGCAGTACTTCTGCAAAATATTGATTAGGCAACAATTAGAGTTTATAAGGAAAATACAAAATGGAATTACCAACAGTAAAACATTCAGTTTGTGCAATAGCTATCTTGAATTTGGCTGAGTTATTTATTATATCCCCTGTTTGAGATTACAGTAATCTTTTATAACAAACATCAAACTTTTGAACACTACTTTAAATGAGTTAACACAGCAAATTCCATTGATGGTGGTGGTCTGGGGACAATTGTGTATAAAAAGCACATTCTTTTAAATATTAGAATCACACTTAGCCCTACAGGATGCTTGCTGGGTAAGAGGCAGATGTGAAAAGATGATGACTGAAGCAAGAGCAGATGTACAGTACTGGTCCAGGTTCACTTGGGGGTGTGCATTTAAATTTGTGGCATTGTCACAAGGCTTCATGTTATTTTCCCTATGGATTCCTCTTGACTGGCCTCAGTTAGATGTGTTTCTGATGTAACTCCACTGGACATCGTACATTCATATTTTGAGTAGCAAAGGATAAAACCATATATGCTACCTGTATGTATGTGCCACAAATGGCCATTCATTGAACACAACTTTAAATGAGTTAAAGTCTGGCTTACTTTGGAGTCATTTTAATGTGCAGCAGGGTTGTGAGGCAGAGCCTTATCTCAGGTAAGGTGGGGCTTTTAGCTCTGTTCTCTAATGGAAATGCAGATCTAAAGAGTTATGTCAGCAATTTTATACATGTGCAATGTTAGGTTCCAAAGTTACTGTAAGGTGGGCAGGAACCAGAGAAGGGAGTTGATGAAACACTGGTTATCTAGCAAAAGAATTCCTTCCTGCCCAATAGCTGTGTGCCTGAGATCAACGTACTGCCACAGCAGTTAGACATCTTGTGCCCCTGCACAGGAGCACTCCCAGGCACCAGGCATGCCATAGTCATGAGGTCAGAGACCCCAATCTCAGTCACTGTTGTCCCATTTTTTGCTACTGCACATTACACTCTTTCTTAAATGTTATTTTAAGAAGTTTACATATATTGACTCCTAAGTCTATATGAACATTAGTTAACACAATTTAACATTATATCTAAAACATGAATTAAAGAAAGACTGAGAGTTTCCTTTTATGTGGCAAAGTGGCAAAATGCTTTCATGTTTAACCTTTAAATAAATCAGGCTTTCAATAACTTTTAGAAATACATTTAACAAATTTTACATATACCCTATTGATGACAGGTCCTATAATAGAACATTAAATGATAGGTTTACCATTACAGACAAGTTTAATTTGGAGAATAGCAGTTTGATAAATTTTCTGCTTTAAAGGTTTGTATACCTGGAAAATATGAACACATTTAATATATAAAGAATAATGTTTTTAAGTATGTTATTTCATGCAATAACTTTGTAAATTAATTAGATGTCTCTAACAAACGCGTTTGAATAATCCTATATGTGTCAACTCTAATTTACTCATCTTATTGTAAAAAAACCAAGATATTAGACAAGTGTACCAACAGTATTTGCTGTCTCTTTCCTGTTGAAGAAAAGTCCTAGAAAAATTGATGTTAGATATTTTATAAACATCATCATTTTATTAGTGTGACCACCTAGAGACTTGTGAGTTAATTTTAAAGACATTTTACTTCTATTACTTTACCCAATTTAAATTGAACCTTTTTAAATCACGTGAATTAAAAGTATTTGGTTCCATTTTTTTAATTTTAATGCACACTTATATTTAACACAAAAGTAAAGGCCTTGTAATGTTTATCTCCATTGCAATGTAACAGATGTTCAAAAATAACTCTAGAGTTGGATAAAAAGAACTGATCAAATATCATTAACCTAGGTATGTAGGATCAAAATTGTGAGCTCAAAATATAACATTTAAGAAAAACAAAAGTCCTAGAAGAAAAATGATAATGGTCATTAATTATAGCATGAGAAAATGAGAAAGAGAGAAGAGGTGAAAGGAAGAAAAAGTATTCTGAGTTACAGCCAGGAGAAATTTAAATGGACGCTTTTTTCCTTGGGTTTGAGACTGGTCTTCCACTGAGCATTTTGGCTTCCTCCATTTACATCCCAATGTAAGCCTTGACTCAGATCTGAAAGCAGCTAACAGGTCATACTCCTTACTGGGACACGCCACTGATGGTTGGGCTGGTTACTCCCTCCATACTGGCATATGTGGGACCTCGTGGCAGCGGGACTAGGTGGGCTGGGCCGGGGAATGGAAGCAGATGGAGAAGCAGGGGAAGATGGAGAAGCAGGGTCTGGAGGTGCCCGAGCCTGCAGGAAGAGCCAAGAAGCAAGAAAGAAGAGACTTGAAGATAAGGAATCCCTTTCCATCTGCCCTTTTGCTCACGGAAGCTGTGTGCCATTCGTACACAAATGAATTTTGATGGCTTTAAGTCGGGGATTGGGCGAAGGGTTCCCAGGGTTGAATCTGCCAGATTGGAGGACCCAGATTCCATGGTGGGGACTGATACAGCCTAGTCTGTGCCCCGGCGTCCCGAGGCCAGAGTAGTCAACTGGAGATGAGAAGGAGGCACAAAGGTGGTGTCGTCACACAAACATCAATGTGGGGCCAGGCGAAAGCCGAGAAGAGTTGAGGACCTGACATCAGGGTTTTCGATTGCGAATTTGAGTACGAGATGAGCCTCAACCCTGAGAGAGAATCTCCACCATAAAATCAGGAATCCACCTGGCAGATAAGACTGACTATAGGGGCCAGCCGTAACTATAAAAGTTGTGGTTGGGGTACCCCCACTCCTCAGCCGCCTCGAGGGTCCCGGATAAATCGGCCTAGGGGAACCGGCCTAGAGGACTCACCAATCTGAAGTCCAGTGATGAATGCAGAGCAGAGTGTCCTGGCAGAATGGAAAGTGGGGCTGTGTCTGGGGGGCACTGGGGCTCAGATGGGGTTCTACTCACTTAAGAGACAGTGGAAGATCCCATCCCGAGTCGTGGCACCAATGTAAGGGATCCCACGGAAACCACGCCGGACATGGGAAATCACATAAGGAGTTTATTAAGCAAACAGAGTGTCTCCCTGCAGGGTAAGAGAGAAAATGAGAGGAAAAGAAAGGGAACGAGAAAGGGCGCATGCAAGAAAGTGTGAAAGCGAGGAGGATAGAGAAGTGAGTAGGAGAGAAAGATGAGGAAAGATGGCGGGGTAGCTACAGTAAAGCAATTGAATTCCGCCGGGATAACAGGGGACCGATATTGGAGAAGGATACTTGCAAGCTGACTGAAGAACCAATAGCTAGCTAGGATATTCACAGACTGACAAGTGGTTGGGAGGTGGGGAAAATGGCTGCACCGGAAAGGTCTGGGGGAGCAGCTTTGTACATGACAACATCAATGTAGGAAGAAGAGAAGATGCCCTTTTGGCTTTAGTTGTGATTTGCAGAAAAGCAATTTCTTCTTTTTATATTGTTACTGAAAACTTGTTCCTTGTCCCCAATGCCAATCCAGACATGGTTGTAAGAAAAAGGAAAAAAAAAAAGGTTCATTGCTTTGCTAATAAAAGAAAAACACAAGGGACTCCTGTGCCAGAGGCAGGAACAGGGGGCTCTTAAAGAGATGATTCAAAGACTACATTCCATGTGTCTCTGTTGGAGTTGTAATTCACTTGTTTATTTGGGAGAGTCTGGATTACTTCATTCCTATGGTGGGTGTGAACTCAGGACCAGATAACTCTGCTAGGATGGGGAAGAAAAGTTTCCCTTGAGATTAGGGAGGGAGAGAGATTAGAGAGGAGCAGGGAGAGAGGAAGAGAAAGAAACATGTTCATTTTAAAAATAAGTTTAGTGGCAGAGCACCTAAGTGGACCACTTACGATATCAGGCTAAGGGGCCATCCTTCCCCTGCCACCTTTGTTTCACCTTTCTGGAGGTAAGCCAAGTTAGAAGTCAGGGAGCCCCTGGGCATTTGCCTTCTCTGCAGTGACCTCAGTGGGTGTTTGGCATCAAAGGTATTCACATTCCACCTGATAACTAGAGAGGAACTCAAAGGTATTCTTTTTGTAAAAGGCAAGAATCCTGACTCCTTTTGAATTTTTTCTTTAGTGAAAGTAAAGTATATTAAATTTGAGAAACACTATTCTGAGTTGTAATTCCTATGTTAAAATGGAAAAAAAAAATGTGTCAGGATAGGAGAAATTTCTAGAGGGGGAAGAGAAACGAAATAGAGATGACTTGAGGGAGCCAGGCAGGGAGAGACTCCTCAGCATCTGCTTCCCCCTGAAAATCACTTGGACAAAGCTGAGTGATTATGAGGAGAATGGAAATGCCACAGAAACTAGGATATAAATCTGAGGGGCTGGGAGGCCACACGGATGTATATTTGCTCTCACTTTTTAATATTCACACATAAATGTGTGGATACATACAGGTACTTTGGGTAACCACATGCATTTGAAGCAAAGTTTTTAATCAAATGAATTTTTTCCACATTCTTTTTTACTTGGTGCATTATAGTTATACATAATGGTAGGCTTTGTTGTTATATATACATACATGCACAAAATATAATAATAATTATTTGATCAATATTGCTCTCCCCAGCACTTTGACATTTCTTCCCCTCCTTCCCATCCCTCTCCTCTACTCTACTGATCTCCCTTTGATTTTCATGAGATACCCAACCCCCACCTTTGTTTTCCTTTTTCCCCTCCAGTTTCCACATATTGGAGAAAACATGACCCTTGACTTTGAGTTTGTCTTATTCTGCTTAACATAATTTTCTCAAGTTCCACCTGTTTTCCTGCAAAGAACATCATTTCATTTTTCTACAGTTGAATGAAACTCCATTGTTTTTATATATATATATATATATATATATATATATATATATATATACCACTTTTTTTTATCCATTCATCCATTGATAGACACCTAGACTGTTTCCATTGTTGACTGTAGTGAATTGAGCTGCTATAAACATGGGTATGCACATATCACTGTAGTAAGATGCTTTTGTTCTTCAGGGTAAATACTGAGAAATAGTATAGGTGGGTCATATAGTGGTTCCATACCTGTCTTTTGAGGAACCTCCATACTGTTAATCAAACTTTAAACTACAATTTTACTTTACTCAGCTCACATAAGAAGGGACACTCCTGGATTACACCTTTGATGAAAAAAATGGACAGATTCTTTTCTCCTATCCTATACAACTTGGCTGTTCAGTCCACTTGTACCTTGTTGTAGAAGCTCAAGTTTCTGTTGTTCTGCAACTAAAACAATTTTCCTACATCCTTCTCATACTTAAAGTTCATTTTTTCTGTCTTCATATCTCATGTGTTCTAATTAGCTAATCTGATATTAAGCAAGCAACTACTGGCTGATTGTGACTTACAGTGTTTCTTTTCTTAGATGACCTACATTGATGTAAACTCTAGTCTTTAATCATACCTCCAGAGAAGTGGTAAACAGTGAAAATTCTGAGTATTGTTGAATGCTGAAAAAATTACACATAAATTGCTAAGCCACTAAATTATTATTAATCTTATCATTTATTATGCTAAAATTTTAATTATTAAAACATTAATAAATTAACTATCAAAAGAAGAGTTAACTCTAATAAAACACTAGTTGCCAAGCACTGTTCTAAGTACGTTATAGTATACATTTAATTCTCAGGACAACTCTGTGGAACAGGAATTATTTTACCCCCATTTTGCAGATGAGGAAATGAAGCAGGAAGAGATAAGCAAATAGCGGTAGGTTTAGTGGGTAGGAAATGATGGAGTTGGGTTTTGACCTGAGGAGGCTTGGTTCCAGAGTGGGTGTTGTGTCAGTCGGTGGCTTTTTTTTTTTTGGCAAGGAAAAGGTGATGGGAATGGTTGCTAGTTTCTCAGATTACTCTGGCAGGATAGCCCTATCACAGTTCCTCAATGGGATGAGGCAGCCTCTGAAGCTGCCTTGGAGCTTTTGTTCTGACACTAAGAAACCGTCATATTTGCAGCTTTTTCTCCAATAAAAAAAGGAGATGGTGGGGGTCGGGGGACATGACTAGATAGTCTCTATGATCGTTCTGTTTCCGAGGTAATGTAATATCTTCAGCATTCCTGCACCAAACTGCTGATCTTTGGGTGTCCGTGGGGAAAGAAGCAAGTTTGTGCCTGCATCCCAGATCTTGCAAGCTAGGAGCTGTGGGGCAGGGTGCTGAATAGATACCTGGAAAGCACTGGGAGCAAGAAATGAAGGTTAGAATTCCACGAAACTTCAGTTTGTACCAAAGAAACATAACAGACATACTTCCTGGGTTGTGTGTTCTAAACAGATCGTACTTTTAAATTTTCACAGCAAGCTTGTGAAATAGGTAGTATTGCCTCCATTTTAAAGAGGAAGTTGAAGCTTCCCAAGGTGGCCCAATCAGCAAGTGATGCAGGTAGGATTCAAATCCAGTTCGTCGGATTCCAAAATCCACGCACATTTCACAACCCGCCCCTCCCTAAGTATCTGTTATCTCATCCCAGTCTGTCCGCAAGGCTATGCGGTAGTTACTATTCCAACCCCATTAGACAGACCAGAACAGTGGGACAAAGTGGGGAAGTGACTTGCACCGGGCCGGGCCGCGTCCCGTCTGGGCTCCGCGGCTGGTCCCACCTTCCCAGGTCGCAGCCCCACGCGCCGCGCGCTGCGAACTACACTTCCCGGCAGGACGCGGTCGCGCGCACGCGCACCCGGCCCTCCGCCATGGCGACCGTGCTGTCCAGGGCGCTCAAGCTCCCCGGTAAGGAGTCGCAGCCACGCGACCACCCTGCCCCGCCGGTCCTGGGGAGAGAGAGGCGAGGTTCTGGGGGCGAGGTGGGCCGGGGCCGGGCCCCAACCCGGGCGATGCTGCAGGCGTCCGGAGGCGAGGAGGGTGCAACCCCGGCGCCTGGGGTCCCTGCACCACCAGGGGGCGGGAGGGCTTTCGGAGAGGCGGGGGTCGCGGGCGCGGGGCGAGTTTGGGAGACTCGAAGGGGAGGGACCGCTGGAGGCGCTCGGTTCTGGTGCCCCGGAGCCGGCGAGAGCTGCTGCGGCAGGGACTGTCACAGCGCATGTCGCCGCGGTCCCAAAGGGAGGGCTGGTGAGGGGAGCATCCTTCCCCGAGCGCGGCGGACGAGGTACCGCGGAGACGCCAGCTCCTGCCTTGGACCGAACCTAGGCGGATGCAGAGGGCGGCGGGACAGTTAGTGACCTTCAGTGAAACAGCCTCTCTACCTAATGACAAGCAGTGACCCAGCCGGGAGCTAGGTGAAACAGGTATTTCTCTTCCTAGTGCATAGAAGAAAATGAGATTAGGAAAATGGCTAATTGAATTGTCTACGATCACATAAGCAGTATTGGAAAAGCCTAACCTTGAACCTTAGAAGTCTCTTTTTGACTGTAGACCCTGAGATTTTGACTACATTTGGCTGTCAAGCTAAGCGTGGGAAATGATTGGCACCTATAAGTTGCGGGTAAGGTATGGGATATTCTTTAAGGAAGCCCTGGTGGTAATGACAACTTCCAGAGCTGATTCAGGACTTTGGGCAGCAGCTTCAAGGTTTTGTTTTGTTTTTCATCTTAAACTTCTGGGATGGGACTGTACTGTTAGAAATTTGCTCTTTTACTAAAAATACGTTTATTCTGCCCAGATAAATTTTAAACATTAAGACTTTAAAAAATTATGATTCCACTTAAATACATTTAAAACATTACATTTACTTGCTGATAACATAAAAGGGGTGAAGAGAAAAGTATTTGCTTTCACTGGCATCTTGGACAGGTCTACCTGGGTGTCTGTTATATATCCAGCATTAGGCTATCAGGGATGGTAGGATCCTGGTTCTCCAAGAGTTTACGTTAGCTACTTTCAAACAAGACTTGTAACTTGGATGACTCTGGGTTGGATATTAATTTGCATTCCTGTCCCCGGACTTCATGACCTGAGAAAAACTTTTTTCTCCTCCTGGCCTCATTAGCATATTAGAAGGAACACTGATAATATCTACCTTGGAATGTGTACATAATACTGGAATTAAATAACAGTATGTCCAATTACCTGCAGGATTAATTCACTTTGAAGAGTGTAGCCTTAGTGTAGGACCATCTCTCAACATATGAAATGTTACACATATTTAGCCTTCTTCCTTTTAAGAGTTCTTGTTTATTTCAGTATTTTATTTCAGTATAATAATTCTAGGAGGATGAGAATGAAGGAAAATCTTTCTTTTCACCTCTCCAGTCCTTTTTTTTTTTTGTATTTTATTTAGAGATAGGGTCTCACTGAGCTGCTTAGGGCCTCACTAAGTTGTGGAGGCAGACTTCGAACTCTTAATCCTCCTTCCTTAGCCTCCCCAGTCACTGGTGTGTGTTATCACGCTGGCAGGAAAATCTTTCTTTAGAAACCCCTGAGCTCTTTTGTGGTCTCACATCCTAAAGCTATGGCATTATTATTATTATTATTATTATTATTATATTATTATTATTATTATTTCCTGGAGTATTCAGTTGTAGTAACTTGTTCAGCTGATAGTGTAGGTAAAGGATTTCCATAGCCCTGTCTTTGGGCCTGAGGTTGGATAACAGCTTACCCTGATAAAGTCCAGATATAGTAGCCATATGTTCTTTTATGTGATATGGATTTTTTTCACTTGCACTTTTCCTGGTCTCCCTCTTGCCCTTTCTCCCCTCCACCCAAAATACAATTTTTGACTATATTTGTTAGATGTCGCTTTTTCATAGCTATTTTTGAATACACTGTAATTTGGGTTGTTAGATTGCTATCCTGTTTGGATTATTGTCTCATGCTACCTTAGTTAATACCTTCACTATTTTTCTGAGGAAGGCTGAAAAATAGTGGCTAAGAGTAGGAGATGGACTCAGGATCATATCCAGTCTTCACCTGCTTAGTTACCTAATCTCTTTAAAAGTTTCCTCATCTGTAATAACAATATTTTTATGGAACATTCACTACATGCCACACAATCCACTGCATATTTACCTCATTGGATTATTTGGAATAGTAAAAGAAATGAATGTACTTAGGTCATGTATTAACTTCTGACACATTAGCTATTATCATTATCATAATATCACAGTCCTTGTGAATGTGACACCTGAAGGAAGTCCTAATGCAGATGTGAGCTAGTGACAGATCTCAACAATGTGTTGATGAAAGAGCAGCTGCTGGGAATGTATTTCATCTTCTAGTATCCTTTCGCTAAGCTCAGCATGAAAGATGTTTGGCTCACATGCATAACATGAGGTTAATTAGTAACAGAAGGATGATGTGACATTCATAGGCCCGTGGAACAACTTATCTCTTAAGTATATATATTTTTAGGCCATTTTAAAGTTTGAAGGTTAAACACTGAAGGGAACATCAGAGCATAATGTTACTTTTATGGTTTGTTTTATTATGTGTGACTTAGAGTGATTATGTGCTCTAGATAAACTAATCCTTATTATGAAATATTTACCCTAAGCTGCAGTTATGTATTCCATAGTATATGTGAAGTATAGTGCATGATGTAATATTGTATATGTAATGGAATAGTATATGTTTTATTTATTTTCCCCAAAACATCTGGGAATGGTATAATTGCATCCCTTCCCATTAATGTTTCCTCTGTACCAATTTGGAAACGCTATGTAGTCAGCATCCTCAGTTTTCCTAGGAGGAAAAGTAATAAGTGTGGAAAGCTTATTTATATTGGTGTGTTAGGAAATCAGTGCCCTCTCCTGTGTTCTTTGCAAACCTTTCATTGATTAAAAATCTTGGTGGTGGCTGACAGCAACAAAGAAGAGAGTGAGTGTTCAGTTCCCTCACCTTTGGTTTGAAGCATGGATTTGATGCCAACTCCTCAGACTGAGTGCGACCTAAGGCAACTAGGGGGGCTTCTTTATACTTTATTCTCTCTTATCGTCTTTCTGTGAGTAGACAGAGAAAAAGTTATTTAGGACTAATCTAGTCAAACCTTACAGTCTGTAATAATTAAGCTAAAGTTTGCTTTGTATTGTCTGAAAAAAATGTATTAGTATGAGAGTAAATATTATACTCCAAAGGTTGGTCAATAACTGACTGTAATCTGTGATCTTTTAAAGAAAACCCAGGAGTAAGGTAGCTGAGTTCCTGTGTTGTTGCCTCTCTGCTGCAGAGATAGCATGGGTCAGAGTTCTTGGACTTCATACCATGTGTTCTTTCTCTAGAATTTTTTGATACCACTCCACTCTTTTCTACGTTATTGTGGAGAAGTCAGCTTCAATTTTGTTCCTGACCTTAGAGACTTGATTGTTTTTTCCCTGGCCTGACTGCTCATAGCATTCCTTCTTTGCCCTTGAAGTCCAGTGTCTTTACCAAGATGTTTCAGTATTGATTATTCGGTATCTGTTTTTCTTGGACCTCTGTGTATCCTTTCTTCTTGAGTTTTAAGTCTTGCTTTATGGCAGGAACTTCTTTGCATCTTCTTTAAATATTGTTTTTGATTCTGCTTTCTTCTTTGGTTACAACTGTGTTACCTTATTCTCTATCTCTATCCGTTTCTTCCTAGTCTTTTTAGAAACCTTAATCTTTTCCATGGGAGGTATGTAGGTAGTCAGTAGAAACTCTGAAGCTGGCCTGCTGAAGCTAGAACTTACTTGCTGTTTAACTATGGACCAGTTGTTTAAACTTCCAAACCTCAATTTGCTTTTCTAGAAAATGGAAGATTAAAATATGTATACCTCACAGAGTTGTAAAGATTTACCAAGATGAGACATTAAGAGGGTTGGGGTAGAGTATAGTAAGTTCTCAGAACACCCAGCCTTGATATTTCCATTTCATTGCTTTATTTTCACTGGTTGTCTTTGCCGACTTTTTGCCGCTGTGACCAATAAACCTGGCAAGAAAAATGTAGAGCAGGAAAATTGTATTTGGGGTTCACAGTTTCAGAGGTCTCAGTTCATAGACGGCTGACTCCATTGCTCTGGGATCCAGAGAGACAGAACATCATGGCAGAAGGGCATGGTGGAGGAAAGTAACTCAGGGCATGGCATCAGAAAGCAGAGAGAGCTCTGCTCATCAGGGACAAAAATATGAACCCCAAAGCTATGCCCCCAGTGATCCACCTCCTCCAGCCACTTCCCACCTGCCTACAGTTACCACCCCATCAGTCCATGTCAGTGGACTAATGCACTGCTTAGGTTAAAGCTCTTGTAAACCAATCATTTCATCTCTAAACTTTCTTGCATTGTCTTGAGCTTTGGGGGACACCTCATATCTAAACCTGGTCTATCCTTTTTTCCCCCCCGCTGGACATTCATCATGTGTTATTCCTAGTTCTAAAGGCTCATTTGTACATGCATTGGCTCAATAATCTCAAAACCAGAACCAGAATGAAACAAAACCTCCTCCACTAAGAGGGTGCAAGTATTCTTGCTGATCAGATGAGAAAAAGAAGCCCAGAGAGATTCCATGCCAGACTTGAAATCCTAGAGCTGACTGGTCTATCCTTTAAGTATGTTTTCAGCAATGTTTATTCTTTTTTTAAAAAAAATATTTTTTAGTTGCAGATGGACATCTTTATTTAATTAATTAATTAATTAATTTTTATGTGGTGCTGAAGATCAAACCCAGTGCCTCACATGTGTGAAGCAAGTATTCTACCACTGAGCCACAACCCCAGCTCCTCAGCAATGTTTATTTTTTTTTTTGCTGATTCCAATAAAGATTTCTTTTCTAAAATTGCTTTATTATTTTCTTTCATTATTTTCCTGACACCTGCTTACTTTTCATCTTTTCAAAAAAAACTTTTTTACTGAATTGTCATTTCTTCCTAGAAATATTAACTTTCTATGAGCCCTTATTTCAGAGAGACTGTTTTCTTTAATTCCTTGGACTCTGTAGGACAGCATCTCTTCATTATTTCTTCTGCCTTATGGTATAAGTGGGTCAGCATTTGTTCTTTAGCTGATTTTGTTTGCTGAGTTTTGTCATAATCTCTTTAGTGAATATCTGTAGAACTTTGTAATATGTTACAGAGTGAGTTCTAAATAAATTAGCAAAGCTGGATGGGTAGTTGCTTTACATCTATCTCTTGTCTGATAGGCAAGGCCAAGAGAGTGTGCTGGGGCAGTTGGAAGCTAGAATTTTATGTTAACCTGTTAACTAGGTCCCTTTCCACCAGCTCTCTCCCTCTGTGCATGCCTCTATCCTGGCTAATTGGAGAACACAGGATTATCAACAGGACCTTAGAGAGCGCTGATGTAGCATTTGATTCTCTTCCTGTTGCCAGTTTTCAATCTGTTGCCCTGTACTTCAAATTCACTTTTGTTGCCTAATCTGTGAAAGCAGATCCTGGCTCTTTGAAATACCAAATTCATTGTTTGGTTATTAACCTTTAGTCTAGGGCACCTTTAAGTTCTCTTTTTATCTTATATTTACTTTCCTATCATGATCAATAATTTTTTTAAATATTGAATTGTTTTCTTTGAATCACTTTCTGGTTTCTGACTGGGTTCAGTCTGTCAAAAAATCAGCCTCTTCAGAACTGATGATGCTGATGGTTACTTCTCTAACCTGTCCTACTGCACTTTGCTTTCTGTGAAGATGTCACTTGCACTTTTTCTCATTGTCACACTTCCCCTTTGACTCTGTGACATTGAATGGGGCTCATAAGTATTTCTGTGACCCTAGACTTGGTATTTCCAAGCAAGAAATTACAGGTTGGGGAGTATTTGTCAAACAAGGGAAGTAGTAGCTTAGAACAATTGGGCTTAGCAGCCAAGTGCCTGGATTTGAATCCTTGTTTTTCTTCTTGCAAGTTTTGTAGTCTTAGACAATTTACCTCTTTATATTTTAGTTTCTTGTTGATAAAATTGGGATAATAATACCTACCATATAGAGCTGCTGTGAGGATTAAGTGAGTTGACACATGTAACTTGCTTGGACCAGGGCTTGGGATGGGAGGCACTTAGTAAATGATTTCCAGTTCTCATCATGATTACTGTTATCCTCACTAATTCTGTGAACTGTGCTCCTTGCTGAAGATCTGCAGATATATGTGCTTGCCTTTGTTGCACTCCCTCAATTAGATACAAGTTTCATTGCTTTGACAACAGTTTTTTCATAAATTGGTGGTTTGGGAATGTGGGCTGTTTCCTATCTTTTTGTGTTTTTATTTCCATTTATTTTTTTCCCCCCAATTTTAGGGAAAAGAGTATGACAGAAATACCTTCCTAAGCCATCATTAACTAGAAGCATGTATTCCTGAAAGCACCAATTCAACAGCATTTTTTCCCCAAATAATGCATGCAGATTATTTTTGTATAGTCTTATTAAAATTAAAAATTTTTTTCATTTCTGTAGCATATGTCCTAACTGCCTGTATAAAAGTATATGATATAATAAGAATGAATTTCCTTTAAACTGTTTTTAAAACTAATATTTGATTAATTATTTCACTTTGGCAAAGGTACTATTTGGACTATATTGTGAGGTAGAAACTGACAAACAAGATTGAATTAAGTAGATGTCAATACTAAATTTTTCACACATGTGCTAAATCCTATCACACAATTATAAGATGGCCCTCAGTGTATGTTCAAAATGTTAGGGAGTTTGAGTTGAATCAGATTTGTGGTGCGATGCCAAGAAAACTACTAAGAATTAGATGCAGTAATTGAATTATAGGTGTTATTTGGCAGGATCCATTTCTGCCCTCCTGTTCTGTGTTCTAGAGCCAGACCCTGGACTGGATCCAGTTCTGGAAACCATACCTTAAAAAAGCACTGACACATCACACTGTGTACAGAGGAGGGTCACCAGGACGGTGAGGACATCTGAAACAATGCTTCTTCAAGAAATAGGTTGAGCTGGCCAAGGTGGTGCATGCCTGTAATCCCAGCTACTCAGGAGGCCAGCTTTGGCAATTTAATGAGAGCCTGTCTCAGAATAAAAATAAAAAGGGCTGGAGACGTAGTTTAGTGGTAGAGCCCTTGCCTTGCGTGTCCTTAGGCCCTGGGTTCAATTCCTAATACTGTCAAAAATCAAAACAAAACCAAAAATGGGTTGAAAGAGGTGGAGGTGTTTAACCTGGATGTAAGATGACTAGGCAAGGGTAGTTGGAGATATAATAGCAATAGTAACAATAATGAAATAAAAGAAGCTAAAATTTATTGAGTTTGACAAAAAGCCAGATACTAACAACCACCCATATGTTTATTATCTTATTTAATCTTCATAACAATCATATGAGGAACAATAATTATTCCCTTTCATAAATAGGGAAATTGAAGCTCCATAAAGTTAAGACATTTGAGGCCACACAATTACTAAGAAGTCAGGATTTGTCTTTATGTTTGTCTCATTGTGAAGGCCTGAGCTCTTAGAGGCTGTATTGTCTGTCTCTTCTGATTGATACCTGCAAGTTTTTAAAAGGACTTGCATGTGGAAGAGGGGTCCCAGATATTAAACTAGGATAGATAATTGGAAACTCCTCAGAAATAAAGTCTTAAATCAGTGTAAATAATTGTTTTCTAGCCAGGCGCAGTGGTGCACATCTGTAATCCCAGTGGCTTGGGAGGCTGAGGCAGGAGGATCTTGAGTTCAAAGCCAGCCTCAGCAAAGTGAGGCACCAAGCATCTCAGTGAGAGTCCTGTCTCAAAATAAAATACAAAATAAGGCTGGGATGTGGCTCAGTGGTTGAAGAGCCCTGAGTTCAATTTCTAGTAACCCCCCCCCCCCCCCCAAAATTGTTTTCTAGATGGAAGCCAGTGGATTACCCATTACTGGTTATGTTCAAGGCGTGTACCAAGTTATTGTTTAGTGGGTGTTCGTGAGGAGTTATCAGATTGGAATAGGGTTGGGGGTGGATTATGTGAACTTTAAAATGTCTTTCAGTTTTGCAATTTGGGGATTCTGAGTATGTTCCTCAAGTGTACTTTCCTCTATCAGGTATACTTTTTCTTTAAAGTGTGATAAAAATAACAGACACTATGAAATGTACTAGTTTTAACCATGTTTTAAGTGTACTGTTCAATATTAAGTATATTCACATTATTGTGCAACCAATTTGTAGAACTTTTTCTGTCTTGCAACACTGAAACTCTGTGTCTACTACGAATCAACCCCAGTTTCTTTCAGAAAACCAGTCTTCTATTTTCTGGCAATTTGACTACTCTAGATACCTTATGTAGTGGAGTGACAGCTTTCGTTTTCCTCATTCTTGACTCATTTCATTTAGCATGTGTCCTCAAGTTTCATTCATGTTGTTGTAAGTATCAGGATTTCCTTCGCCTTTTAGAGGCTAAATAATAATCCATGGCATGTATGTATATGTATACCAAAACACCATATTTTGTTTATCATATCAGGTGTATTTAGTTAAAATCAAAACAAATGACCACTTTAAAAGTATTAGAGTCAATATTATTGTAACAACTCATGCCTTTGCAAAACAAAGTTACCTGGGGTGGATGAGGATTAGGTGTTACTACTCTTTTAAAAAATGATATGCTTCATGTAAATATGAAGTAAACACCATAGGAGTTCAGCCTGAACCTGTGCTGATCCTTGGCCTATCCTTGAAGGCCAAATAAGGTTTGAATAGGTTCCTAATATCAGTTCATCTTCTTTTAATTTGTGTAAAAATCAAATCAATCTTTTTTGGACAAAATGAATAGCTTTGAAAATGAAAATAAAGAGAAATTTCTAGTTATTAGGATACTGTTATACTCAGTATTATCTGAGTTTTTTGGAAAGTATTTAATGTTTTAAGAGAATTTTACAGTGTTCATTCTCTTAATCAAAATTTTTTATTATTGTTTCCTGCATACCAAGTACTAAACTTACACTGAAGATTTTTCTCTCCACATCTGGTCGTGGAGAGAAAAAAAACCCATGTAGTATTTTATTGCTTCATGTGTTGAGCAACTGAAACATAATGTATGAAATGACATCACCAAGACCAGAGGGACTCAGAGGCAGAGATTATCATCAAGGATTCTTTCTCCATAACATTAGCTGACTTATGTTTTCTCGTTTATATTTCTTCTGAACAAAATATTTAATGATAGAGTTACATTACTAACTGCTTTCCAGGTAATTTCCCCAAAAGAAACTTTCATTGATTATAGCATGAAATAAAGGTATGAAGTCATTTAGTGATTGACAGTGAGGGCAGGGTTAGGCTTGGGAGATGTGCCAAGTCCTTCTGTAATTTCTGTCTGTCAGCTGCCCTAAATCAACACAGAGTCCTAAATAAAAACAGGGAGCTTGCTGTGCAAACCAGCTTGCAGACAAGTCTTCTACTTCTTACTTCCTGCCAGATTGCCACCTTCCCAGGACGCTTCTCAGACTGGCAGTTATAGAGGGTAACACTGTTACTGAAAGATGCACCGAAAAAGCATTCAGATCACAGGGCAGTCCTGAGGAGTAAGCTCCAAGTAACACATCTCCAGATGATGTGTAGTGTTCAGCTTCTGAGTTGTCTCTATAGAGACAATTGGGAAGTCATGAATATTGGACTGTAATTACAGAGAAGAAGCGTTCTGTTCTGTTACCAGGAAAGATAAAGACATCACAGATCTAAGAAAGTCTCAGTCAATAATGCATGTTGGGTATATAGAAAGTGGATATATGAGCCATGATCTTTTTTATTAGTGAGATTCAAACAAATGTAGAAAACTTTTTATAGAACTAAAGATATTTGAATTTACCAATTAAATTTTTTTCTTTTAAATATATCAATTTTAATTGACATGTAGTGATTGTACTTATTAATGGTGTATAGCATGACATTTTAATACCTGCATACAATGTGTAATGATCAGATCAGGATAATTGGCACATCTAACATTTCTTTGTGTTGGGAGCTTTCAAAATCCTCTCTACACACTCTTTTGAAATATCCATTAATTGTTGTCAAACAGCTATCCTATGGTGCTACAGAGCATGAGAAGTCATCCTCCTGTCCAGCTGCACCCCTGGACCCCTCAACCATGCTCTCTCCAGCCCTCCCTTCCCCACACTCTTCCCAGGCTCAGGTAGCCACTATTCTATTTCCTATATTTTTGAGATCAACATTTAAGTTTCACATCTAAGTGAAAACAAGTTACTACTGTGCCTGACTAATTTCACTTAACATAATGTCCTCCAGTTCCATCTTGTTGCTGCATCCTTTCAATTTTCTGGACCTCATGAAGGCAGTAATTCTAGAGTACTGTGTGTGCTTTTCTTCCCCACTACCCCCCAACCCTTTTGCTGGCATCTAATTTTACAGATCACCACCAAGAGCCAAATGAGTGTAAACCTAGACTTGTGTGTGTGTGTGGTGTGTGTGTGTGTGTGTGTGTTGTGCATTTTTCCCTAGGTGTTTACAGTTGTATATATTTGGTGAAAATTTCTCCTTCCTAGTTATCTTTGACTCTCTGTTCTGTCTTTTCAGGGAAGAAAAGCCCAGACCTAGGGAGTACGACCCCTTACTCAGGCCGACAGTGATGAGAGTGAAGATGATCTTGTGCTTAACTTGCAGCAGAAGAATGGAGGAGTCAAAAATGGGAAGAGTCCCTCTGGGAGAAGCACCAGAGCCTGACTCAGATGCTGAGGTTGCAGGGGCTGCAAAGCCACATCTTTCAGAAGTCACCACGGAGGGGTACCCCTCGGAGCCCCTCGGGGGCCTGGAGCAGAAGGCAACCTCTTCCCTTGTGTCTTATGTGCGCACATCTGTCTTCCTGCTAACGTTGGTGATCTCAATGATCCTGGTGCTCCTCTGTTGCTTTCCTGATCCCCTGTCCCCCCAGAGACCTGCACAGCACTTGGAGCCGCCACTTGGGCTCTCAAGCAGGTGAGTTGGTGGGATTTTCAGCTCTAATTTGTAATATTTTATCATATATCTGGTTACATTGAATATTTCTCCAATCTTAACAGTAGTGTGTCATGTAGCACTTTTCTCCCTGTGTGTGGGTATTGTTAGGAGGTTAAGATTTGAAATTAACAATAGATGGATTGCTACACCTCCAGACACCTGGGAATCACTGCTTTGTTGTATTGGGTATTGGTCATAATTAGACAGAGAGGACAGAGCATAGGTTTGCTGGATCCTGCCATGGAGCCAGCACTGTGTTTGGTGGGGTGCAAAACTTCTGAAAGAGCTGTTTACAGAGAAACCTAAAGCTCAAGACCTGGCTAGACCAGGGCCTGGTCCTCTTACAGGACCTTCAGGCCTTCCTCGATTTTATAATCCTGAACTGACTTAAATTTTAAATAATTTCATTTCTTTTCTTTTTTGCTCACAGTTGTGGGGTGGTGCTGTCCAGGTAGTGCCAGCCCTTTCATCTCACATGGATCAGGTCTCTTTTTTCTTTTTCTTTTTCTTCTTGGTACCAGGCATTGAACCCAAGGGCACTCAACCACTGAGCCACATCCCCAATTCTTTTTTGTATTTTATTTAGAGATAGGGTCTCCCTGAGTTGCTTAGGGCCTCACTAAATTGCCGAGGCTGGGTTTGAACTTGAGATCCTCCTGTCTCAGCCTCCCGAGCCGCTGGGATTACAGATGTGTGCCATTGCACCTGGCCTGGAGCAGGTTCCGTGAAGCCTCTTGCTCTGGAATAGGGGCTGTATCTCAGCTACTCTGAGCAGCCTTGTCTCCTGTGAACTGGGTTCTGCTATTCCCAGGCTCCTTGTGTCATCTTGACCTAGAAATGCTTCATCTCTGCCACGTCTCTGATTCCCTTTGAATTAGCTTCTCATGGGTTCTGTGTTCTCATCTTTTGTTCTCTAAAGACAAATGTAATATTCATACATGATATTTATACATAAAGACTGGTAACAAGTTGTTGGCATGTTGACTGGCCAGCTCCAGAAATAGAACATTCTTGAGGCCTCTCCAGTCTCCTATGTGTTCCTCCTGACCACGTTCCCCTCTGCCTACCAAGTTATGCTCTCCTAATTTGTGGTTGATTTTTTTCTTGACCTTTCTTTAAGTTTTATCACATTGACATGTATCCCTAAATGACGTTTCATTAATTCTGCCTCTTTTTGAATTTTACATAAATGTAATTGTGTCATTTTCTGTGACTTACTTTTTTGTTCAACATAATTTTCTGAAAAAATATTTTTTTTAAATATATTTTTTAGGTTGTAGGTGGACAACAATACCTTTATTTTATTTTTATGTGGTGTTGAGGATCCGAACCAGGGCCTCATGCATACTAAGCGAGGTGCACTACCACTGAGCCACACCCCAGCCCCGTGAAAAATATTTTTTAAGTTAATCCAAATTAATTTATGTGGCTGTCATTCATTCATTTTTATTATTGTCTAGTTTTTCATGATATGAATATTCCATGATTTTTTTTTGTTATCCATTCTTCTGTTGATGAACATTTAAGTGGTTTCCAATCCTTAAAAAAGAAATTTCTGTACATGTCTCTCATGCAAGTATGAGAATTTCTGTAGGCACAAACCTAGGTGTGTGTGTTTTCATTCTTAGTGGCTTATGTTAGATTGTCTTCCAAAGTGGCGGTATCAATTTAGGCTTCCACTCGCAGTGTGAGTTCTTTCCAAATTTGGCGGGCCTTCTCTGACTCCACACCTTTGAGGGTGGGGCTCCTGTCTTGTCACTAGGGATGGGGATGAAGTTCAGGCTCCCCATTAGCCTCTGCTGCACCCTCTGGTGGGGAGGAAGGGACAGCTGCCTCGCTAATGCTGGGTCGGGTAGAACTGTAGGCTTACCCTGTGTATGGAAGGCCTTGGTACTGCTAGGTGGGGATCACAGTGCTGCTCCCACCTGGCCTGCTGTGCCAGGGGGCAGGGGAGGGGTAGCTTCCTAGTCAGCCTTTGTTGTGTGTGCTCTTTGGTTGGAGTAGAGCTTTTCTGTCTTGCTAGACTGCACCTTTCCTGGGCCTTTGGCCAGAGAAGCCAGCTTTTCTTGGGACTTCTTTGTTTGTACCTTTGGCATTTCTGGGTTGCTGGTAACTTCTGCAGCACCTTGTCTGGTATATATGAGACCAAAAGAAAACCCACGGGTCATCACCTTGTCACTCCTTTGGTCTCTCAGTCTCTAGCCCATCTGCCTTAATCTCTCCCCTCTCTCAGGGTTTTCTTATGTTTGTTTTGTGCATAATGCCCAGGGCTTTGAGATAGGCTTGTGGGGGTAGGGCTGGGGAGTAGGAGAGGCGTGTGGACACCATCTTGTCTGGGAACTGGAAGGTGCTTGGTTTCTGTGGAGGTGCTGGCAGCAGAGAACTGGTTTGTGGCAACATTCTCAGGACCTCTTGTTTTTATGTGCACATCAGGTAGGGACCCTGTCTCCCTGGAATTGGCTGATGTGAATGGAGATGGCCTGCGGGATGTGCTTCTCTCCTTTGTGACGTCGAGGATGGGAGTGCAGCAGGTAAGAGATGTGGCTTTCTGAACTGCCTTAGGCTTGCTGTCAGCCAGTAAAAAGCATCAGCTGTCCCCATGGGCACTGCAGAAGAGAGTCTGCAGTGAATAGAAGAAAGGCAAAGCCACCACGGATCTGTCATACATGATAAGCCACGTCAGTAGTTTCCATGTAAATGAAGTTCAGTTCCAAAAAACAGAGAGAGGTATAGGTGTAAGGAGCTATTCGTTGTCATCCAGGTCAGTGAAGAAACTAATGCAGAGAGGAAGTGGACCTGTTCAGACGCCAGCATTGACACTTAATCCTTAGTTTCTCTCAGTTCCTCCTAGTGAGTTTTCCATGGTTTCTTTGTTTTTGAGGGGTGGTGGGCTCATGGAGGCAGAGACTGACCTTGAACTTGTGGTTCTCCTACCTCAGCCTGCCTCACCCTTCTGTGAGTGAGGAAACTGTTGTTATATAGTGAACTGAAGGAACTTGGCCAAATGGCCGAGCGGAATTCAGACCCAAGAGTCAGGCTCTGGAGTTTCTATCCTCAAACTCATGTTGAACACCTGTGCCCATAACCCACAAAGCTCTGTGCCACTGACAGGGAGGAATTGAGTTTTTTATTTGTTTGTTCACTTGTTTGTTCATTTATGCAATGGTATTGAATGCTGACGGTGTGGCTCATGCTGTGCACCTTCTCCAGAGCTGTGCCGGTTAGAGCTAAACAAGAGGAGCACAGTCTCTGCTCAAGGAGTCACCGTTTAATGGGGAAGGGGTAACTCATCATCACCCAGAAAAACACGCAAACAAAAAAACAGCCAGTGAAATGGATATGGAGTCTATAGGACCCTTACCTAGGAAGAACAGCACAGGATATTAACCATAGCATCCCTGAGAAATCTGGACACCTGTCACTCTGTTTATCCTGTGTGTCTGCTTCTGACAACCAGGTCTGAAACAGCAAGCTACAGTTTGTCACTTGTTTTTAGGTCACATATTTGATTAGTAATACTGAGGAATAGGTAGAATGAAACTCAAAACTTACGTTTCTTTATTTGTCTTAGTTGTTGCTAGAAGAGGAGAGTGTGTGAGATGAGTCAAGCTGTCTCTGCTCTGAAAGTGAAAGTACAATTGGCAAGAGGGTTATTATTCTGCTGTTAATTAAGTCACATAATGACCAACTTACTAACGAGGGGAGCTGCTCTAGTTTCCCTACCAGCTATCTTAGGACCTAGGTATTGAATCTTCCCACGTAGTCTCTCTTGCCTGGGACCAAATCAGCTGCTTCATGGAGCTCTAGACCAGTAAGACCTTCTGATCATTGCTACATGTAATCTTCAGGTTTATTTTCTGAAAACATTCTTTTTCTGCTCTCAGGGAGCATTTGCCTCTGATGATTAGGATTCAGGTATTTTGCCCTCTACTTTTTTTTTTTTTTTTTTTTTCTCTTTTTTTTTTCTTTTATTATAAACAAATGGGATACATGATGTTTCTCTGTTTGTACATGGCATAAAGGCATACCATTTGTGTAATCATAAATTTATATAGGGTAATGTTATTTGATTCATTCTGTTATTTTTTTCCCTTCCCCCCACCCCTCCCACCCCTCTTTTCCCTCTATACAGTCCTTCCTTCCTCCATTCTGCCCCCCTCCCTAACCCTAACTCTAACCCTAACACTAACCCCTCCCACCCCCCATTATGTGTCATCATCCACTTATTAGCGATATCATTCGTCCATTGGTTTTTTGAGATGGCTTATCTCACTTAGCATGATATTCTCCAGTTTCATCCATTTGCCTGCAAATGCCATAATTTATCATTCTTTATGGCTGAGTAATATTCCATTGTATATATATACCACAGTTTCTTTATCCATTCATCATTGCCCTCTACTTTTCATGTATTCTAGATCAGCCTCACATTTCTGAACATATCCTTCCCTTTCCCTCCTGTTCTCTTCCCCACCACCCAAGAATCATCTTTCCATATTCTGGATTTTGCTCCTGCCTTTTTTTCAGCAAACAATTGCTGCTATGTGTACCAGGCAATTTTGTAAGATACTAGAATACAGAAATAAATGAGGCAGTCCTTGTCCATAGGATGTCACTATTTTATGGTGGCCAAGGTGGCAGACAGGTAATGGCTTATGTTGGGAAAGCTGAAAAGGTGGAGATGCAGGGAGGCAGTGCAGAGGAGGCCAGTGTCTTGTGAGCAGAGGAGACAGGTACTCTGTAGTCGGAAATATGGGAGGGAGGAGAACACAGTAGTGTGAGCTTCTGCCTTAGCATCCTTCACTTATTTTATTTTATTTATATGCATCCTTCACTTTTGGTTTTTAGGCCTCCTGCTCATCTCTCCTTCTATCTCTCCTGCCTTCTTCCTTTCTTATCTCTCTTGTGTGCTTTAGGTAGCTCAAGGTCAACTGCTAATCTGTGTGCCTTTCGGGAATGAATGGCAGCACACTGTGTCTAGTCCCCTCCCAGAGGAGGCCCAAGATATCACATGTTTGGATCTGATACCAGGAAATGTGGCTGAAATCATCTGCCTTGTGACAGGGACGCATAAGATGCTCAGCGCATTCAATGCAACGTCAGGTAAAGAGTGTTTGCCCCCAAGGTCTTTGCTCCAGTGAGCCATGATTTTGTGTTAGAACAGTCTGGTAGAGAAGGAACTTTTTTCACCTGGACTGAGTGGAAAGTTTGATTTGCTGCTCTGGAAGTGGTTATTAAGGGAATAAGATAAGTTTGGGCAGGTTGAGTAAATAGATCTATGTTTCAACCTGTTTGGGATAGATGGGACTAAACTCAGTCACCTAAATGGAAACTACCCTGAGGCCTGTGGTTTATAAATAGTCTCCCTGATCAATGGTTGTCTTTGTAAAAGATAAATGAGCTGGTCCCTTCCTATTTGGTACACATGGGGTCCATGTGTAAACTTGGGTGGTAACTACTTAAAAATACTGCCGTGAGGAAATGAAGGTTTATTGAAGCATGTTCATTTGGTCTTTTAGCTTCTTGTTGCTTTTAGACACACAAGACAGAAGGAATGAAAAAGAGTTAAGTATAATGAAGGCTTCTTTCAGAGTCAAAAGCTACTGCCAGGATGCTCACTGTCTCCTGGGGTTACACATTCATCCTCCCCAGGTTTAGAAATTGGGGTTTGATAGAGGGATGCTTCTGGGTGAAACAAAACAAAACAAAACAAAACACTAGAATACAGTTAGTTCTAGAACTGAAGTTTTCTTGACTACCTCCTGCCAATCCCCGGTGCTCACTTATGTGACCAGATGGGAAAAGGCGCCAGAATGGGTCTCTGGTCAGCTGCCCCCGTCTGGCTTCTGGTGGTTGTCATACCCTCTAACAGATTCATTTCCCACCCTGGTGGAGTGAGCTTACCCTTAAGCACCTCCATTTGATCTAAAAAATCTGGGTGTAAGGTTATTAAATGGATGTGGTAGCCAGATGCTTGAGGTTTCAGATCACATCTCCTAACCTCTTTGTCCCCAGTAAGATAAAAGCAAAAGAGAAAAAGTAAGGAGTTGCTGTCTGTTGTTGAGCCCTTGGAGTGTCCCTTTTCTGGCCTGAGAATATTGCATCTGCATTTTCTAGAGGCAGAAAGTTATATTAGTGATGAGCCTATTTGTCCTTCCCTAGGAAAAGCCATCTGGACTTTAAACGCAAACTACCTGTCCAACGGTACCTTGGCTGCCCCCGTGGTGGTGCTGCCTGACTTGGATGAGGATGGTGTCAGAGACCTAGTAGTTCTGGCCATTGGGGAGATGCAGGTATGTTCTCTATTAATTTTTTTGGTTTGTTTGTTTTTTACAGGGATTGCTTCAATTTTAGTTGCCTCAGTTCTTAATATTATTATAAATGCTGCTTGACATTTTCTTTTTATAATGGCTTAGGTTTAAATAAATTCTCTTGGTGAGGTTAAGTGCATAAATGAGATTATGAACCCATTTTTCCCACAGCGTCATTATGATTCCATGGACTGGGGCCTAGTTGAGCTTCGAAGCTAGCAGTCTGTGTGTAAATTCCTTCTCTACCACTCCATAGCTTTGTGGTCTTGGGCAAGCCGAGGAACCTAGCCAAGCTCTGGATTCTTCCTCTGTAAAAATGGCAATGCTATTTCTACTCATAAGACTGTTATGAAAAACAGAACTAGCATATTTAAAGTGCCTAGAATCGTGCTTATTTTATCATGTAAATGTATTGTTAGTTTTACTATATTTATTATACATATTTAAATTTTATTTCAACTATAAAACAGGAGAGACTGATAGAAAATTTATTAAATATATAGATAGGAAAAAATCTAAGTCAAATGATAAAATCAGTGACCAAAGGAAGAAGAATAGTAGTCTATACTGTGACAAGATATGCTTTAATTCTACAACAGTGACCTCTAAATTATGGATGTTATTAATTATGGAGCTAGGGCTGGGGATATAGCTCAGTTGGTAGAGTACTTGCCTCCCAAGCACAAGGCCTGGGTTCAATCCCCAGTACTTCAAAGAAAAAAAAAATTATGAAGCTAGTTATTCTGTAGGCAGATAAAGTAATAGTATTTCCCCTAAATCACAGGAAAAACTAAATTAATGAACAAAGTTATCTCAATTTCAAGTTTTATTCCTGAAACACTTCTTAGAGCTTTTGTCAGTTTCTCTCACACTTTTCTCAGTCTTACTAGTATGACACTGCCAAGGAAATGCTTGTGGACAAAAGAACTGAACAAATGGCAAGGAGTCTTTGTGAGAAAATGTGAATCAGATACATTTGCCTCATTTGATTACTCGTTATAATTTTAAAATAAAAGACCTTGTTGGTGCTTTCTGTTGGTTTTCTTCAGCTGGCAGCTTGTGGACCTGAACCAAGAATTCAGGAATTATTCACATAATCATTGTGAATAAAGACACTGTGGTCCAGGAAAAATTTTAATTATTGCCTCCAGCAGGGAGTGATTTTCTAAAGGTTCAAAAGGGGAAAAATCTGGGGAGTTTCTTTCTAATGGAATTCAGCACAGGCAGAACAAGGCCATGAGCATGTTTATCACAGAACAAATTCAGAAATCTTGGTCTTACAAACCCACATAAATGCAGTTATCTCATAGTAGACAAAGGTGTCAGAAACGTACATTGGAGAAAAGAGCCTATTCAACAAATGGTGCTGGGAAAACTGGAAATCCATATGCAACAGACTGAAACTAAACCCCTATTTCTCAACCTGTATGAAACTCAACTCAAAATAGCTCAAGGACGTAGGAATTAGACCAGAGACCCTGCTACAAATAGAAGAAAAAGCAGGCCCAAATCTTCATCATGTCCGCATAAGACCAGACTTCCTTAACAAGACTCCCAGAGCACAAGAAATAAAAGCAAGAATCAATAAATGGGATGGGGCTGGGGAGATAGCTCAGTTGGAGTTGGTAGAGTGCTTGCCTTGCAAGCACAAGGCCCTGGGTTCGATCCCCAGCACCGCAAAAAAAAAAAAAAAGGGATGGATTCAAACTCAAAAAGCTTTTTCTCAGCAAAGGAAACAATAATGTGAAGAGAGAGCCTACAGAGTGGGAGAAAATCTTTACCACATGCACCTCAGATAGAGCAATAATCTCCAGAATTTATAAAGAACTCAAAAAACTTAACACCAAAACCACAAATAACCTAGTCAATAAATGGGCTAAGGAACTGAGCAGACACTTCATAGAAGAAATACAGTCGACCAACAATATATGAAAAAATGTTTAACATCTCTAGTAATTAGAGAAATGCAAATCAAAACTACCCTAAGATTTCATCTCACTCCAATTAGAATGACTATTATCAAGAATATGAGCAATAATAGGTGTTGGTGAGGATGTGGGGAAAAGGTACACTCACACATTGCTGGTGGGGCTGTAAATTGGTGCAACCACTTTGGAAAGCAGTATGGAGATTCCTCAGAAAAGGAATGGCTCCACCATTTGACCCAGCTATCCCACTTCTAGGTTTATACCCAAAGGACTTAAAATCAGCATACTACAGTGACACAGCCACATCAATGTCTATAGCAATTCACAATAGCTAAACTAGGAACCAACCTCGGTGCCCTTAAATAGATGGATGGATAAAGAAACTGTGGTATATGTACACAATGGAATATTACTCAGCCATAAAGAAGAATAAAATTATGGCATTTGTAGGTAAATGGATGGAGCTACAGACTCATGCTAAGTGAAATAAGTCAATCCCAAAAACCAAAGGCCAAATGCTTTCTCTGATAAGTGCATGTTGATATATAACAGTGGGGTTTGGGTAGGGAAAAATGGAGGAATGCTGGATTGTGTAGAGGGAAATGAGGGGAGGGAATGAGGGGAAGGAATGATGTTGGAATGAGACAGACATCATTACCCTATATACATGTGTGATTACACAAATTGTGTGACTACATTGTGTACAACCAGAGAAATGAGAAGTTGTACTCCATTTATGTACAATGAATCAAAATGCATTCTGTCATGTATAACTAAATAGAATAAACAATCAAAAAGTAGAAATCTTGGTCTTAGTACCCCATCTGCTTCTTACAGTTTTGGTGGCCGAGGGGTAGTGGTTCAAGCAGTTTGGGGAGCTTCGATTAGAGTAGTCAGCTTTTCATCTGCTCTTACTCTCTGCCTTTTAAAAAATTATTGTTTTGTCTCTATTTAGTGTATTGTTCAGCTTGCTTCACAAAATTTACTTGTTCACACAACAGTGTTCAGATATGGAATAGTGTCTGTTATGCCTGCAAAGTGATGGTTCCAGGAAATTCGTGGAGAGGAGATGGATTTAGAGCGACAGCTTCATCTTTATTCTGATCTCTTTGCCCCTCTTTACCAGCAACAGGGAAAGTGAGGAGCACAGAAGCCATAGGCAGGGAAGGAGCTCTCTTCACAAGAATGGAAACATATTAGGTTAATACCTTAGTGACTGTATCCTTAGGTTTCAGCGTAGTGTGAACAGAATGGGAGAACTGGACCTGCTTGGAATTAGGGAATGGATCTTGTCTAGAATGTTAGGGGGAGAGACTTTAGAAGCCAGTGGTTACTGTTCTCACACCATGCTGTGATCTCTGGGCCTGATTCCAGACACACTGGCTCCATGCCCTTCTTGCCCACTCAGGCTGATGGGAAGAGCACTCATTTGTGGGTGGTCCCATTTCATTGTTTGTCAGCTCTAGAAATTATCCCGTTGGTGAGAAATGTGCTTTCTCATAGCTTCCATTCATTGCCCCAGCTTCAGTGCAGTAGAGCTACTCTGAATGAGTCTATCCCTGGGTTTGGTTAGCCTGGTCCCTCTCAGCCTGCTACTCTCAAGGCCAAATGTCTTAGTTTCTTCTATTGTTTCCCCACAGCAGCTGGAAGTCCCAGTGCCTCTTTTTCTTGATTTCTTTCCCTTTATACTCCAGTTCGTTTAGCTCTTTTACATGTGGTACCCATATCTGTGAATGGTATTTTATTCTTAGTTTAAGAATGATGTGAATGGTTATACCAACCTTAGGAAACTGACTTTTTTTTTTTAATAACTAGTATTTTAGTTGTAGGTGGACACAATACCTTTATATTATTTTATGTGGTGCTGAGAATCGAACCCAGGGCCTCATGTGTGCTAGGTGAGCATGCTGGCCACTGAGCCACAACCCCAGGCCCCAGGAAACTGACTTTTTGATGCAGACTCTGTACTTCTGTTTTTGCAGTCAAAGATTACAGTAGCCTAAGATTTGCTCTTTGTTTTATTATCAGTGAAGCCCCATCTTTTAATTAATCATTAATTCAGAGATCAATATTTTTTCTTACAGATTTTGACTCATCTTTTAGTCTGAGACTTTTTTGAATTTTTAGTTTATCATATAGCATATTAGCTATTCCTCTCAGCTTTGTGATTAACTTGAATTCTATATAAGTTTCTGATAAAAATATTTAATAGGAATGAGGCAATAGCAGAATGCTATGAGATTCTAAAAACATCCCTCTGGATTAGGATCGACCCCATAAGTACCTTTTTCTGGAATATAGCAAACCATATTTCTTATCTAGTCCATAAGAATTCATTATGATGTGCTTTGTCAGAAGTTTTACTGAAGTTAAGATATTAGCACATTTCCTGTATTTCCCACCTCATGACTCCTCAAGAAAAGAACCGTCTAGAACTGGATTGATAAACTGTGCTCTGCAGGCCAAATTTGGCTCACTGCTTATTTTCATGAAAAATAGTTTATTTATGTGTTTCCCATGATTGTTTTCCTGCTAGATCAACAGAAGAGAGTTGTTGCTATGGAGACTCTGTGGCTGGCAAAGCCTAAGATATTTATTACCTGGTCCTTCCTTCACAGGAAAGGTTTCCCTATCTCTGAGAGTGAAGTTGACAGTGGCCAGACAGCTGATGTTGTGCCTAGACTGGTTCTGGCTGGGGCTGGGTATTACTGGGGGCTTCAGGGTATGGGAGTAAAGACCTGGGTCAGCCATCCCATATTCAGCTCTAGCTGGAATTGTGTGCCTTGGAGACGTGCAGTCAGAGCAGTTGTCTGAGGCACTATAAAGGTGCCCTTCGCATGTAATCAGGGGATGGCTGTTCACTCATTTCTTACTTTCAGGGAATAACCAAGCAGCCTTGTCCTGTGCTTTCTAGCCTTGAGAATTCTGAGCCCTTGGCCAAAGAGGAGGCGATGACTGTCAGGAGAGCTGTTCGATAAAGAAATGAAGGGCTTCTGTTGACTTGACCCCTTCTTTCACTTCTTCAGCCAGATCTATGCTTTCTGCTGGTGTCTGGCTGGACGGGGAGTCCAGTGGGCCGACCTGTGAAGTACAACATCATGGGAGTGGGGAATCTGATTGGGCCTCAGGTTTACATCACTGCAAATGGAGCTGTCTACATCCTGTTTGGCTTTGGTAAGAAGAACGGCTGATTTTCTCCACTGTTCCCCATTGGTGTATGTGAGCAGGCCTTCCTCGTGAGGCAGTGAAAGCTCAGGGATTGCAGAGCCAGCCCTTTCATCACCTCCACCGGGGCTTCTCACTCTCCCTGCTGTAGAGATTGTGAGCTGTGCTTTCCCTTGCTGCCTTCTCTAGAGAGAAGACTCTGGCCAGCATTTGCTTTATCACTTACCCACCCATTCCATGTGGGACCAGCCTGAGCAGGGTCTCTTAGACTCATCTGATGGGCTGTGTCTCTTGCTCAGATCCCCACCCTGGATCGTTCTGTTAAATTCAATTCTCAGTGTTGGTTCTTCCTGTGGTGCTAGGAAATATACAAGCTGTCGCCCTGCGGGACATTTTTGTTCAGGCCCAAAATCGAGACAGCTCACCACCTTCTCTGCAGATAGAAGAGCCAGAATGGGAAAAGAGAAGATCCATCAACTTGTCTGAGCTCATTGACGTGTACAGGTAGGGCAGACGTTGAACTCAGGCACTTGGAGGTCTCCTGAGAACTCATGCCTTGTGGAGTCTCTAAATTTGGTTGGGCTGGTGATTGTGTGGGCAGGGATTAGGGGAAACAGTGCAAGGCTTACTGAACCATCTTCTAATGTGGTTAACAGGAGTAAGAAATTTTTTGCTCTTGACCATTATGCATAATGTGTTAGTATGTATGTGTTGGTGTCCATGATGTATGATCATGTCACACAGAGGTTGCAAGAAAGGGTATTTGGTCTGAGTCAGAGTAGTGATGGGGAGATAGATTTATTTGAAATAACTCTTCGTAAAGCTGAGCAGAACTGTCTGGCCTACTCTGTCCCATAATTTTCTTTTAGTTGAATCATTTCAACAGGAGCAAGGATAGTGTCATGAAATCTTATTTTTTTTAATTCTTATTTGTTTCTTAACTAAAAGCAGGTAGTTGTCATAGGCAGTGAATTTGTACCCATTTAGTCCCATACTGGGGGTATCACTGTTTTGTTCTTTTCTACCAGAAGTTGCAAATCATTTTCTAGCTTTTTTTTGGGTGGGGGCAGTATCATATTGTTTCACTGAATTTTACAGGAATTAAACAGACTGGCCCAGTGGTGTAGAGAACAAAATAATTTGATGAAGTGCAAGCCAGGAGTTGCTGTCCAACCTCATTGACAATTTCAGGCCTCCTGTCCTGCTTACCATCTGTCTTCTGTGCCATTAATATTGGCTATTTACCTTTCCCAGAGTTTCTAGTGTGAGAATATTGTACCATAGCACTTTTCCTGTGAGTTCCTTTGAGCACTCATGGAATTTTCTAGAGAACCTTGGTTTCTAAGGTTTGGGTCAAGAAAGTGAGATTAAATGGGAAATGGATGCAAGAGTATTGCTGGCTGTCACTATCTGTGGAGCCTACATTTGTGTATTTAACCAATTGCAGATTTGCAGATTGGAAATTTCAGGGAAAATTTTTTTGTCTGTACTGAACATGTACAGTCATTTTTTTCCTTGTCCTTATTCCCTCAACAATATAGTTTAACAACTATTTACACGGCATTTACAGGACACTAGGTTTTATCAGTAATCTAGAGAGGCTTTAATGTCTATTGGAGGATGTAAGTTGTATGTAGATACTACACTATTTTATATAAGGACTTGAGTATCTGTGCATTTTGGTATGCAGGAGTCCTGGCACCAATCCCCCACGATTACCAAGGGATAGCAAACATACATATAGTGAGAGAAAAAGCTAAAATAAATGGTTTCAGCAATCTCATCCACTCCCATGGCTAACTGTTGGGGTCTTATTTAATCCAGTGATGGTGTTGAGCTACTCCAGATGGTGAAGGCACCAGATTCCAACTGCAGCAATCTCCTGGTTACAACCAGACAAGGCCTGGTTCTGCTTCGGGGGCAAAATCTTACACCCTATTGGACACTGAGCCTTCAAGGCATACGTAGGTTCGTAGTCTACTCCTGCTTCTGCTTGCTGGTTTGAGCTACTTTCTTTCTCTCTTTTTATTTTACTTACTGCCTTAATGTACTTGCTTGCTTTCTGTACTGGGAATTGAACCCAGGGGTGCCCTACCACTGAGTTACATTATCAGCACTTTTTATTTTCTCCTCCTCTTCCTCCCTCTCCTTCCTTCCTTCCTTATTTATTTATTTATTTATTTATTTTTATTTTGAGACAGCATCATCTTTAAGTTCCTAAATCTGGCCTCAAACTTGAGATCCTCTTGTCTCAGCTTCCCAAGCTGTGTGCCCCATGTCCAGCAATTTTTAAAACTTTCTGTTTTATTTTATTGAGACAGGGTCTTGCTAAAGTTGTTCAGGCTGCTTTTGAACTTGTGATTCTTCTGCCTCCCGCTCCCATGTAGCTGGGATCACAGGCATGGGCTAGCTCCATGGTTTAGCTCCACTTTCAAAGAACATAAAACAATTAAAAAATTTACTGAGAATAGTTCCTTGATATCTATGGCATATGCAAGAGAAAGAAGGGAGGACTTCCTTGTTTCCTTATTCACTATTGATTGCTTCCTTGTCCTCAATTGCAGCCAGCCTACTCCTGGATATTTCACTGATGATCAGACATTAGACTTCCTTCTGCAGATACAGGATGGACTTGGGATGAAAAAGGTAAAATAACACTGGGACTCAAATCCATCAGAACTTTATATAAAGTATATACGTTGTGTCCAGCTCTGTGCTAGATACGGTGAGGAATGAGAATCTAAAAATGGTCTCATCCTTGAAAGAATTCTGAAGTCTAACTGAAAGGGTAAAATGAGAACTCAAAATTCACTACTAAGATATATAGCACTCAGAGTATTTCTTGGATAAGTTCATTCCTGCACAGAAGGTCCTGCTAGATCCCTAACTTACAGTTAGACAGGAGGAACCTTCTGAAATCTCTTGGTAGGAAAAGGCAGCTATTAAAAGAATGTAATACTTCAGAGTAAGTATGTATCTGCAGTTTCCAGGGTATCTGTGCCTTCTGGGTTTTAATGGAAGACTTCAGATAAAAGGGGAAAATATGAGTAGGGCCTTTTAAATTGAATTTATGGAACAGCAGGCCAGGTCAGGAACACTAAGACCAGAAGCCCAGAGGCAGAAATGGTATGGCATGTTCCTGGGACATGGGATAAATCTTTCTGATTTTAGGTGAGGCTGCATGTTGTGTGGATAGACTGTTGTTATCTCTTTTTTATTCCAGGCAGAATTGTGGAGTTTTAAAATTTTCTTTTCTATAATTGGCTTAGATTTTTGGTTTATCTTCACCATAAAAAATACATATCACACAGTGTTCCTTGAGAGAAAATAATTCAACAAACACTGAATCATCCCCTCTAGTGTGTGTCAAGTTCTGTGTTAGGTGCTAGAGATACAAAGGAATGAAGACAGGGCTGCTTCTTTTGGGGCACCTAGACCACATGGCTAGAAGGTGCTGTTGGGGGTGTTTGCACATGGTTGCCCATAGGCACCCAGGAGCAGGTAGTGGGCAGGACAGCTGGAGGGTTAGGGAGTCGAGATGTTGCACGTCAGTCAGGGGTTGCATGTGCAGAATCATGGCAGTGGAGCCGAGGTTTGCTGGATAGAGAGAGAAGGATGCCTGAGCACATTTCTGTGAGAGAGATCAGAGTGACTCAGCTTGCAGAAGGCCCCAAAGGCAGGCTGTGGGATGTGAGTGAGGTGTGGAGACCAGAGAGTTATTTGGTCTGAGGCAGAGGGCAGAGGTGAAGATAGAAAGGAGAGTCTTCCAGCAGTGAGAAGGGATGTCTGATTGTATTGTAAAAGAATTTCAAATAGAGATTGTACTTTTCACTGACATTCCCGGGAGGATTAAGGGAGAAGGTTTGTTATGCACTGAGACACAGAGGATTTCAGCCCTGGGTTTTAATCCTGGCTCCACTACTTATTGGTGATATTGGGCAAATTACATAATTTTTGCCTCACTGTCACTTTTGCATTTGTAAAACAGGAGTCATCATAGTGCCTGCCTTCAGGGGGTTGTCATAGCAGTTGAATAAAATACTACATGTGGGTTTCTGGATACAGTTTTCAGTTGGTGCCTCTAAGCTTCTTTTCTTCCCACAACTACCAAAGGGAATTGCTTCTGTTCATTTGTTTCTCCTCTCTACTGCCAGGTGGGTTCCAGAACCTTTTGTGGTGTTGTCTGAGCATGGCCCAGAAGGGCAGGTCTTAGAGACCAAGGGGGGTGCCGGGGGAGGGGGGCGGTGACTGTCCCGGGAAGGCTGGGTCTTCCATTTACTGAAGAACAGAGACATGGAGGAGAGGGAGTAAGAATCCTAGACGGGAGGTGGCAGGGGAGTTTCTTGGGGATTTGGGCAAATGACAGGCTCTAGATCTGTGAGGTTTGAGGTATTAGGGGTTAAAGGAGATGTAAGCACTGCCAGGGTCTGTGAATTTGACTTCTTGTTGGCCTTTGAGAAATGGAGCTGTGGAATGAAATGCCCCTTGGTTTGTTTTTTGCCTGTTAAGTCTATGTTCCTTTAAATTTGAGACTACCCTAGGGCTGAAGTACACATGCTGTGACTCAATAGGGTCAAATTCATAAAACTCATATGGCAGTGCCTGGTCGTCACGTAGTTGCTTCCTAGTAGTTGCTGTGGTTCTGGGAGGGAAGGAACAGCAATGAGGCTCTGCTGTTGGCCTCTCATTTCAGTATTATCATGGTAGAATGGCCTCTCTGAGACTGTTGTAACTGTGGGACAATTCCAATCACTCCCTGTTTCTGAGCATCCAGTCCTCACCTGTAAAATGAGATGAACTTGAAGATTTACAATGTCTTCTTGAAAAGAATTATAAAATCCCTTAAATTCTATTACATGGGAACAAGAACTACAAAAATATGGATACTGGTCCCTCTCCATTACTTGATGTTCTCTGAACACCCAGTTTGCTTACATCTTAGAAACTCAACCTCTGAATTCAGTCAGCTCTCTCTCTGTGGGTTCCACATGGGGACATTAGTCAACTGTGGACTAAAAATATGTGAAAAAAAAAAATGTATCTGCACTGAACACTTAGACTTTTTTCTTGTCACTAGTCCCTAAATAAGTATATAGCAACTATTTCCATGGCATTTACATTGTGTTAGATATTAAAAGTAATCTAGAAATCATTTAAAGTATCCAGGAGGATATACATAGGTTATATGCAGATACCACACTGTTTCATGTAAGGGACTTGAGCATCCACTGATCTGGATATTCATCATGGGCCGGGGGTGGTGGTGGTGGTGGTGGTGGTCTGGAGCCAATTCTCTGAATGGGTATTGGTTGAATATCTGCAGGTGATTGCCTTGTTTCTGTTCAGTGTGCTTTCTTGGCCTGCTGCTTTTCCAGGGACTGGCCATTTTCATTCTGTCTGCTTTCTTGCAGATGATGGTGGTGGATGGTGACTCTGGCTCCATCGCTTGGAGTTACAGTGCTCCGTGTCACATGAAAGAAGCACCGACCACCTCGGCAGTGACTTCAGATCAGAAGTCTGTCTTCCTCTTCTGGGCTGAAGGACTGTCACCTGCTTATCCCAATTCTGTGAGTGATCCTGGGGGGTCCCCCTTTTCACTTTGTCATATGGTAGCTGCTCCACAGGACTGACTGGGGTCTCAAGGTATTTGAGCAGTCACTGTCCTAGGGTTAGAGGTAGAAACAAATCAGTAAAGGAGCTGTGTCCTCCTGAGCCACACTTCCTGCCTTGCCTTTTGGCTAAGAATGTGAACGTTGAACAGGGCCCCTAACTAGTGGCTGCCAACAGTGAGAGGCTGGGGAAAGAATAGAAAGTCCTTTCAGGATTCCAGGTCCAAATTTATGGCTAACTCATCTGTGTTGTAGTGGCTTAAGAGGAGAAATCATCATGACTGATCTGGACTGGCCAGAGAAAGTTTCACATGGGAGTCAGGTCAGGGTGGGCTTTGAGGTGACTAGACTGGGGAAGGGGAAGAGCAGTTGGAGAGGGCCACTGATTAGCTAAGAGGTCATTTGGGGGAGTTATGGGACAGAAGGTCTGACACTTAGTAGGCAGATTTTAGAAAGTCTTACATGTTAAGCTGCAAGGAGAATCGGAAGTAGCCCTGACCCTTTACAGGAAGCAGATGGTTCAGGGATGAGTGGGAACCTGATGGACACAGAGTCCTGAATTCATCAACCATGTGTCCTCTTGATAAGCTACTTAAGTTTTCTGAGCCCATTAATGAAGATGCTAATATATTCTCTCATTTTGAGGATGAGATTTACCTAAAATCTAGATTATAGTGTTAACTCTGCCATGCCCTAATAAGTGACCACTGGCAGTTCACCTAACCACTGAGCCACATCTCCAGTGCTTTTTATTTTTTATTTTGAGTTAGGGTCTTACTAAATTGCTTAAGTTCTCAGTGAGTTGCTGAGGCTAACTTTGAACTTATGATCCTTCTGCCTCAGTCTCCCAAGTTTGGAATTACAGGTGTTTACCACTATGCCCAGCTCACCTAACATTTTAATTTCCTAGTTTCCTACAAGACAAGGGCATGTTACACATGTTCCAGTGGAGGTACAAATAAATGTAGATGGGAGATAGTAATTTTGATTGGGGTGATATAGGGGAACGTTTCATGAAAAGCTGGCATTTATGTTGGGTACCTGAGGATGGGTAGTATATTTTGATGTATGGATTTGGGATGGAGAGGGCAGTGAGTTTAAGGGGGAAATAATAAGATTGGCAGTGGTTAGGTAGAGCCAAGGGAAGCATGTATTTAGAGACATTCTTTTTTTTTGGAACCAGGGATTGAAACCAGTGGCACTTAATCACTGAGCCGCATCCCCAGCCCTTTTTAATTTTTTATTTTGAGGCAGGTTCTCACTAAGTTTCTTAGAGCCTCCCAAGTTCCTGAGGCTGGTTTTGAACCTGTGATCCTCCTGTGTCAGCTTCCTGAGCTTCTGGGATTACAAATGTGCACCACCACACCTGGCTTTATGAATTATGAGACATTCTTGAAGTATAGGGTGGGCAGTAAATAATTGCAGTTGAAGTCTCAAAAAGGTAGATTTTGGTTAAATTGCGCAAGACTTTAGTTTATCATCCTAAGGAATGTGGGTTTTGTTCTGTAGGCAGTAAGGAAGGCACTTGGCTGTTTTATGGTCATGTTAACTGAGACAGAGCACTGTCTCCTCATACCTGAGTGTGTGGGAAAAGCCCTCATGTGCTTTGCAAGCCCCTGCCTATTCTTTTCCTGGTGAGGTGGCCTTCTTCCCATGCCAAGCATGTGGAGGTGGAGCTGACGTCCTCTGTGCTTTAACACCAGCACAGCTGCACATGTGTGTACCATATCCCCAGCCCTGTATAGAAGTCATACTGACAATGTAGTTCCAGCAGACATTTCTTCTGCTACAGAGATTTGGAGTCTTGATACTTAGGTCTTGGAATTTAAAAAAAAATTCTTTTAGATGTTGATAGACCTTTATTTTATTCTTTTATTTATATGGTGCTGAGAATCAAACCCGGTACCTCACACATGCCAGGCAAGTTTGCTCTACCACTGAGCCACAACCCCAGCCCCAGGCCTTGGAAATTTTGATTTATCATCAATGATTTGTTTCTGTCTGGTCAACAATCTGCCTATTTTAGGAACTGACAACACTTTTGTAATTTTTAACCTGATGCTTGCTGTTGTCTTTGGTATCCAATGAAAGTAAATGTCTTTGGCTCACTGTATTTTTAAAAATAGATTTTCTCTCTACAAAGCCCCACTGGATGCAAGGGACGAACAAGTACCCCAGTTTTCTCATAGGTAGAAGAAGGGAATATTCTCTACAGAAGATTCCTCTAGGGTGTGCACTTTCCTCCCCCATCCTTCTTTTTTCTTATATGAGCATTTTCTATCTATAGATAGTGGTTTGAAGATGCTAGTGACAAGCCAGTGTTTTGAGCTCTTTGAAATAACCAATCTCCTGTATATGGGCATTTCTTTCAAACACATCTTTGTAGTTGGGATCAGGATTTAGCATCTGAGAGTGATGAGTAACCACCCTTTCTCCTCTGTCTTCTCACTTGAGGACTGTCATGTGTGGGAATATAGTCACCTTTGCTCTTTCTTTCTGTGGCTCATTGTCAGGATGCTGGAGTGGGAGCTGAGCCACCCAGCCTCCACCACCTTTACCTCCTGCACCCAGCCTTCCCCTCCATCTTCCTGGACCTGGCCAACACCTCAGGCACAGTGACAGCCTCAGAGGGTGAGTTCCAGTGACATTGGGGGTCTGTGTATAAAGATGGGGAGAATGTGTGCTGGCTTTATGTGAAGATACCCTTGCCTCACCAAGGGAAGGATGCATGCTTTTCAGGTGACAGCAGTAGCATTTACTCTGGTGTCCCTGGAGCCAGGGATGCTACTGGAGTTCTCCTTCTGGATAGGTGCACCAGGTCACCAGGGCAAGAGCCTGGAGCCTCTGAATGTGCTAAAATGGAGGTGAAAGCACATACCCTCTCTAGAGGGGCTCTGCAGGGATGATGTATGCAGCCCCTCAGAGAATGTACTAAGCCTCAGCTATGTGCCAGGTGCTGGCAAGACTCACAGGAAATCTTCATGGGAAGACTAGGATTTGGAATTAACTGTGAGGGATACAATAGAGGTAGAATATGTTTTATCAGGGCAGTGATTTAGTTGGAGTGGGTTTTTTGAGTAGCAAATGTGTATATTGCATAGAAATTGGAGTCAAGAGAAAAAAATCAAAGAAGAAAGTAATAGTTATCCATAATCCAACCACTGTTAACATTTGGAAATGTTCTTCTACTTTATATAGCTATCATAAAATTGGGCTCATATATTGGAGACCCTTAATCCAGGAAACTGAAGCCCTGGGCATTTGGCCGCTGCTGCCTGCTAGTCTGGTTGGCTGCTGGTCTCCTCTCACAGTCCCAGCCCCCTGGAAGCAGCTCTTCCTGATGGTGGGTAGGGAAGGGGGAAGACCACATCTCCTGGCCACATCTCCTTTTTGTCTTTTGTCTGTACTCTTTTGCCACTTGTAGACTTGCTCTCTATTTACACAAACTCATTCCTAGAGTTGGATTAGTGCTGTGACTCTCATGTATTGGGATATATTGGGAAGAACAACTGACCTGGAACTTGTTGGCCTGCCTGCCCACTGGTTGTGGATCACAGTGGGTGGAAGTGAGGTGGGGAGGCCTCTGCATGCAAAATCAATATTAGTTTAAAGTAGTATACAGGAACATTACGTAATGGTAATACTTGTAATCACTATTTAATGATGATGCAAAAATCATACCTGGCTAGGAAAATAACAGATGTGACCATGTACTGACAACCTGGAAATTCTCAGACTTTCTAGTCTGTGAGGCTCACTTTTCTACTGAATACTCACCATAGTGGGCATGTTCTCTCTTTTGTTGAGTTGGGGCTTCCTTGGAGAGAGTGTCAGAAAAGTAAAGGTGCAAACACTGAGAAGATTAAGCTGCTTTGCTGGCATGCAGTCTGTCACTTCTTTACACTCACTGTCTGGCTCACTTTCTGGCATTTGCTAGGTGCTCAGGAAATTTTTCATATGAAGTAGTGAGTAAACAAATGACTAAAGTTGTTGAACTGAGCCACTTTCCTGTTACTAGAAAGTATCTATCCTTGTTAACTGCTCTCATTTTTGTCCTTCCTCAGTTGGAATCAACGACCTTTGGAAAGATGCCTTTTATGTCACCAGGACAACAGGGCCAAGCTCTGAAGGGCATCCAGCACCCCTGGTGGTCAGCAAGCTTAGTCTACGGTGGGCATTGATGGAGGGCCAAATGGTCCAACTGAAGGAGACCACCCCCAAAATTGGCCGTGGGGAGCTGCGAAGATTCCTTTCTAGGATTAAATTTGTTGATTCTCCCTACCAGGTGAATAGCTTCTGAGATATTTGGTTACTCTTGAGGCTTGGGACACATACTACAACTCCTGCTTTGCTCTTTAGAAAGGAGGGAGAGTGGGAGCTTAACTGGGTACATGAATATCAAGAACCAATTTTTTTGGACCAGTGTTATTTCCTAAGTATACTTCCAAACCATGTAGAAAGGGTTCTCAAGTTAATTGTTCTCAGCTAGAAATGGTGTCATCTCCTATAGGATGCATTTGAAAACGTAGGGCCAGAGTGTAGGGGTCCCAGTGAGGAGGGGTGGATCCTCCTGGTATTTTTTGGGTAGGAGCCAGTGATGTGGAGGTCATGGAGGGCTGGCAGCAGTCACACACTACACAGAATTATCTTGCTGAAAATGCTAATGCTCCACCTCCTCCCCAAGAAATACTCTGCTCTTGCTCAAAGCTCAAGAGCTTATCATGCAGGAGGACAAAGTCTCTGAGCCTTTTTGGAGGGAGGAGAGATACTTATAAACTATTGGGACTAAACAAAAGGACAGGAAACGGAGGCATATTCAAGTTTTCTTCATTTCTTTGAGAATTCTTACCATGAAAAATAGTCACTGATGCGTCTACCTTTTCTTGCAGATCTAGTCTGATGAAATAAATCTTCAGTTTCAGAAGAGGTAAACAGAATGGGTCCCTTCCATCAGTATAAAAGCAGTTCTTTGGAGAGATGACTACTTTGGCCTCATTTTCACACTTGTCTGTGATCCTTGCACTTTGGAAGGCCTGTTGGAGCTCTTTGATAACAGCATGATCGGCTTGGCTGGGGGTATCTTACACCTTTCCAATCCCTGCATTAATCCCCTCTAGGAACTCGGTGTGGAGAGTTTGGAAATGTGAATCTTATAGGTGTATTATTATTTTGTATGTCTAATTTATAAACTCTTGCTGGGAATCCAGTGAAGACTATGGCTAGGAAATATTTTGTTTTACATTATGCTGTTTATATTTTTTTAGTGTCGTGGTGATGTTATTTTCCAGACATTCCCTAAGATTCAGGGATCCTATTTCCTGTTGTCCTGATATACATCTGGTCTGGTCATCTTGAGACTTCCAGATGGCCCACCTCCGATTTTGAGGATTATTCATCTTTCTCTCCTTCCACTTATACCATAGCTACTTCCCAACTATGGACAGCAATGACAAGGATTGGTAGTGGAGGACTATTAGCCATGTAGTGTTTTCATCTATTCCTTTTCGAGATTTTCCATCTATATCAGTAAGTGGCCATAATAATTAACATGTCCCTATCACAATGGGAGCAAGAGAAATACTGTTTCAATGACCCACCTCTGACCAGGTTCATATGTGGTGTTGTATGGGATCTCAGTGGCTCTGCCACTTGTGGTTCTTGTTCCTGCAGTAACATCAGAGGGTATATGTGTCTGCTGTCTTCAATTCAGAACTGGAAGCCAGGTTCTGGGAGGCCTGTGTCCTTGTCCTGCTGCATTTTCACTCTGTTTTCTTTGCATCATCTCCTCAAGGGCATCCTCCTCCCCTTCCTCCCCTGGTTTCTCTATTTTATTCAGGGATATGTTTCTGGACTTCCTTTGCTACTCAAGTCCAGTGTGCGACCACTCTGCCCTGCACCTCTCCCTTCCTGTACAGCCTTTGAAGCATTGTATTTTGAGAAAATTCTTATGTAAATACTGTAACTTTTGTAAATGGTTAAGTTCTTTAGAATTATCTCCAGTGCTTACTTCCCCCTTTCTTCTATGTATATTTGTTGCCTCTATATTTAAAATTCTCTCCTAAACTTCTAGGTCTTTGAAATTGTTTGTATAGCAGAAAATTCCCTGGTAGCTTATGGAAAAATGCTTTTTTTTCTTCATGAGTAATTTTGGTAGGTCTACCTTGAAAATCAGGTTCTCTCCTAGCTTGGGCTTTTTTTCTAGCTTGTGTTAATAAAGGAGCTCCAGGAAATTATGGATTCCAGATAAAAGGATATCTGTTAATTGTCCATGGATAGGTATTATAACTGGAGGTTGGCAGCCATAAATCCAAGCAGGCATGTCATGTGACCTGCAGTCTGTCTGGCCTATAGCTTATCCTCACTAGGTTTCTAGGTACTGCCTTCAGATCTAGAAAGCTTATTCAATTTCAACACTTTGGAAGTATGTGGGTCCAAATTGACTCTTTGGGGGAACAATTAAGAGGATACCTGGGTATGGAGATGACCCTAGATTCAAAATTTAAATCTACTTGAGTATAAAAGCCTAGGAGTAATTTGTAGTGAACTGAACTCCAAAATGGTGGTGGTCCTGTGGCTTGCTGAGCCACCCAACTAACTGTTGTCTACCATGTTGAGGCTTTCTGAGAAGCTAGCCAGCCAGTGTAGGTAGGAGTCAAATGCAACTTGTTTATGGGGAACTTGTTTTGGTGAGATTGTTTTCAGCAGAGGATCGTGTTTGTGCAGGGTGAACCTCAGACACAAATAAGAGGAAAGAACAACAACATTGCTGAATTCTCCCTGGTGTTTTGGGAACTAACTTAACTTCTCCTTACTACAAGTTTGAATCTCTACTTGCTAAACACAATGGAAGTTCTAGGTTTACTTCCTCTTACAGCTAGTACAGGAGGATATTGCTAGTGGCTGAAGTCTGAGGAAGCTTCATCTGGCCAAAGTGGGTGGTGCTGGTCTCTTGTCAAATGTATCCCTAAACTTCCTTCTTGCAGATAGCCATCCACTCAGATCCAAGATAGGAAGTGCTCCTTTCTCTCCACAATCCCAACATGGGGTTGCCACCAAAACCAATATGACCACTGTTTAGTAGTAATGACTTCTGCAATGCGAGGGTCTTCCCTGCCTCTCAATCTCCTCTCTTTCCCTTTGCAAACCCTCCTTTCTGCCCTAGACAACATCCTCACCTTCTTCCAATGTGTGATCTGGTAATACCAACTAACCCATGAATGTGAATTGCTATCCTTATTACCCACATCAAAGATAAGCCTGCTGATCCGTTGTCAGAAAGCACTATTTAAAATGTGAACTGTTACAGAACAAATAAATACTATGTACAGGAATATACTCGTGTGCCATTCTCATTCTTCTTGCTATCAAGGATGAATTACTTTCCCTATGGAAAAGAGAATGGGTGAATGGATGGATGGCATTCTTTGTGGAAGAAACAGCAGAGCAAGTTTCTCAGAAGGGAGGAGCAGATGGATGTCTAGAGGAGGCTCTGCCCTTGCCTCAGTCACTGGAAGAGCCCCTATATGATTCTCTTCTGGGGACCATAACCCATCTATTATCCTTGGTAGGCTAGTTCTAGAAGTGGGTTGTAGGAGCCTTCTCATATCATACTACCCTCACAATGGCTTCTAGATATTATTTAATACCTTTATTGGCACCTACTATGTGGATGTAGGAAACTAATAAGCAGTGTGGAGGGCATTGGTCCTTCAAATTAAAGCACTCAGTAGTGCTTCCATCTTACAGTTTGACTTCTAGGAAAATTTCAGTGGAAAATTGAACCATAATCAAGTTACTGTTAATTTGCTCACCTCTATTTCTCTAATTTTCAGGCTGATAAGCCAGTTTATAAGACCCTTAAAATCAGGAACTGTACTTTACTCGCCCTTTTTATCACCATTGCTTAGTCCAGAATCTGACACGTAAGCAATTGGTAAAAAAGAGAAGGGAATTCTGAGCCAGGAGGTATGGATGATGGAGGACATGGGACAGAGTGGTGGAGAGTGGGTAGTTGTAGAGTCCCTTTGGATGTTTACTGTAAGATATTCTTATTCTTAGCCTCTAAAAAAAAATGCTCAAGAGACAGACTTAGGCTTAAGCAGATGTTGATAATGAACAAACACGTGTAAGGTAGGGCTCAGCCTGCTCTCCAAACCCACTTAACTACTAGCACTGCTCTTCTATGGATGACCCAACCACTTCTTCCAGCTCCTGGCTGGTCCCTTGTTGAAATCTCTGGTCTTGTAATGCTGAGTAGAAGTCAGCACCTTCGGAGATTGAGTGGATGGGCTGATTGTGGTAATGGTGGTAGCTGGTGGGAGGTCCTCCGGGGTGGGCTGTACATGACTGCTGCTGAGGGAAGCACCGGTGGTGATGGGGTAGGCAATTTGGGTTTTCTTTGAAGCTCTTACTATGTCTGCATTTGAACTCCAGGACCATCCTGGTATATGTATTGAAAGTGGTGACAGCTGATGCCATGCAGCAGGTGAAGGAAACCCAGGCTGTGCTAGAGACAAACACACAAAAGGGACAGTTAAGAATCTGACTTTCCTGAAAGAAAAATACCATGATCGCTTCCTATTGATACAACTAGGCTGGTGTCTTCTGGAGACTCAGGAGCTTGAGTATGCTGCCTTCCATCATGATTCATGTAAAGAACTGTAAGCAAGAAGAATTAATTTGGTGTGTCTTTGGTGGGTACAAATTGAATGTTTTATAATTAATGAGAATGACTCATGTACTTAAAACCAGACAAGGAGTTTGGATTTTTTTTTTTTTTTCACTGAATTGATTAGTTGTCAGTGCCACACACTTATACCTGCTGTGCCTGTCTGTGTGTGTGTGTGTGTGTGTAATTTGAACTTTTTTCCAAAGCTGCGATTATCCTTTTATCTCTCTGAGATACCGTAGATTTATGGTTCAACTGAATATGGTGGACATGGCCTAATGCCCTTTCTTCCCTTTCCTTCTATTATGCCAACACACACACACCCTGCCAAGGATTTTTCTTCACTCAGATGCCAGGAGGAATCCCGCTTCCACCTTTGTTTGTTTATTTTAAACTTGGTATTCTTAGGGTCCACAGAGTTATGCAGTCAGGAGTCATGTAGGAAAATTTTACTATAAATCTGAAGGTATTATATGTGGCACTAAGAGAGTCTTAGCTTATTATGAAATGCTGTGGTCCTTGGCTTAAGGTAGTTTATTATGAATGCTGGAGATTAAGAGAAGCTGAATGAATTCAAGAAAGAAAGAAAGAAAAAAAAAAAAAAAAAAAAAAAGACACCAGGGAACTATATCACTCATTCCTGAAAATTTGAAAAGTTAAATCTCTGAATTTCCCCATGATTCTGGGAAGCTCAGAAAACAGGAAGTTTTGCAAGGTTAGGAGTTATTGCATGAGGCCAAGTGATGCTTAAAGCCAGGCCACAGCTGGTGTGAAGTAGACTCAGGCTGATAGGAGTTTTGCAGTCTGAGCTCTACAGCTGTGATGCCAAGAATGGCTTGAAGAGAGACAAAAGGTGAGAAACGCTGGATAGAGGAAGTGAACTAAGCTGATGATGTGGCTGGAAGACTAAGGACTCCTGAATCAAAGGACACATATTGCAACATGAGAAAAGGGGGTAGGCTGTCATTCTAGACAAGGGTAGGTTTCCTTTGTTAGGGTGCAAACTTGAGCCAGCTTTGTCTCTTCTGTGGTATTAATGCATTCAGCACTTGTCCCAGACAGCTAATGTGAGTCCAAGTTGGCAGCTTTGCAAAGAGTGAAGAGTGCTGCTCAGGGGAGAAGGTAGGGAGCTCTTTAATGAAGGTGACATCTGGCTTGAATGTGTTTGTTTTGTCATGGTTGCTGCTTTCTCTTTTAAAGGGAAGTCTAAAATGACCCCCGCCCCCCCTTTTATTTAAGAGTTAGAGAATGTGGGATGGAAAGTTTATTTCTAATACAGTTTGGTAAAGATAAGAATGGAGAAATGGGAAGAAGTTACTCTTGGCTTGAGTTTAGAATGGAAGGGGAGAGAATTTGGTTGATGATCCATTGGAAAAAATGATCAAATCAATTGATTTGATCCAATTGAATTGATAGAATTCAATACAAATTTCAAAGTCATTTATCCTGTTTCTCTAATACTTTGAATCATGAAATGTAAGGAAAGGTATAACATCATTTCCGTAAGTGATACAAAATCAGCCTCATTTCACAAGGGCAACAAATGTATCAGGTGAAGAAGAGATTGCTACAGCTGGTGACCAGAAAAATAGGAGGAGGCCACATCCTCACAAAGTCAGCCAGAGGAATGTTCTCTGCACACCCTCAGAAGCGGGTAAAAGAGTAGATGTTCTGATGATCGAGCCCTATGTTTGGCCAGCAGACTTGTGAGATGAGGTGTGAAGAAAAGGTAGGAGGACATGGAATGAGCATCTAGCTGAGGGTAGAACTCTAGTGAGGTTAGCCAGGGAGGGGCTAAAAAATTTTGGGAGATGACAAGCACTTACTAGAAGGCCCAGCCATAATTCCAAGAATGTGGCCTCCAGTCTTCTGGACCCACGTTGGCAGTTGCCTGGAAGACTTGGGAATACATCATATGGGCCACCATCCCCAGAAGGCCTACAGAGGGAAGAGGAAGGCAGAGCCCTTGGAGAAGGGCTGCCATTGACATCCACAGGAAAATGATTTCGGAATCACCTTCTAACTTTGAATCAGGTGTGGCCTGTGTTTTGGCATCCATATTATGCCATCACATTTCCCAGGAGACTGAGCAGCAATCGGGGGCTTCTCCTTGAATGCATAACTTGGCAATCATCACCCCAGGTTTCAGGGTGAGCAGTATGGAAGGAAATCTGAGTCAGTACTGTACCCAGGGCCACCGAGTCCTTTGACTTCTTCCCACCCCACCCTTTGTTCTTCATATTACATGTGGATCTCTCGCTTTATGCAGCAATCTCGAAAAGCTGCATGTATGTCACAACTGAAGAGTCCCAAACCAGAGGTTTTTCATATTGAGTAAGCTTTCAAATAAAGGAATCTAGAAGCAAATCATTTTGCAAAGTACACAATGATCCGAGTCAGTTTGAGGCTAGCCTCCAGACCCCATCTTAAAATACAACATAAAAGGGGGTAGGTGTAGCTAGCTCAGTGGTAGGACCCTGGGTTCAGTCCCCACTACCAGACCAAAAAAAAAGAAAGAAAGGAAAACCTAATGATTCAATATACAATAATTTCATGTGTTACTGTTATTTCAGTTTAAAATGAAAGATGCCTATAAAGTATCTTTTAACTCCACTCTTTATATTGTCTTTGAGCTCTTCCTCCCTTCCCTAAAAACCAAGACCCAAGCCTTCCAGCTAGTGCTTCAAAGCAGATGGAGGACAGTCGCCCACCTCCACGGTGGGGGTCACTCACCTGACAAAACAGAGGCAATGGCTGCAAAGGCGCTTAGCTTGAGCCCGAAGCCAGGGTTCCCCGTGAGCAGCAAGTCCATCAGTAGCAGGAGGAAGCTGATGAACTCAAGTCCAATGTAGGTGATTTGGGCTCCCAGTGATAACCAGAGGATCTCTGTTGGAAACCAGAGGAAGAAGGAACCCCAGCCAGACAGTTAAATAATGGAACCAACAGTGATCACAGAATGCCCGACAGAAGTTAGAAGCCCGGCAGTGTAGAAGGGGAGAGGGAGGCAAAGCTGGAACCAATAACATCATTTTGAGGTCTTTACTCTCACCCAAAAGTTCCCATTATGTGTAGCACCCAACATTTAATGGACAGTAACAGTTTTAGGGAGATTTGTGGGGAAAAAAATCACTTAATTTCCATAAATCTCATAGGGATATAACTTTTCTAGTTATCGTTTTGTCTTTTTCCCTTATATAAGTTTGGGATAATCAGTTTGTTTCTCCTTTCTTTCTTCCCTCCTCCCTTTGTTTCCTTTTCATTTAAAAAAAAAAAAAAAAAGGAATGGGGGCGGAAATAAAGGAAAAAAACTTGAGTTTTTCATTGTGGTCTCTTGGCCAGAGCTAGCTAGAGCTGTTGCTGGTTTTCAGTTTTTGAACTTTACTTGTCCCTCTGTTGTTCCCATTTTGCATTTCTGCATATGAATTGCAGATGAATGAAAGTCAACTCTGGGACTAATTCATGGTACCCAGCAGGGCTCAGAAGAAGAGAAAAGCAGAAGATCACAGTGTAGTTTAGATCCAGAGAGGCCCCACTCAATGATAACTAAATTCCTTATCGAACACATACTTGCCACAAGCCCCAAGGGAAGGTGGGGGAGGAAAGACTTCTCCATCAACCACTCCCCTCCAAATCGGAGAGTGGGGTGACATGGGCCTTGCAACGTGGCAAATTCCAGTAGTCCTTTCTCACCTCTCTCGGCTGGTGGTGTGAGTTCAATGAAACTTCGGCACCTCTCCCCTGAAACACAAGAAACGACTTCATGGGGGTTCTTCCCTGGACAATTGGGATGAAAGCCTTTTCCATCCCACACCCAGCACTCCATTTGCTCTAACACAGTGCCTTGCATACATTTCGAAAGCAGGAAAGAATGCGTGGATGAATGAATGGCACCGGCAAGAGTCATCCAAGCTTAATTTCTCTCTCCTCCCTCCTGATAATGAAGATGAGGTTAGCGTTCCCATTTCCTCTCAGAGTGCATGATCCTGATGTTAACAAATGCCTTTTGCAGCCACTATACCACTGGACCAAATGGCTTTAAATTGTTTCCAGGACTGTGGTTGAAGCAGCGCTAAGTGGCAAAATAATAAAGATAAATGCAAACACACACATTTTTATTCCTCTTCCATCTCCTTTCCCCCTTAGCCCAGTTTGGGAGAAATAGCAGATCTCAAATTGAACGTGATTCTGGACATAAGGAAAATGTAACTAACCATCAGGCACTACCTTCAAAGGCCCCAAGGTGACCTTTGAACACTCTGAGTTGAAGGAAGAGGCATCCCTCAGCTTCATTCCCTCTCAGCTATGGAATATATGTTGACTAGGGCTGTTGACAGTGTGGCAAAAGACCTGGGAGAAACTGTCTAAAGCTCCTCCAGAGGGTCCCTACACTATCCAGTACCCTCCGAGCTGTAGTTTCCCCAGTCTTTAAATTTTAACAGTAATCCCTTCGAATGAGAAAACACTCTTGAGGGCAGAGGGGAAGAAGAGGCTTTAGGGATGATCTACTGTGATCCTTTCATTTCACAAATGAGAAAATCAAGGCTTATGGAAATGCAGTTACTCATATAAGATCACAGTTGGGTAGAGCCTGGACTTTATCTACAATATTTCTCTCTTCTGGTTTTGTTTCTATTAGCAATTCTAGCTCATTAGAATGGAAATTTTAACATGAAAGGATGAAACTCTTAAGGTTAATGCTATTTTAAACCAACAAATAGAGCCAGTCGTGGTAGTGCATGCCTATAATCCCAGCTATTTGGGAGGCTGAGGCAGGAGGATCCCGATTTCAAGGCCAGCCTGGGCAACTTAGGGAGAGTCCCAACTCAAAACAAACAAAAAATGAGACAACAGCAAAAAAAAAAAAAAAAAAAAAAAAAAGCACAAAACAACCCAGTAGGTCTACTAAAGGAGGAGGCAGTGAAAATCCAGAAGGACTTATTAAAAGGGTATGGAGAAGGGACAACACCCAGGTAGAAGGTGCAGAGCAGGAGTGGGGTGCAGGGGTGAGGCCCATATGGGTTTGGGGAAGTGCAGTACTTTTCACTGCTGCCCAGCTCTAAGTTGTTCTAAATGTTTCCTTGCCTCATAAGATCCCTTGCTCCCCTGCAGATAAAATAAGATAAAATAAAATATAAAATACAAAATAAAGTAAATGAAGTCCAGGGTGGGGAGGCTACCTGGTTCTTCCATGGTTTCCTCACAGGATAGCCACATGCCACTCCGGAAGGTAAGGAAGGAGAACCGGTCATCCCCAGTCTCCCAGCTGTATTGAACCACCTCCGGGGTTGATGCGTTGGGGACGCCGCCCTCCAGGGACATTGGCATGTCAAAGCATTTGGCTGCCAGACTTTTTCCGCACAGGGGCTTAGGCACCTTCTGTGTGCCCACAAACCAGGAGCTGCTGAGCAGGGATGTTGTGGAGAGGCTGAGTGATAGCAGGCTGAGGGCGGCAGATATGAATGTCCGTTGGCCAGAGAAGCCCTTCGGGAGTTCCATCTGTAACACACAAACACAAGTGAAGGGGAAGGGAGCTGGAGAGTCTGATGTCAGTCTCCTCTGAGATGAGGACCTGCTTCCTTTTCCTTCAAACCCGATAGGCAGAACCACTCTGTGGCCCACTCTGGAGCCCCTGCTTGCCTTGTCATTTCCAGCCTGTGAGGAGGGTGACCTAAAAAATGACCAACATTAAACTTGTCAACTTCGTTGAGTAGTGGTTTGGAGCTAGACTTAAGAAAGAAAAATTAACGTCGGTTCTTGTGCTTTGTGTTATGCAGCAACGTGGGCTATTACGTCGATACATACTGAACGGGAAGAAAGCCTGTGCTTAGTTGCCGACAGACGCTTCTTAAAGTAAACCATCTTGAGCTTTCCAGGGGATCTTTCATATCAGAATTAATCAGACCTAAATCTGCTTAGCTGAAGAGATGTAAATAAAACCATAAATGGACAGGCCCCCAAATCTGCCTCTCTCTTCACCCCCAGCTTAATAGTTTTTACATTTAACAGATAACTTTGAAAATCAAATAGCTTGTTCTTCAGAATTCCCAGGGACTAACGCAGTATACACTATGGTCAGTGTGTACTATATATGGCAGTAAAATATATGTAAGGTGGATATATTTATAAAACCAAAATACAAAACAGGACAAAACAGCTTTTGGAAAGCAACCTGCTAATGCGATTTTCCCTCCTAAGTACTCAACAAATTAACTCTACCAAGAATTATCATCAATCCTTACAAGACTTTGGGTGATCTTGACTGAGGACAACAACAACAACAACAACAACAACAACAACAAAAACACAGCAGCTGGAATGAAGAAAGCTCTTATGTGGCTGATACTGGAACATGTGTTGCTCTGTCCCCACAAAACAAGGTTCATCTTTTTAGTTTTGCAAGTCATATTGGCTTTTGTCATTGTCCTGGTACTGAGTGTTATCCTTTCTAATTACTCTTATATCCATTGCTCAAACAGGAAATGGACCTCCAGCTACAATATCTTCACAGATCCTTCTGTGACCTCAGGGTTTGTTTTCAGAGGTTATTTTCAATCTTATTTGGTTTGGAAATTTGTCTACTACCACATCCGATTTTTAACTCTACCCTCAATCCATTTTGAGTTACACACATTTGTAAATTATTCTCCAGGTTATTTAGAAATAAGAATAGATGTGTACCTACCTTGTGACACTAAGGTGACAACCAAGTTAAAAGGTGATTTGACAAAAGATGAAGAAGAGCTTGAATTAGCTCAAGGAGGCTCCTTCCAGAACAAGTGCCCATCGATAGACTCAGGGAGCTCCATTCAAGAAGCAGCATACACCACAGACAAAGCAATATTATTTATGGCAGTAAAAAATACATAAGGTGGACATGTATATAAAAACCAAAATACAAAATGAGATAAAACAGCTTTGGAAAGTAAGCTGCTAATGCGATTTTTGATGCTTGATAATCGGGTGATCGTCTCACTTGAGGCTTCTCAAGAATTCTCTTCAATATGCTACCACGCCCTGTGTCACATACCTTTTCTCTCTAGGATCCAGATACCTCTTGAAAGAGCAAATCTCGTTTTGCAGTGAGTTTCTTAAAGCGATCCTGGAGAAATACTGCCATAAGAAAAGCTACATCTTTCCATAGGCTGACACAGCCCGTGCCAAGAGATAGAGTGGCTTCTCTGACACTCAGGCTTAGATCACTAGGAAGTACGTAGGTGGGGATGTCAGCGATTCTTCTATCAACAAATATTAACAGAAAAACAGCATTAGCACAGGCTAGGAAGGAGAACAAACAGATGAAACTGGCACACTTTTTAAAAGAACCAGGTGCAACACAGCTGTGAAATGTCTCTCCTGAACAATAAAGGGAAGATGGTTACCTTGGCCATGTTCAGTGTCTTGCAGCCAGTCTGGATGGACGGAAGGATGCCATCTGGGTTGTGAGGCCCTTTGATTTAGTGTTCCAAGAATGAAAACTGCCTTCCCACTGCCCCCCGCCCCCCATAGGTTTTGGAGTGTCTCTTGATTAAATGCTGACTTACAGTGAACATGGGCATTTAATAATTGACAGTGTAGTCACAGTCCAGCTGTTCTGGTGATTACGCCAGATAGCTTGCCAATGGGGACCTGGGATTAACCACAAAGAGGAAAGGATCTGTGTTTGTAGAGGGAACTTATTTATTTTAAGTAAATGATTTAGTTTTCATCTACCTGCCATTCCCTAACTATCTGGTGTGACTGGACTGGGGCTTGATTTTATGGAAGTCACAGAAAATATGACAGGGCCACTGTTATTCCCCCTGTTCCAGTGGAGCTTTCCGTTCTAGGAAAGCTTTGAAGAAGCTCTATTCTCTGCAACGTCCTCAGGGAGATATGGACATGGAATAGCTTTCTTCCATGGTGGTCTCTATGTTTTAGGTAGTGTCATTAGTAAGGATTAAGTACCTGCATCCACATGGAACCCTCAGAGAAAGGAAGAGTGTGTTAGGTCATAATGGCAGTAAGGATGCAGATAGAGTAAGATTGGAGACAAATAACTCTGGGGCCAGTAATGCTATGGTTATGTATTACTTCTCTCCCAACTTTTAGGCAAAGGAATTAAAAAAAAGAGTTTCTAAAACTTTAAAAAGGTAATTAGACAAATCAGTAAGATTTCATTTATCTTCTTGTCACCAGTTACCTGGAAATACAAGTTGTTCCTTTTTTTCCTCAAAATTGTACAGATTAGCTGGGTGTGGTGGTGCATGCCTGTAATCCCTGGTCTGGGGGCTGAGGCAGGAGAATTATAAGTCTGAGGCCAGCCTCAACAACTCAGGGGGCCCTAAGCAACTTAGTAAGACCTGTCTCGAAATTTAAAAAAGGGCCAGAGATGTGGCTCAGTGGTTAAGCGCCCCTGGGTTCAGTCCCCAGTACCAAAAAAAAAAAAAAAAAAAAAAAAAAAAAAAAAATTGTATAGATTAGCAGGGTGACATTCTACAACTGCTTATGATTCCCTAATCACTTAGACTTTCTTCCTCTATGCTTTTGGTAGTGTTCTTCTTTAAGCCAGGAAGCCTCTGTCTCCTTTTACCTGTGGAAATGCCTTTTATCAAGATTAGTTTAAAAAGTTTCTTATTCTTTAAAATGTTCCTCTCTGACAACTGTTTGACTCATTTTGGGCATGTATTTAACAAAACTCTGTGTCTTGTGCTGCCCTTCCCCATCTCTTCTGGATTAGCCACTAAGTTTTGTTTTTCCCATTCTATATTTGTCTTTGTGCAGAATCAAAGACAAGTTAAGTTTAAATTAACTTTGAGTGTTGGAATTTGTCCATGTTCTAGGCTAATAAGTCTTTTTGGATCCTGTTTTCATCATCCGATATATTCTCTCTTCTTCCCAGATTGAAGTTAGCAAGAAATTTGATACAAATGTGCTTATGTCCAGCCATGTTTTTTGTTATCACGCAAACAGTCCTTTACTTCTTGTGACGGAACTTGCTTGCCTTTGGGGAAAGGGGACGGGAATTTGTGGTAACATTTTGCAGTTGAATGGGCTGCTGCTTTCCTGGCAACATGGCCTCCTCACAACGCTGGGTGGCGCTATCCCCTCACATTTTCCCTCTTATGTCCAGAGCTTCCCCAACCAGTCAGCAAAAATGTGGGTGGAGGTGGCTGCTCCTCCCCGTAGGACCGTGTTCTTCATTTGGCCTCCTCCCCGAATAGAATACTAATCTACAGAATGCCATGAGTCAGCCCGATGGAATTCAGGACTCGGGGTGAACTTTGGGGGGCATCCAGTCATACCCTGGAGAACCTCTTTTTATGATTATTTCCTATAGCACATTTTATTGTGGTCAGTTCTGGTTTTCAGTGACTCAATAGATCCTCAAATAGGTTCCATGGGAAATACAACCCCATGGTATCAGAACATACAACTAGCCAATGTTTCCTGATGAGTTTTGTGCACATTTTTCTCAACTTAATTGTATCCTCATTCTCTCTCCACCCCAGAACAGTGAACAATTCTTTTCCTCTTTCTGTGCTTACACCCTTCAAATACTTGCAGACACTTCTCATATCCAGCTTGAGTCACTGTTTGGCACAGCCTTATGTCTTCAGTTTTTATTGCTTCTGCTCATAAACCGCACCCCCTATGCCTTAATAGCCTAAAGTTTGTCTTCTCCAGGGAAAAGGGGATGGGAGTGGCAGAATCTTAAGTGTATTACATGAGGAGGCCCAGAGTGGATTCAGACTGAAGCTAATGAAACTTCAGCTCTGTGGTCCCCCACTTACTTGGGCTGCTTCCAAGACTCTGTTACCTAATTCAAACTTGTAATTTTGTATTATTTTTCTTAAACAGGGCCTCTAAAATGATATTATTTTAGGCTTCCACAAAGCCTGGATCCACCCCTTCTGATGTTGAGCCTTTTGTATGGTTGCTTGGCTGGCTGACTCTTGGATGTGACCAGTCTTGGCTTCCCTCTCCCCAAGAACCATGGACCCGAGCATCAATTTCCTCTTTTTGACAAAACGTGAAGTTTCTCTGCCTGGCCAGACAAATCAGAGCCTCGCATCCTATTTACTTCCTTTCATTGTAATTTGGGCATGTTAATATTTTTTTCTTCCATTTCCTTTCTTAGAACAGAAAAAGTAATTGCTAGTCAATGTAACATAAATATAATTAGGTTAGGCTCAGAAGCTCATGATTCAGCACAGACACAAAGATTTCACATTTCAAAACAGTATTTAACTTTAGTGTATTGGACTGTTACCACTTCAGGATGACTTCCACAGGGACATGTATGCACCTCACCATTTATGACATCACAAAGCCTTGGGCTGGCTAACCTGCATTTGCTAAGATCCTTAGTGTTCCCTCCACTGCACAAAACCACATTAATTAGACATAAAGAGAAGTGAAGGTCTTGGCACACATATACATAAGTCGTGGGCAGAAATTCAATTTGTTTTGTGAATGTGCTGTAGAATAGAGGTGAATAAAATGGGTAAAAGTGCTGAGCCAGAGCATGTTGTGTACTACACTACTTCTCTTAATACCCAAGCAGAGGCTAAGGGATCCAGTCTTATCCTGATTATTCCACTTATCCATAGTGGTGTCTTGTTTGCCTTTCCTGGTTGTGGTTTCTCTGTCCCTCTCCCAGAAGCCAGATTTCTGACCCATGCCCCATGGACTCCTTTCTGTTATTAAATAGACAAAAGTGGAATTTTGGAGTGGAATTTAAGAGGTTCTGCAGTCACTGGCTCTGATGGACATGACCTTGTTCTTTGCTCCTGCATGTTCTGATGTGCAGGACTCTCATGTAAATTATCACATGGTTTGTCTATTACCCTCATTTGACTTTAAAATTGCTTGATACAGTAGCAGTCATGTTTTATTCATTGTTGTTCTGCAGAGCCTAGCACTGCTTTAACACCCTTGAATAAATGAATGAGGCTTATTACATTATAAACAATTAGGAAGCCTATGGGTGAATAAAGAAGTGGGTCCAGATAGCCTTCAGTTGCTAAAGCAGACAGGATTTTTCTGATTGACATGCATAAGAGTTAAGGGGAAACTAAAAATGGTCCATAGGTCCACAGACACACCCTAAGCCTTTCTACACAGATGTGCCAAAAGTTTCATCAAATAGATCTTCTGCCAATACATTTCCTCCCACCTGTGGGAACATTCCTGCTTTTCTATGAGCAGAGCTCAGAAAACAGCAATGATCTCATGAACCAGTATTATCTTTAGTTCACAGAGATTAGGGGACAAACAGAGTGCTCAAGTCAGGGACCAAAAAAAGTCAGTGACAGATTGGAAATGTTATGTCCTTTTCCACGCTGGGTGATTCCCTACTGATTAGACCTTTTTGGATGATCCATCTAGAACGTTCTGAGATTTTGCTGCTTTAATTATAATTTTTACTTCAGTATGGGACTTTTGACTCCTTCACTGATGAAATTAAGGAAGGTCTTCACACAGGATACTTTGACACCTGCCCTTCAGAGGGGAAGGGAAGGGTGATCATCAAAATGCCCTGGTTGAGTGTTCCAAATGTTTAATACAAGATTCAACTTTGATACTTTTCAACTTCAGACTAATTATTCTCAATGGTACCCTTGTGTAAAGGCCCACAGAACCCCAAGTGTTCAAACAATAAGTGATCCTCGACTTCCTAATGAGGGTGCCCAGTGCTGGGAACACTTCCACTTATGTTCAGTGTGGAGGACCGAAGGAAAGCATTGCGGGCCTCTCTGGCCTTTCCCTTTCCGCTTTTTAATGGAATTGTTTGAGGGCTTTTGCTAATGCAGTCATTTCCAGGAGAGGAAGCCGCCTTTCTTCCATACCCCAGCAGCTGGAGTGAATCAGAAGGGCAGCCACATCTGCACATCCTGTGGGGCAATCGCTCACGCGCGGGTGACGGCGCCAGCAGGGCCGTCTGGGGACTCTTGGGGACCGCGGGGCGGGGATGAGCAAGAGGGGTGCTGAGGGTGCGGCTGCCCACAGGCAGAGCTGGGCGGCCCCGTTTCCATTTCCGCGTGCGCCCCCTCGTCCCGCCCTTTCCTGTTCTCTCCCCGCTCCCTGCCCCGCCTGTCGCGGTCCTGGAGCTCAGCCTCATCCCAGCCAGTTCCCCTGGCCCACCCCGAGCCCTCGCGCCCCTCCCGGCGTTCACTACGTGCGACGCCCGGGTTGCCTAGCAGCGGGCCCACGTTGCCCGGCGACGCGCCCCGAGGAGTTTTGAATTGTTCGGTGAGGCCCCGCCCTCGCGGCGTCCGACCGTTGGGCTCCCAGGCCGCGGGGTGCGGGGAGCGCGGTTTCCTCCTCCTGTCCGCCTAGGTTGGGAACTGAGCCTAGAGGCCCCCAGGGCGGGAACCGGCCGGCTGCGGGCTCCTGGAGGGAGGGAAGAGCCGGGTCCTGAGATAAGTCCTCACACCCGGGTTCGTGGGCCAGGAGCGAGGGTCTACCTGGTGGCCGCGGACCCACAGTCGGGCATTTCCCCGACCCTTAGCTTCCTCGCCCCTGAAGGTGCAGGTCCCCTGCCCGTTTTGCCTCATTTGGTAGATCCAAGAGGCGAGACTTGGTGACCACGGCCCCTCAGCAGATCTGAGTTCTAGTCACCACTCCCCTCAACCCGACCCCCGACCTTCACGACTGGAGCAATGATTTTGGCCCAGTTAGGTGGCCCTACCCCCAAGCCCCAGGCATAGAGGAGTGGGAAGGATTGTCCTCCACGGTTCTGCTCTGAAGATCGAAAGAGGTAGAGGGAAATGGAGCGGAAGTTAGTTGGCACCTAGAGTCTTCGCAGCGAACATCTTCGATCTTCACACCCGGCCTCAAAGAGAGGCGTCACCTCCATGTTACAAGCGAGGGAGGGCTCAGATTTAGAGCATTTGACTTGCTCAAGGCCACAAAGCTAATAAATGGTGGAGTCAGTATTCAAAATCTCTTAACACGACACCTGACTCATCACCAGCTTAGTCACCTTTGACAAAATTGACAGATTGCAGGCCAGATTGTGGGAACTCCTACAGAAAGAGGCTGCGGATTAAGTGTACTATACTATACACTTTTCAGGTGTATGTTAGCAAACAGACTCTCCCTTATTCCCTTCGTCTCTCCTAGAAAACCAATGATAAAAAGCAATAAAATCTAAACCATTACTGGCCATCATTTTCACATTTACTTGAGGGTACTCCTATTTATGGTTTATTCATTATGGGCTCCTTCTGAATTTGGGAAGCTGCCTAAGCCCACAGTTCCAGAGACCCAGAAGTGACTCCTAGTTAGGTTATCCTTTCTTTCTGAGCACTAGAATTTCTAGTACAATACATAGTTTCCTGTGTGTGTTTTAGTTCCTTGGCTTTCTCTCCTGAGAAAGGCCAGATGTTAAAGAATGAACACCATTTGTTTTTTTAGTAACCCTTTGAGCTGAAAGTTGGCCATCCCAAGTTTGAAGGGAAGTTAGTCATTTCCATATGTGGCTCCAACCCTGAGCAGGGCAAGATTTGTCTGTTGTGAGGGTCTTCCTAGACCTGGAAGGATGCTTGACTACTCTTTCCCAGATTCCAGCCTAGAAATCCCTTCCCAGCCTATGCTTCTCTTCCCAGTTCCAGATCCCAACTGGCTTGGGGATCCTCACCATTCTCTGGCATAGAACTTGATGTTTGCTCTTTCAATTTCTTAGGGTGAGACACATCTTCATTGTTACCACCACCACTAGGCCATCACTAGGGACCAAGATTTTGGCACTAGGAATCATACAGATGGAAGTGGGAAAAAGCTATAGCTAAGAACTAAGGAACCCCTGGGAACACAGAGGAGGAAGATGAAGAGGCAAAGGAAGAATAAATGGAAGTTTCAACAGAAGGAGATGGAAAACCAAGAATCCAAGGTATGAATATACAAGGCTTATCAATAGAATTAGTTTGAGTAGCAAATTTTCATTCTAATTTTTGTAATTCTACAATGTTTGTAAGCTTCTACTTGGAATATTGTGAAATAAATTAATGGATTGGTATACACTGTATTACAAATCCAACATTAAGGGTACTGCGCATCAATTTGTGAGATTTCAGAAAGCAATGTACCTACCTCCTGGGTGAGACAAACATTTTGAATCAGTTGAGAGGGACTGCTCATTCACTGTTGAAGTTCGGAGGCAGAGAAGTTTCGATTTCTCTTCTGCTGGGTCTTAATCAGTTTGGTAGAATGAGTTTTGAGTGAGAGGATGAATCAGATCCCCTCTTGCCAGCAGAGGGGTGAGATGGTGTGTGGTGGTCTGGAGAGCATGGAAAGGATGTGCTGAAGGTGGGGCACTAGCTTGGGAGGGGCTGTGTGACCTATGGTTTACTCTGTGATGTCACAGTGGCAGGCAGGGGCCTCCCTGCTGCCCCGCCCCCCAGAAGGACCAGGATGTGGGAGGCACACTGGGTACCTATCAAAGGTCTTTGAAGGTCTTCTGAAATCTCTAGATCAGTACTTCTCTGTGCAGAAGTCACCCAGGACTTAATCAGGTGATGTCATGTAGGCCACACTGAATTGTAAGGACACACTGAATTGAAAGACTAGTGCTTTCAAAGAGAACTACAATGTGAACCACATATACCATTTAGTTTTCTTGTAGTCACATTAAAAAAAGTAAAATGGACACACACACTGCAATACAACAATGAAATTTTATACAAGGCTATGGTTAAAGTAGAATCAAGCCCTCCCAAAACAATAAAGTTGGATTCAATGGAGAAATACACTACTTCTGTTTTAAAATCTAAATTTAAATGAATTTGAGTTAAAATTAGAAATTCAGTTCCTCAGTCACACCATCCATATCATAAGGACTCAGTGGCCACATGTGGCTAGTAGCTACTCTGTTAAATAGCGGGGACTCTAGATCATTCCTTGTAAAGGTAATGATGTATAGAAATTGCCATTCTAAAGGATTTGGATATGGGAACATAGGAGACATTCTCTAGCATAATTTTATTGAGTGCATAACTTTTGGAGGCGCCAAGGGAGGGTTTTTGATTTCCCTACTGTTCCAGCTGAGAATATGAATGGGAGCCTTTTGCCCTGTGAAACGTTTCATGTTCAGTTCACCTCTGAGCCTTCACTAGGTGCCCCCAAACTCCCAATTTTGATTCCTTCCTCCTGTTTGCCATCACATCTAAATCCTACATAACCTTCAGGGCATGTGACTCCAGTCTCCATACCCTGTTTTCCCAGCACTATCACTGTCTCTTTCCTCCGAGGTCCCATGGTATGTCTGGGTTGGCTGTACAATGGGAGCCTCTTTAAGTAGGGTCTTGAACTGTTTGATTGCTTTGGGTGTGTTACTCAGTTTTTCCCATGAAATTCTAAGCTGCTTGAGGACAGGGCCTACTTTACTTCTATGGTGTTTGGACAGAGTGGAGAGGATAATAGTTGCTTAATAAGTATTGTTTATTTATTAAATTACCTAAGATACCTACGTAAATGCCTGAGAACATCAGATTTAGTGTTGGTAACTTGAATAAACAGGATAATGGGCCTTATTCTTGGCATATCTCAACTTTATCAAGATGTCAGTTCTTCCTAAGTTCATTTATGAAATTTAATGTAATCCCAATACCAAAGAACTTTTTTTTTTTGGTACTAGGAAATTAACTCAGGGAGATTTAACCACTGAGTCACATCCCAGCCCTTTTTAGTTTTTATTTTGAGACAGGGTCTCACTAAGTTGCTTAGGGCCCCACTAAATTGTTGAGGTTGGCTTTGAACCTGCGATTCTCCTGCTTCAGCCTCCTGAGCCACTAGGATTATAGGTGTATGCCACCGTGCCCAACTCCAAACAGCATTTTTTAAAGACTCTGATGAGTTGATATTTAAGTTAATTTGGGGGGAAAGATGCATTAAATTAACTAGGAAAACACCAAAATGGAAGAGCTCTGTGGTAGGACCAGCCCTCACTGATATACTACAAAGCCTGCAGGATTAAAACCATGTGACCCTGGAGCATAACTAGACAGACCAACGGAATAGAAGAAATAAACACGCTGTCTATGACCCTCCAATATAAGATGAAGGTGATTCCTGTAATCCTTGAGGCACAGGTGATCTTTTTAACAAACAGTATTGGGATAAACTGAATAGCCATTTGGGAAAATATAAATTGTGTTCATTTTTTTTCATATCAGATACAAAACTCCAAATAGACCAGAGAGTTGAACTTAAAAATGAAATTATACAAGTACTCAAAGAAAGCATAGGTAAATTTTCCTTCAAGAGAAATTGTAAAGAAAGACTTTTTAACCATAGCTAAAAATCAAGTACTTGATAAGAAAAGATTTGATAAATTTGACTCCATAAAATAAAAACAAACCCAACCAACCTTCTGCATGAAAAAAAATCAACATAAATAAAATTAAAAATTACAAGCTTGAAGAAGATATTTATAATATACCACAGACAAAAGGCTAATATCTCCATTATATAAAGAACTTCTAAAAATTCAGAGGAAAAAAAGATAAACATTCTTAAAAAATGGTCAAAATTCAGTAACAGATAATTCCTTAAATATGTGAAAAGCTGTTTGATTTCATTTACAATAAGTGTAATGCAGATTTAAACTACAATCACTTATCTGTCCGATTGGCAAAATTAAACAGCCTGGCAATACACTCTGCTGATGAGACTGTGGGGCTCAGTTGCTCTCACACTTTTTCGGGAATGCAAAATGGCACAGCCCTGTGCAGAATTTGGCACTCTCTAACAAAACTGCATGTGTATTTATCTCCTGATCCAGAAATCACAGTTTTAGGAATTTATCCTGAAAGTATACCTCCCATACTATGAAAATGGTGTGCATGAAATTATTTATTACATTATAAAAAATTGTAAAACACTGGAAACTATCCTTAAATATCCAAGTGACAAAACAAAATGCCAACCAACAACCAAAAAAACAGAGAGAGAGAGAGAGAGAGAGAGAGAGATATTTCTATGAATTGATAGGGAAGGATTTCCAGGAAATATTAAATAAAAAAATTCCAAGGCCACAAAGGATATAGTGTGCCATCTTCTGTGAAAGAAATAAGGGGAAACAAAACGTATCTGCTTATTGTTACCCAAAGAAACACAGGAAGGATAGGCCAGAAATAATGGAGTTGATTATTTACTGCAGGGAGGGAATGGAAATAATTCTGGAGGGAGTGACATTTCTCTAAGATTTTTTTTGTATAGTTTTGACTTTTAGAAGCATGCTGGTGTTTTACATATTCAAAAATAAAATTAAAACAAGATGGGAAGGGAAAGAAAAACCTAAAACTGTAAACAAACTGAAACAAATGAATTCAATTGTATTTCACATGAGTACTATAACCACACCAAAGGGGGATGAGCAAAAGAAAGAACAAATCCAAGGAACTCAGGAACACAATGTTCAACTATCCACAGTCAGTTTTAAGTGAGGTTGAAGAGGGGAGTTACAACCAACTCCTAAACTCTTTTTAACATATATAGCTTATTCATCTTGTAGTAGATGTGTGTATTATTTAGCTTTTTGTCACTGTGATAAATACTTGAGGAAATAAAAACTTAAAAGGAGGAAAGATTTATTTTTACCCACAACTTAAAAATTTCAGTCCAGGGTCAACCTGCTGCTTCATTGCTTTGTGTCTGAGCAGAACATCATGGTAGAAGGGCATGATGGAGGAAAGCTGTTCAACTAGCAGCAGCAAAGAATCATAAAGAGAGGAAGGGGTCAGAAACAGATACAGTTCCCAAGGGCATGCCCCCAAGGACTCTCTCCCTCCAACTAGATTCCACCTCCTATAGTTTCTACCACCTCCCAGTAGTCTATTCAGATTATTGATTCATCAGTGGATTAATTCACTGATGAGGTTAGCATCCTCATGAGCCAATCATTTTCCAAAAGCCCCACTTCTGAACATTGTTGCTTTGGGGACCAAACCTTCAACACATGAGCCTTGGGGGGACATTCCAGTAGTAGCTATGATGATGCGTGAAGCAATTGTGAAACTATCCTAAATGTATCTGGGATTGGGCAAATGAGGAAATGTGTTTGTTAATGCTGTTGGGAACAAGTTCTCATTACAGAAAGTTCTCATTCCATCAAAATATTGGAACAGAGGAAGGCAAGAAGGAATCCTATGGGATGAATTGGAACGAGAGGAATCAGTGAGGATTCATGATTTCTTTTATCTATAAATATGTGTCAGGGTTCTCTAGAGGAACAGAACCAGTAGAGTGCACATGCACACACACAAACACACATAATTATTAAGGGGGTTTATTAGATTGGCTTACATGAACAGGGGTTGGATAGTCCCACAATAGCAGTCTGCAGGCTGAAGAGCTGGAGAAGCCAATAGCTACTAAGCCCAGGAATCTGAAAGCCTCAGAATAAGAGGGACCAATGATGCAACCCCAGTTTGAGGTCAAAGACCAGGAAGCTCTCTGGAGAACTGCTGGTGTGAGTCCCTATTCCTAGGCTGAAGAAGCTGGATTCTCGTGTCCATGGGTGATAGTAGCAGCCGAAGTGCCCTACTCAAGAAGAATTGAGCTCGCCTGCACTGGTGGGCTTCCATCACTTTTTGTTCCATTTGGGCTCCCAGTCTTTTGGATGTTGCCACCCACATTCAGGACAGATCTTCCCCCATCAGTTTGCTGACCCACATGCCCATCATCTCTGGGAACACCATCACAGTCTGTTTTAGTCAACTTTTTTGCTGCTGTGACTAAAATATCTGACCAGAACAATTTTAGGGAAGGAAAAGTTTATATGGGGGCTCACGATTTCAGAGGTCTCAGTCCATAGACAGATAGCTCCATGCCTTGGGGCTTGAGGTAAGGCAGAACATCACCGTAGAAGAGTGTAGCAGAGTGATCAGGAGGCAGAGAGAGAGAGAGAGAGAGAGAGAGAGAGAGAGAGAGAGAAAGAGAGAGGTCTCCACTCACCAGATACAAAATATATACCCCAAAGGCACACCCCCAGTGCCCACCTCCTCCAGTCACACCCTACCTGCCTTCTATTACCACTCAATTAATCCCATCAGGGAATTAATTCACCAGAAGTTGGAAGAGGCAAGGAAGGTCCTCTCTTGAGCCTCCAGAAGGAATGCAGTCCTGTGGACACTTTGATTTTGGTAAAACCAATTGCAGACTTTTGGCCTCCAAAACTCTGAGAGAATGAGTTTCTTTCTTTCTTTTTTCTTTTTTTGAATACGTTTCTGTTGTTTTAAGCCACTAAGTTTGTGGCAATTTGGTATAGCAACCTCAGGAAACTAATACAGTGTTTGAAATGGAAATACTTCAACTTACATTTCATACCCATCTCATACATATACCTTCAGGAAAGCATGTCCTTTATGAGTTTTACAGTTTTTAGTTTGTCCTTTCTGAATCTTATTGCTTTTATTTTTAAAAAATTAACATAGAAAAGTTGAACATGTAGAGACAATATGTAAAGGAGCAAAGGTCTGAAAAACATGACTTCCTCATATAAACCCTTCCTTCCTCAGATACATAAAGATAGAAGGTTGTCACTCTTGTCTACTTTCCCTGACCTATTTAGAAATTATGGACAGCTGCTTATAAGATCTAAATTGTCTATATGAATATTTCCCCTTCTTGTTTCTTTCTTAAATTATTTTTAGGCTGAGAAAGGGTACAATTCAGACTTTAAAAAAATCCAATTGAGTATTCTGGTTAGTCATGCCCTCCTTAATTATATAGAGTATAATTAAACTCCTTCTTCCTCCTCCTCCTTCTTTTTCTCCTCCTCCTCTTCTTCCTCCTCCTACTAAATGTTGGTTAGCTAATATTTAAGACTGTTTACAATGTATCAGATACCATGCTGTGAACTTACTTGCTTATTGTCTCTTGCAATATCCAAAATGCAATAAGTTGGTTCTATTAATATTTTATTGAAGAGAAATGATGATGGGCTCTTATTGATGGTAATACATGGCTTTCTGATAAGATGTGACAGGGTGAAGTTCTTATGGGGATTTTTATGCAAGCAGGAGTACCATGGCCTAGATATACATTTGCCAACTCCTCATGGTGATTAACAAATATGGCAGGGTTTCAGAGTGGTGAATCTCCATGGAGGTGAACGGAGAGCAGACAGGATTTGTGGAGAAGAATTTCAATGGAGTTTAGAGTTGTCTGAGTCATCAGGGATCCAGATATGACTGCTATTTTAAAATGGATAAGTTCTCAAGGGAGTCTTGCTCAGAATCCAACTACCTCTGGGCTTTGAGGAATTCAGGGCAGGAGTTCTCTCAAATGTTCATCATTTTCAGCTTGGCTTTGAAGATTCCAACCCAGTTGCATTCCCTATTGGGTAAAGGGTAAAATCTTTAACATTTGGATGTGATACTGCCCATGTAGCAAAGAATAATTTAAAAAAATGCATGAATTGTACTCCTGTTCATACTTCTGTCTCATGGCTAATTATAATATTCTGGCTTTACTCTTGATGCAAGTAGTTGCTTGTATCATAGAAAGATGCTGGGATGAACTGGAAGTAGATAGAAATTGTAGGATTAGTGCTAAACATGTTAAGTAAGTCATTGAACCATTGGATGATACTTAAATGGAGTCAATAAAACCTTCCCTGTGTACTTTTGAAGAATGTCATAAAGTTAAAATGAGGAAATACAAACTTCTTAAGAGCTTCAGATTTGGATAGATCTTGATTTAAATCCTGCTTCTTCCACTTATAAGCTTTATGACTTAGGGCAAGTGTATTCAATAGCTCCTTAAGTTCTCAGTTTTATCAGTTTTTTTTTTTTCCAATCTGAAGTGTGGAGATAATAAATACTACTTCACAGAGTCTTGGAGAGAATTAAATGAGATAACAAATATAAAGCATTTAAAAGTACCAGGCACAGAATAAACATTTAGTCAATGGAAGTTATTATTATTAGTAATCAATGATTTTTATAAAAGGAATTTTAAAGGTGAAAAGGAATTGTCCAGAATGTTAGTTGTTTCACATGCAGATCTTGTGAAATTAAAGCATGCATTTAAAAACATGCGAGTATGTTTTTATTTACTAGAGACAGTAAGCAAGGCCAATGCGCTTGTTCAAGTATTTAGCACTAGACATAGAAGTATGGCCAACCTTGCCAATTTCTCCCTGTGTTTAGATTTCATGCTCTGGCATTTTGCGAAACATTTTATGCCTTGTGTAACTGGAGATGCATCTTCTTCCTCTTAAGACTGTAAATTCCTTGAGAATAAAGATAGCATTTTGTCTGTGGCCATAAAGCCCTGCAGGCCTCAGTGAGGACTGTGTGGGTGTTCAATATATTAAGTACTAATTGGTGCCTGAGGGAAGCTAAGATTCTTATTAGCTTTTCCATCCAATATGGTTCTGTGATCCTGGGAGTTGTGGTAGTGTACACGGGGAGGGAGTAGGGACAGTTTAAGTATTTGGCAGGGATTTGGAGCCTCTTACAAAGGAATGTATATTTGTGCACAGCTCTCTCCTTGGGGGCTTACATCAACTGTAGCATGAATTAAAGTAATTCCAGAAAGCAAAGAGGATTGGAGATGCCACCTTTTGTTCTCTTTTGAAGTACTACCTTTCATATATTTAGACACCAGTGTCCCTGCTCTGACCCTTCCTAGTCATGGGAGTTTGAATATGTCATGAGATTGTTTGAGTTTCTAGTTTCTGAATTTTAAAACAGGGGAGCTTGGTTCGTGGGGTTGTCATGAGCATCCAATGAGTTGCACACATAAAAACTATGCACACTGTAAAGTGTGACATATGGGTGAGGTGCTTTATGATGTCACTTACCCAAGGCATGGGTCTTTATTGGTGGCTTTGTGGCTCAGAGATGACAGTCAGTTACATTTGAAGCCTCATATACTTCTCTGGCTTCCAGAAGGGTTAGCTGTACGGATTCCAGTGTACGTTAGGAGATGAGCCCACTTGGTGACCCTAGTTTTCCAATGCACAGGTCTGCTGTGCTTCAGTTGTCCCCAGGCAGCACAAATTAAACCTGGCTGTCCTTCAGAACTGAAGGAGACGTGCACAAACATTCCCCTCATTCCTCAGTCCTGGGTTTGCACTAGCCAGTTTTACCCAGAGCCCCCTGGGACTACTGGCAGGCACTGAGGCAGCAACTCTCTGTGAGTCGAGTGCTGTCGAGGAGCCCAGAACAATTTCCCTGTATGCATTTAACCAGCCCCCAACTCCTCTGGCTTCCTCATACTTTCTGGGTCTTCCGAGAATATTTCTACACAGGTACCTTCCCTATCCTTTCCACATTTTGTCAAACTCCTTCCTCCAGATACTTTGCTTTTACTTATAATATGGGTGACCCATGGTACAGCTGGCACCATGGAGCTTTAAGCCTGAACTGGCTAGTGACAAAGTCAGCAGCTGATGCCAGAGTTCTCTTATCTGGACCTCCTCAGGTCTGTTGCGGGAAGGGATACAATTGGCTGTCATCGTTACACCCAAAATCTCATTTGGGGGACAAGTTTCATGAAGAGAGGGGCCATCTGAGATTGCTTTTGCCTCTCCCATTGGAAATTATAAGAAAGAGGTAATTGAACACCTGGAAAGGTCAAGGGCCTTTCCCATTACTGTTTCTCATTACCTCTGTTCCTTTTATAAACACTTCAAGAAGCTCATGGACCAGTTCTCTGCCTGCACTCTCATCCTTCCATTGCTTTCCCTGGAGGAAGGTTTTAATCTACCAGGGCAATTACAAGTTCTTTTAAGTTTAAATCACAGAATCATTAGACTCCAGAGTGCTTACTCTGGGCCTTGGAAACATCTACCCTAAAGGCTTCATGTGAGCACATGTGGACCCTGAGGCTCAAAGGTGTAGTGAGGCTGGGCAAGGTAATCTCAATGGTCCTGGAGGCTGAGGCAGGAGGATTGCGAGTTCAAAGCCGGCCTCTGCAAAAGTGAGGCACTAAGCACCTCAGTGAGACCCTGTCTCTAAATAAAATACAAAATAGGACTGGGGATGTGGCTCAGAGGTCAAGTGCCCCTGAGTTCAATCCCGTTACCACCCCAGCCTGTCCTCACCCCGCCCCTCACCAAAAAAGGTGCAGTGATTTAGTTAAGGTTCCAAGTCTGAGCAGGGAGAGAAGGGACTCCCCGCTGAGTGCTCTCCATCCTTTTACACTGCACTGGACCCAAGTTCCTCTGCAAAGAACCACCCATTAGAAGGTGACTTGACAGAGCTCTGTTCCACTCCTCTGATTGAGGCAGCATCAACTTGGCCTCCAGAACATATGAGGATCTGTTTAGTTCATCTCATATGACTTTCTTTTACTGAGGTCTCTTACAAGTTTCTTTCATTTGCTTGCTTTTCCTTCTTAATTTCTCCCTTCCTATAAACTGTAATTAAAAGTTGCTATTTTAGCCACTGGGTATGTGATGCATTTTGTTGGGGGTTGGAGAAGAAAGGAAAAACAAAACAGAGCAGTGCTGCAATGTGAAAGGACAAAGCTGACCCAGATGCTGTTTCCTATCTGGCACTCGGGGACACCAGCCTGGCCCTTCTTGCCCCTCCTTCTCTTGCTGCCCCTTTGTTTTGAACTCAGATCCCGTCAGCATGTTCCCCAGGACCCAAAGAACACCCTGTTCAGACAGGGCAGTCACTTTCCCACCCTGCTGCCCCTGCTGTGGAATTCCAACTCAAACAGCACTTTCCTGCCCTTTGCATTCAGCACAACATTCCTGGGTTCATTTCCGCTGCTGGCACAGAGCTCACAGATAGAGGAAAACGAGCAAACTTTTGAAGGAATATGTTCAAGTACCACAATAGAAATGATGGAGAAGTAGATAAAAAGTATAAACCATGTCATTAAAAACCATTAAAAGGATTACCGTCACCAAAAATCTTATATATGCAAATGTAAAAGCCTACACAAGTTTTCTGGGAACTGAGGAGCTGTGTTCCTTGTCTCCAGTGTTCAGTCATTTAGACCCAAACTGGGACTATTTGAGAGTAAAAGGATGTGTAACTAACAAGGAAGCCAGGGATCTTATAGCTTGTACTTAAATATTTTTAAGGAGACTAGGTGGTCCATTTGTCTTTGGACAGCTCTGAGCATTCACTGCAATTAACATTTTTGTGTTTGTGAGAATTCTACTCCTTGGGACCTTCAGTCCCCACTTTCTCTCTTTTTTTTTTTTACTGGGGGTTGAACCCAGGGGTGCTTAACCACTGAGCCATATCCCCAGCCCTTTTTATTTTTTATTTTTATTTTTTGAGACAAGGTCTCACTAAGTTGCTTAAGGCCTTGCTAAGTTGTTGAGGTTGGCCTTGAACTTGGGATCTTCCTGCCTCAGCCTCCCAAGTAGCTGGGATTATGGGTATGTGCTACCGTACCTGGCCTAGGATCTTCACTTCTCATCTTTTTTCCCAAGAGAACAGATCAGATGCAGGAGAACAGCTCTCCTGTCTTCTGTGTCTTTTGTTCTCCAGGTCAAATATCTTTAGATACTTTGTCAAACCTTTATTCATTATTCTGGTTGCTCTTCTGAGTGAGCCCCACTTGCCTGCATTTTAAATTTGATGTCCAGAGTTTAATACAGCCCTCCTTCACCTCTAGCTATTAATGTCTCCTAACCTCACCTGGCACTGCTGTATCTTAGGTAGACTCAAGGAGCAGATAGTCAGCAGACATCCCCTTATTTTCTTGAGCTTCCCTTCACCTTCACATATTTTCTTGGGCACAGTGGACAGGATTGGCACGCTGATAGGATTCATCAGTGACAAGACCAGAATGACAGAGGCAGGAGTATGGGGGCTCTGTTCACACCTGAGTTGATCAAGTCTTTTATGAAATGGAAGGATTCAGTAACTTTATCTCTTTTTCTGTGTCAAATGCTTAATTTCTGAAATCCTTCTACTCATATTGCAAACCTGTTTTGTGCCAGGTGTGGTGATGTGCACCTGTAATCCCAGCAACTCTGGAGGCTAAGGCAGGAAGATGGCAAATTTGAGGCAGCCTGGGTGATTTAGAGAGACCCTGTCTCAAAATTAAAAAAAAAAAAAATTAAAAAGAAACTGGGGATGTGACTCTGTGGTAAAGCACTTGCCTGGAATGTATCAGGCCCTGGGTTCATTCCCTAGTACCATGAAACTAAAAAAAAAAAAAAAAAAAAAAAGAAAAGAAAAAGACCAGGCTAGGGATATAACTCAGGAGAAGTGATAGAGCATCCCTGGCTTCAATTCCCAGTACCACAAACTGAAACAACAGCAAAAATACTCAAACAAATAAAAAACCTATCTTGTACCATTTTAAATTTGAGCAAGCTACTTACTCTGTCTGCATCTCAGTTTCCTCACTGGGGGAATGTAACATCATGCTGTGACTGTCAGGATTAAGTTAAGAGTACTGAGAAGGCCTTTGGCCACATGGTAAGTCTCAACCCGGGCTCCGATTATTATCACTGTCATCGTTCTCCCTGCCCTTCTATTCTCTTGGGGCTGTTGGTCTCTCCTGGGGAGATTTTCTGGCATAGCAAAAACTGCACTTCACATAGGTGCTTCGGGCTGAAAACTCACCTTCTGCCCTCTAGACTGCAGGTGTCTCTGTGGGAAGATAATAACACCTAAAACCTGTCATTAATTCCTTTCAGCCTCCCAGGGCCTTTCATCCTGAAGGATTCTAAGGCCCTTGAATAAAAGAAGCAAAAACATTCATTAAAGCACTAACATTTGTATAGCAGGTACAACAAGTCTTCCTGATCCAGCCCATTATCAAACAAGCTCTTTATCTGAAGTATTCAAGTAATTTTAAGAGGTTAGCTTATTCCAAATGATCTCTAGATTTCAGTGACCACAAGAGCTTACCCACAGCCACCTTTCCACTCCTGCTTTCCTTCCTCTCTGGCCAAGTAGAGACAAAAGCTTGGCCTGAGTATTTTCTCCAGCTCTGTTTCCTCAGATGGGGAAAGTGGAAAAAGCACAGGACCAAAGAGGAAGAAGATCATAATTCTGGATTCCTGCAAAATAACATCACAGACAACAGGGAGAACTGGGCCTTTCATCTTAAGATCTCAGAGCTATTTATACTTGACATATCTGATATCTGTTCAGGCATAATTGTATTTAATTTACAGAGAGAGTATTTGAACATGATCAAGCTTAGAGTTTCACCTCAAGTGTAAACAGCCACAGTAATATATTGGTTTGCAAACTGATCAGCCCATTGTTTCTGATTAAAAAAAAAAATTATTGGTTCTTTTTAGTTATACATTACAGTAGAATCCATGTTGATGTAATTATACAAGCATGGAATATATCTTATTCTACATAGGACCCCAATCTTGTGGATGTACATGATGGTCGGATTCACTGTGGTGTTTTCATATATGTACATAGGAAAATTATGTCAGATTCATTCTACTGTGTATCTGATTTTTAATTAACTCAGAAAAGTTTATTAATCAAGGATGTGTGAAGGCTTTGCTCTGGGCAGCAAGGTTGGCCTGGCTACTTGCACTGGAGGGATGGCATAGTGGGTCATTTGGAGGTTGTCACATGCATAGCCATGAATACTGGTTCTCAGTGTAATTCATTAGTGCTCAAGTGAGTTGCAAATCCCTCATGGCTTGGTGAAAGTGATGGCAAAATTTCATTTTCTGATCATCCATGTGAATGCTCTCAATAGGGTATGCCATCTGCCTTGAGATAAGCTGAACCTATCAGAAAGATTAGAGTGTGTTAATCCAGTCAGATCTTTTCACAACACAGGCTGTTTAGAAGCACGTGTCCCCATCTCCAGTGGCAGCAGATGCCATTGGTTTTTCTTCTTGCCCTCTGCTCTTGTCCTTGGTACAGACAGGTATTTCTCTTGCCCTCTACCCAGCAGGTGGATTGCAGGAGTGAAAGGTAGCAACCCACGAAGCTGCTGCTCCCTGTCACTGCTTTCTCATCCCTAATCCTGGTTTCCTTATGGAGCCGGGAAGAGAGAAGTTAATTAACATTCGATGGATACTTGTAATGAATCACACACCTTTCATACATGATTTCACTTAATTTCAGCAGTTGTAAGGTTGCCTGAGAGTCCTGACTCTTTTAGAAATCCAAATTAAGCAACATAGTGGGTAATGTGTAGTTTAGACCAGATCATAGGAGATGAGAGGGCAGGGAGACTCCGTAGAGCCACCTCTACTCTTTCTGCTTATAGACGGTAACAGGGCTAACCTGTCAGATTTTAGCATTGATATACTTCAACATTTGGGTGCTTTTAGGGGGTATAAATCTTCATTTGCAGGTGTGTGAAGTGATGGGTTCATTTTATTTCATGGACTATCACACCTGGTGACCGTAGTACTTGGATTGTACTGGTGATTCTAGAGAAATAACCATGTGCCTGAGGATCAAAGCTGTTAGATGAGGAGGCCAGGACCATGGCACCTCTCCCTGCCTTGCAGGACAAATATCTTGGAGGAAACAAACTGCTTATCTACTCAAAACAACATAACAATAATTTGTTATATCAGCTTTATTTTGGTTCCTATTGCTTTAGTTTTGCTTTTGCTTGTAAGAGTTACTGCTTACTGACTCTAATAGCTGAGACCTTAATTCCAATAGCATCTTTTTAGAATAGATGACATGCTTAGTGGCTCAGAGATTCCAGAAACAGGGTGAAGATGTGGCTTCTGGGGTTTGACCCTAACTGTTTCCTATGGGTGAGCAGATGGCCTGTTCCACATGATGAGTTGCTAGAAAGAACCAATATGAATTAGTGCAGTTTACTTTGCATACATAAATACTTAAGTTTGTGCTTAATAATACACTTGATGCAGATATTCTCTGAACACATAACAGCTCAATCAGCCTCATATAAATTCAATGGGCTTGACATGCCACAATCAGCTTTTACCAGTCTACCCTCTCCAGCCTATGAAGCCTGTATTGGAGAGGCAGTAAAACTGATTAAAAACAATTCACCTTCTTTCCTATTGACTTTTCTGAGGCATCCCCTGGCCATAGGTATGTAGATTGGTGACATGTGAGATGTAATCAATTTATAAGTGTTTAGGCCTTATTTTATGTTCTTCCCATAAGCAAAGTATAGATGCCTGATTCAGTTGAGGTGGGAGAAGTGACCCCTTTCCTCCTTCAAGTCAGGGAGCTAAAAATAATGCTCAAGAAGCATATAAAACTTTGACAATGTGTATAAATAACATGACTAGCCTCTGCCCTGAAGTATTTGAAAAGGCCATCCCAGAGATAAAGAGATGAGCGGGGCTTTAATTTATGTATGATCTATCAAAATGTATAAGTGCATTCTACTGTCTTGTACAACAAATTACATAGACAATACATTAGCATTTACAGTGGGCTCCATAATCCCATGAGATAGTTGATGGAAAAAAGAAATAAAATTTGTTGAGGAAATATATAAAGTGGACCTGATGACACCTGTACATGAAGTGAGTTTTATTACAAAAGAGGAATCCTAAACTTAGGGAACCCACCTCTTTTATAAAGGGAAGGAAGCTTGCTTCATTTCTGTTCCAAAGGAAGATACTCTCTCTATCTTCTAAGACTGTACTATACTCAGAAAGATAATCTAGAACAAATGGTAGTTAGTGCCAGACTTGGAAAAATGTGGGAGACCCACAGAGAATTGTCTTCCCCTGACTTTGTTAAGGTTACCCACCTGAGAAGCCTATCGAGATTAGAATCATACAAGCTCATGTATCTCAGTGGCTACTTGTCCAAGACCTTCAGACTCTGTGTCAATTCTGGGATCATCTTCTTGTTTGTTGCAGACCTGGTTCACATGGGGCATCCCCACATCAGTGTTTATGCTCTTTCTGTGTTCCTTGAGGCTGGGTCCCAATCTTGGGTTCTATTCTTGTGGTCTTTCTTCCTTTTTCCCAGGATGAAGTGCCTTGCCTTGGTCTCTGACCCTTTCCTCCACAGTCCCAAGAACTCAAGTGCTGTATCCAGGCCAGTCTTAGACAGCATCGAACCTGGGTCTTTGTGTTTTCCATCCCAGATGTAGCATTTCACTGATCATACTTGCAGGATCTCCTTGATATTGACCTACTCAGCAAGACCTTGTCTCCCTCTATTGTTCTAAAACTGCTTCATATGCTCAGTTGAACTTCAAATATTCTTTCCTACCACATTTACTCGGTGTGCTTGTCTTACCTTGTATAGTGTGTTTTGTGGCTGGGTTGTTACCTTCATCCATTTGAGCACCTATAACAGAATGCTATTGAATGAGTGACTTATGAATAACAGAGATTTATTTCTCACAGTTCTGGAGGCTAGATGACAGCAGATTTGGTGTGTGGTGAAGGTTTTTTTTTCTGGTGCATAGATGGCTGTTTTCTCTCTGCTCACATGGTAGAAGGAAAAAGGGAGCTCTCTGGAGTCTCCCATAAGGAGACTAATCCCATTCCCCCACCTCCTAATACCATCACATGGTGAGTTAGGATTTCAACACGAAAATTTGGGGGTGACCCGAACTTTCAGTCTCTAGCAGTCATTGCCTAGCTGCTTACTTTCACTCCAATAGGGAAGGGAGGTGGAGAAGGGCAGACTAAGGATGAAAACCATAAGCAAGTGCTGTAGATAAATGCCTATGTGTACTGGGTCAACTGGGAAGCCAGTCTGAATAGAGGCAAGGGGAAGACTGGGACAAAAGAGACTTTGAATGCCAAGCTGAAGAATGCTAGTAGAATACATTGAATCACAGAGCAGCCCAAGGACTTCATGGTAGTGTGGACCAATGGAGACAGCAGGATTTTTGGAATTAGATGGAACTTGGTTTGAGTTCTGTATCTGCTACATATGAGGTATGTGACCTTGGAACTTTGATTCTGTGTCTCAGAGTTTCTCATCTAGAACACTGTGATCATAATACCTACCTTCTGGGGCTGTTATGAGGACTGTTGATACCCAATCTAGCACAGTGACTTCAAAGTTAACATGCTCAGTAAGTGGTAGCAGTTGTGTATTTACCATTATGGAATGCTAGCCTCCTGCTATCCTTCTGATTTTAGACATTTGAAAAAAATGAAGCAAGGGGGCAGTTTGCAAAGTGACCAGCTTATCCCACTTTGCCAGAGGTTCCCCAATCTTACTGAACACTTGTTATTCATAAAATGCTGCTAGATAGTGCATGGTCAGGCATGCAGTAGTTGGTGACGACTGCCAGCAATCAGCAGCACCCTCTGGAAACACAGATTGTATACCTAATTCTGGCTTACCCCATAACGGGCTCTTTCGCCATTGACTATTGAGATGCAAACCCGTAACGTGCTTCAGCACTGCCTTCCTTCAGTTCTGCAAAACTGTTGCTACTTACAGCTGCTTCACTCAGCCAATGCCCACTCATCCCTGGGTTTCAGCTCCCATGCCATTGTCTCAGGGAAGCCTTCCCAGGTGCTTCCAGCGAGGCAAGTTGCCTTTTGTATGTGCCCACAATGCCTGCTGCTTCTCCTTCACTGTGTTCTTTGTGCTCCTTATAACATCATCAATACCATTGTAAAAGCACAGGTGATTGTAGGATATCCCCAGAACCTGGCAGAGGGTAGATATTTGGTTAAATGACTAGATAAGGTTTGCTAGCCACAATAGTTATTCCAGAATTTTAGAGTTGCTGCTTGGGATGTAAAAAATACTCTAAAAAAGGGAGGATAATAATCTCAAATGCACATATTTATGTAATACATATACCTACCTGTAGATAAGTAGGTTGATTTGACTTTGTCTCATTTCATCTTGCAGTGACACTTCACCAGCGACCTACTTAGTCCAGGGACTGGCATTTGGAAATTACTATCCTAAAAGTCACAGCCATTAATTGTAGCATTGCCATTGCTCCCCATTGCTGAGGAAAACAGACTTTAGAGTCCCAAAGGTTTTCATAACAAATTTACCAAGTATACATCCATATTTTATTTCCTCGGCTTAATTTTTACCCTAGTAAAATTTTAATTAATTTAATTTACTTATTTTAATTAATTTAATTTACTTATTTTTTTTAACCTAGTGTTTTCTTGAATGAAAATACCACCCTGTTGTGGTGGTTTATTTAGATCCCAGAGTACTGTACACTGTCCAGGAAAGAGAGAGAGAGAGAGCAGCACATGCAGATAAGGACTATTCCCTTGGGAAGTGACATTTAGCCCAAGTGGAACATGACTTCCTATCACAGTTGAATTCCTCCCTTGTGGATTTATGGTGTCTTTAGATCTGTCTAATCCTGCCTCATAGTGAGAACCAGAGAACCGTGCATGACCATGCTTAGGGAACAGTGCATGAGGACACTGAGACAGCTGCGCAGGCTGCACCCTGCTAAAGCTCCCCAGCTGAGCAGAGTCTTCTCATCAAGTTTTGTGCCCAGGATGGGTCCGGATCTGTTGGGAGGACAAGGCCACATGTTTCCAGTGCACACAAAGAAGAAAGGCCTGGAGGTGGTGGTCGTCCAGTGAGCCAGTAGAGGGTGCTGATTTAGAGGGTGGACTTCGCAGGAAACACGTTTGGACACCTGCCCCGCCACTGTCTGCATGACTTTGGGAGAGTTTGTAAATCCCAGTTTCCTCCTGTGTAAAACAAGGATTAACAACGGCAACAACAATAATCTCCATTTCATAATGAGATAAAGTAAGGATCAATGAGATAAAGTAAGCGGAAGACAAAGCAGAGTGGCAGGGCTTCCTTAGTGCTGACTGTAATGATTATCATTGGTGCCACAAAGCACGTGGCCTTCTAGGAGGTACCATGGACATGGATCTCATTTGCACTTTCTCTCTCCTCTTCTCCTTTCCATGCTGCTTTGTCCCCCCCAGTGACTCCCCTTAATGTACCCACCATTCTCAATTACTAAAACCAGAAATCCAAATATCAGCCCAGACTTTTCTCTTTCCTTCTCCCTCACCTCTTCCATCTGTGCAGTCACTAAAATCTATGAATCCTTCCCACCCACCTTACCTCAGCTGCTTGACCCAGAAGAACCTCATTCCTCTCATGGATAATGCCAGCAGCCTCCAGACTGGCTCCTATTTCTAATCTATTTTACTTTTCATTTTGCATTACTGGGGATTAAATCCAGGGGTGCTCTACCACTCAGCCATATCCCACACTTTCTATTTTTTACTTTTGAGACGGGGTCTCGTTAAGTTGCTGAGGCTGGCTTCTAACTTGTGATCCTCCTGCCTCAGCCTCCTGAGTCACTAGGATTATAGGTACGTGCTACTGTGTCCAGCTCCCCAACCCTTTCTGTATTTCATTTTTGAAACAGGGTTTGCCCAGGCTGGCCTTGAACTTGCCTCGGGGTCCTGAGTTGCTGGTGGTGTGCACCACCATTCCCTGCATATCCCTGATCTTTCAGAACCACAAATCTGATCTCACGTATTCTCTTGGTTAGGGCTATCCTATGGTGTCCTGTTTAACTATAGGATAAAGCTGAGTTTCCTTGGGAGTGATTATGGCTCTGGGACACCTGCTCTGTTCCTTTCATCTTCTTATCTTGCTTCTGTGTTCCAGCAACAGGGCATTCTGGGAACTATATAGTGTTGGATGGGGTTTCCCGTGCTTTGGGCATGTTGTTCTCTTTTCCTGAAATGTTGTTGATGATGGTGAGGACAATGATGCTGATGATGACAATAACAGCAATGACGATGATGGAGAAGAAGAGGAGGGAGATGACAGCAATAACAGTTACCAAGTACTGGGAATTTTCAATATGCCATTTTCTGGGCTTAGTGCTTTCATTCACAATCTGCTTTTGGCCAACTTTGGCTGCCTGGTGAACTCATCAAAAATAATTATGATCTTTAAAAATATATCTTTGTGCGTATTTACATGAGTGCTTCCCTTATAATCCTGGGGGCTTGACTTTGTGTCCCTTCCCTACAAGGGGAGGCCACGTGGTTGTGTGTGATGGTCGGTATTGTTCCCACTTGCTTATTTTAAGTAGATTTTAGTTTTTAGAGCAGTTTTAGGTTCACAGCAAACTGAGCTGCCAGCATGGAGTTCCCACATATCCTGTGCCCCTGCCCCATCCTCCTCCCTTCACTACCAGCGCTGCTCTTCACAGTGGTATGTTTGTTACAGCTGATGAGCCTACCCTGATACATGTTATCACCCAGAGTGCATAGTTGACATTAATTAGGGTTCCCTCTTGGTGGTGTACAGTCTGTGGTTGAGGCAAATGGTAATGACTTATACCCATCATTATAGTATCATGTGCAGTATTTTTACATTACTACCCTAAAATCCCCTGTACTCCACCAATTCATCTCTTCCTCCCTCCTTATTGATTTTTTATTATACTGTCTACATAGTTTTATCTTTCCAAAAATGTCATATAATTGAAATCATACAACATATAGTCTTTTCAGACTGACTTCTCTCTCTTAGTAATATGCATTTAAATTTACTCCATATCTTTTCATGTCTTAAGAGCTCATTGCTTCAGGACTGAGTAATACCCCATTGTCTGGATACATCAGTTTATCCATTCATCTACCGGAGGACCTCTTGGGTGCTTCCAAGTTTTGTCAATTATGAATAAAGCTGCTGTAACCTCTGCATGCAGGTTTCGGTATGAACATATGCTTTGAGTAAATACCAAAAGTACAATTGCTGGGTCATTTGGTAAAGTATGTTTAGTTTTATAAGAAATTCCCAACTGTCTTCCAGAGTGACTGTTCTGCTTTGCATTCCCACCAGCAATGAACAGGTGTTCCTGTCGCTCCACGTTCTTGTCAGCACTTTATACAGTTGCCATGTTAGATATAGCCATGTGTGATTGTTTTAATTTGCAATTCTCTATTTGATATTCTCTATGATGTGGAATATCTTTTCAAATTCTTATTTGCCATCTGCATATCTTCAGTGAAGTATCTGTTCATATTGTTTGCCCATTTTAAAATTAGATTGTCTTCTTATTGTTGAGTTTTTTAAAAAAAATCTGATATATGCTATTATTAGTTCTTTTCAGTTATACATAATATTGGGATTCATTTGACATAATTATACAAGCATGGAATATAATTGGCTCTAATTCAGTCCCCAGTGTTTCCCCTTTCCCTTCCCCTCCTCCCTCTCCCTGTTCCCTTCTTTTTTAAATTAGTGCCTTATATCCACATAAAGGTGACATTCACTGTGATATATTTATGTTTGTGCATAGGAGAGTTAGGTCAGATTCATTCCATGTTCTTCCCTTTTTGCAATCCTCTTTCCTTCCCCTCAACCCCCTTTCTCTACTCCACTGATCTTTCTTCTATTTTAATGAAATTCCAATTCCCCTTTTCTTTTTTACTCCCTTATTTTGGATTAGTTTCCACATATCAGAGAAAATATTAAACTTTTGACTCTCTGGGTCTCTCACCTAGCATGATGGTCTCCAGTTCTATCCATTTATCAGCACATGCCATAATTTCATTCTTTTTTTTTATGACTGAGTAATACTCCATTGTGTACTTATACACTTTCTTTATCCATTCATTTTTTGACAGGCACCTAGGCTGGTTCCATACTTGGCTATTGTGAATTGTGCTTCTATAAACATTGATGTGGCTGCAACCCTGTCGTATGCTGATTTTAGATCTTTTAGATATATACTGAGAAGTGGGATACCTGGTTCATTTGGTGGTTCCATTCCTAGTTTTTTGAGGAGTCTCCATACTGCTTTCCAGAGTGGTTGCACTAATCTGCAGTCCTACCAACAATGTATGAGTGTATCTTTTCTCCCACGTCCTCACCAACATTCATTATTGTGTTCTTGATAATTGTCATTTTGACTGGAGTGAGATGAAATCTCAATGCAATTTTGATTTCCATTCCCTGATTGTTAGAGATGGTGAACATTTTTCATATATATGTTGGCCATTTGTATTTCTTTTCTTTCTTTCTTTCTTTCTTTCTTTTTTTTTTTTGTGCTGCTGTGGATTGAACCCAGGACCTTGTGCTTGTAAGGACAACACTCTACGAACTGAACTATATTCCCAGCCTCTTTTTTATTTTTTAGAGTCCAACTAGTTCTCCCTTGCTCTTTTTTTTTTTTTAGTTGTTAATGGATCTTTATTTTATTAATTTATATGTGGTGCTGAGAATTGAACCCAGTGCCTCACATATGCTAGGCAAGTACTCTACCACTGAGCCACATCCCAGTCCTTGTATTTCTTTTGAGAAGTGTCTGTTTAGTTCTTTTACCTATGTATTAATTGGGTTTTTTTATATTTTGGTCCTAAGTTTTTTGAATTCTTTATATATTCTAACTACTAATCCCCTGAGAGTAGGTGGCAAAGGTCTCCTATTCTATAGGCCGTCTCCTCACACTCTTGTTTCCTTTGCTGTGCAGAAGTTTTTTAGTTTGATGGCAAATTGATTTTTGGTTTTATTTCTTGTGCTTTAGGAGTCTTGTTAAGGAAGTTGATTTCTGTGCCTATATATTGGAGTGTTGGGCCTACCTTTTCTTCTAGCAGTTGCAAAATTGCTACTCTGCTTTCTAAGTCTTCAGTCCACTTTTGTGCAGGGTGAGAGATAGGAGTCAAGTTTTATTCTTCTATGTATGAATATCCACCTTTCCCAGCACTATTTGTTTAAAAAGCTGTCTTCTCTCCAAAGTATGTTTTGGCACCTTTGTCTAATATCAGTTGGCTATATCTATATGGGTGTGTCTCTGTGTCTTCTATTCTATTCCATTGGTTTTAACGTCTGTTTTGGTGCCAGTACCATGCTGTTTTTGTTACTGTAGCTAGGTAGTATAATTTGAGATCAGATATAGAGTTGCTTCTAACATTGCTCTTCTTGCTTAGGATTGTTTTGACTATTCTGAGTCTCTTATTCTTTCAAATGAATTTTAGAACTGTTTTGTCTAGTTCTGTAAATAATGTCATTGGTATTTTGATGGGGGATTACATCAAATCTGTGAAACACAGAGTAGTATTGTCATTTTGACAATATTAATTCTGCCTATTCAGGAATATGGGAGGCCTTTCCATCTTCTAAGGTTTTAATTTTTTCTTCAGTGTTCTATTGTTTTCACTGTAGATGTTCTACACCTCCTTTGCTAGATTAATTCATTTATTTTTGAGGTTATTGTGAATGGGATAGTTTTTCTAATTTCTTTTTTAGCAGATTCATTATAGGAGTATAGGAAAGTGATCAACTAATGTATTTCGATCCTGTTTCCTGCTTAAGAGTTCTTTGTATATTTTAGATAGAAGTCATTTTGTCTTTTGCAAATATTTTCTCCCAGCCTGTAGCTTCTCATTCTCTCAAGCTCCTATTTATTTTTAAAGTGTAACTCAGAGGACTGAGCGTCTGATGTCTGTGGTGCTGGGCCTGCCTTGTCTCCAGCCTAGCAGATGGTCACTACTGACTTTGTGCTGTTACTGTACCTTAAACGAACATTCATCATATTGTAAATATTTTCCTGCCAGACTGAAATTCTTTGGAAGAGGGTCATGCTATTCATTTTTGCATTTCCAGAGTGAAACACAGCATCTAGAACTCATTAGATACCTAGTTCCTGAGTGTTAAGGGAACTGAAGGTGTGAAATGAGAACTCACGTGAACCCATTACCCTTATTTCCCTCAGAAGCATGGGATGAATTTTTCTTTCAGCAGAGATAGAGAAACACACTATGGGAATAACATTCTTGTCTTGAATGCATTACATCCTTACCTGGACACAGGTGTTTTCAACAGAACCCGAGGCAAGCTCCATCCCCACCTGAGAAACTAGCTGAGCAAGTGACTGAACACCCTCTCTGCTCAGGGAAAAAATGTTTGTACAATGCTCTGATGATCTCTGTGGTCAGAAAACATGTTTATCACCTGCATGTTCATCTTTTAAAGTATGTATTCCTCTTTCCACTTCTCTGTCTCAGCTAGCATCTTCACTTCAGGAGAACAGTTTACCATTTCTGTCTGTCCACACAAAGTCTCTCTTATTTCCTGAATGGAACTGTACATGCATGGACACGTGCATATCTAGGTGACAAAATTCCTCCTGAATTCTTTCATGGGTTTGAATGTTGCAAACTCAAGTCAAACTCTTTCTTTGCTCTCTTCTTCCCCCACCTTGACCAACCTTCTTCTTCTTCTCTTTTTCCCTTTCATCTTTGCTTTCTCTTGCCTTTGACTTGGTTTGTTTTTGTAAAGTTCTCTCCTCCCTGACCCTGTCTAATCCCTGGTATTTATCTCAAAATGCTTACCATTATGTTTAAGAACACATCTCTTCAACGAGGCTTCTATCGGGGCCAGACTGTGCATCCAGAGTTAGGCTAAGCCCCAGGGGGATGAAGTTGGGAGAAGAAAGAACTTTCACATGAGTTATAGGCTTGTGACCATTTGCTGAGACATTCATGTGAAAAGTAAAGAAAAATCCCATAAAAGATGACCAGATGTTTTGTCTGCAAAATTTGAGACTTTTGATGTTAGGCTGAAAAAAATATGTGGATTTTTGACTGAATTTTGAAATTTTCACAGGGTTTTAAGGATATTTAGATAATAGCCATTCTTAGTATCTTCAGTCAGTTGAAGTAATTTAAAAGTTATTAAGATATTGTTTGCTTGTGAGAAGTCTACAGAGTAGATTCACAGTAGTTTCTGAGAGTAGAAACTTAGTAGAAGCTTAAGTGTCCCCCAGACACTTAAAATTCTTCCTCCAGTTTCACCCTTTCTTGAGATGAATTTTTGGATTGTATATGTGGGTTTTGGAACATTATTTTTTGTGCATTTGCATACACTCATATTCTGTAATCATCTTTATGTAAAGATCATTTCACTCTGTGATTTTATTTTTTCAATGAACACTGGAGCTTGATGATCTCTCCTGTCAGTACAGAGCTGTTTCTCTAACTGATGGGTAGAGACCTGAAGCTTGGGTGTGCCATGGCTTATTTAACATTGCACCAGGGGGCCTTGCTTGCATCCTTTCTTTTCTTATTTTCCTTTCCTTTTCTATTCCAAACCATAAAGCAATAAATATCCTTACGCGTATATTTTTCCCCATGTGTATTTCTGTGGATATTATCAGATTTTACAAATTTTTGCAGATTCCAAGTGACATTGAGCGTTTCTCTTTCTTTTTTCTTTTGGTTCATTTGTTTTTCTTTGTTTCAAATTGTCTGCTAATTTGCTTTGTTTACTGTTCTTAGGGGTTACACATATTTTCTTGATAATTTAGGGAGCTTCATTCCCAACACATAAATTTTTATTTCTTTCAGGATTTAAAACAAGGATGCTCTACTACTGACTACATCCCCAGATATTTTATTTTTTATTTGGAGACAGGGTCTGACTAAATTGCTAAGACTGGCTCCTGCAATAGCTGGGATTATAGGCATGAGCCACCATTCTTGGCCTTTGTCTACCATCTGGAATCTATAATTAATTTTGCTACACTGATTTTATCAAATATCTTTCCATCTATTCATTGTTTTATTCATTTATCAATCTACTTTTTGGGGGGTAGGGTACCAGGGATTGAACTCAGGAGTACTCAACCACTGAGCCACATCCCCAGCCCCATTTTTATTTAGACAGGGTCTCACTGAGTTGCTTAGTACCTTACTTGTGCTGAGGCTGGCTTTGAACTCAAGATTCTCCTGCCTCAGCCTTCCGAGCTGCTGGGATTTACAGGAGTGTGCCACTGGGCCTGGCATGTGCAATATTTTTATGCATTTCTAAGTAAGTTGCAGATATTAGTATAGTAAATATTTTTAATGCTTATCTGTAATAGAATTTAATTTCATTTATGGTCCTTTTTAGTTTTTGATGTAAAATTTACACATAGTAAAACACAAAAATCTTAAGGTATAATTCAATGTGGGGAGTTTTTTTATACATTTGAATAGTAGTTTTCCCCTTTTATGTATATTGCCAAGTGTTTTCTCCAAATCCATGAAGTAAAGCACCTTTTAACTTTGTTATGATGTCTTTCATATATAGAACTAGAAAATTTAGATGGTCGAGCTGTCAATAATTTTCTTTTTATGTTCTACATTTTGCCTCTTCCTTAGGAAAACTTTTCCCATCCCAACATTATTAGCTTGAAAGTTTAATTTTTTCAGTGCATTGATTTTTCTGGTTTTAAAATCCAAATGAACCCAACTCTCAATAAGAAACCCATTGTTCCAAAGTTAGAGACTCTTTTCAGAATTTTCTACTATAGACTTTGGTTGAAAAATTTCTTCAAAACTTAGAGGAAGTTGGAAGAGCAGAGGGAGAAGAGGCAGCAAGAAAGTTGGTGTAGAAAGGACAGAAGGGTAGAAAGAGACAGGACAAAATTTTTGAAGTGAAGGTTCTAAAGGTCTCTCTTGAACTTTTCTACAACAATGGAATGAGGTTATTTCTGGCATTAAACAGTAAAAATGCTAATTTTGTCTTCAACAGTATCTTCTACATGAGATTTTTTAAAATAGCAGGGTAAGGTGGTTCTGTGCTTGGGAATGACCTGTGGAACAGTTTCAGTATCTTTCTAGCAGAGAATTATCTGTGAAAGATCTGAGTCAAGATGTGAAATATGTAAGCTTTAAACTGCAGCAGTCATGATTGATGACTGAACATGGCTGAAATGAGAGAAAGAACAGAGTGACCAGGAGTGGTTGGTCGGTCTGGTTTACACCTTGCTGATTCACCATGGAGGCAGGGACATGGCTGCCATAGGCAAAGTGTATGGCCAGAGGGTAGGTGTTGTCATCTGGGGAACAAGGGGCAATTTGATAGAAGATCTTTTGAGAACACATCTAGAATACCTCTTTATCCTCAGAATGTTAGTGTCATTTAGGGAGATAATAAATTGGAGGGAACTGGAGAAAGGGAAGAAGAAATCTCTTGTAAGGATATGTTAAGAAAATGAATGCAAAGCATTTTGCACAAGACAAAAGCAAATTATTTTTATTATTATCAAAATATAAGGAAGGAAGGAGGAAGAAATACAGTTTTTTTTTTTTTTTGGTTCTGTGATGAACATTTTAGAGCATCAGAAGAACTGTTTGTTGGGGTTCACATGTGTCATGCTTTTCTATAATACAATATCTATTTATTCAGGATCCACTCACATGATATTGTACCATATGACCCAGATAGTCCACTTCCTAAGTATTTACCCAACAGAAATGAAAGAATATATCTATACAAAGACTTGTACAAAAATGTCTTCAGTAATTATATTTCTAAGAGCCCTAAAATGGAAACAGTCTGAATGTCTATCAATAGGTGATTAGATGAACCACAGGGACACAGCCACATCTGGAATACTATTGAGCAATAAAAAGGAATTAATGAGCATGAACTCAATGGTAAAACCAGCAACATTGATGAATTACAGAATAATTATGTTGAGCAAAGGAAATCAGACAAAAAAGACAGTACATGCTTTTTACCTCTATGTATACAAAATTCTAGAAAATGCCAATTATGGAAGGAGAGATAATAAAGGGTAACAAAAAGGCACAAAGTTGCAGGGATGTGGATATTCCAGAGCATGATTGTGGTTGCATAGATGCATATACATGCCAAAACTTTTCAAATTATACAATTTAAAAAACATTGTATTGTTTGTCAATTATATACCAAAGCAGAACATCATTGTCAGGTGTGGTGGTGCATGCTTGTTATCCCAACAATGTGCAAGGCTGAGGCAGGAGGATCCCAAGTTCAGGGCCAGCCTCAGAAACTTAGGGAGACTCTCAGTGACTTGGCAAGATCCTCTCTTGAAATAAAAAAAAAAAGTACTGGAATTGTGGTTCAGTGGTTGAGCATTCCTGGGTTCAGTACCCAGTACCAAAAAAAGAAAAAAGAACAACAAAATCTCCCCAAAAGAGATAACATTGGGAGGTAGCTATATAATTTGAAAAGAATGATCTTTTCTAAAAGATTCAAACCTATATTTTTTAAGTTCGCAAGATTTAGTACAACATTCAATCCACAATTTGATTTAGAAAAGTTCAGTCCATACCCAATATTTTTAGCATTAAAATTTTTCAAAGAATTTTTCTTAAGCGTTGAAGGAGTCCATGTTGATCATCTGTGAGATAGAAAACTATCCAAAGGGAGCATTTGAGGTTTATAAATGTGGCTTTTCACCACAGTATTTGCAGGATTAGAGAACTGTTTCTCCAAAGGGAAATTACAGAAGCCCTATTGCCATAGTTAATAAAATCTAACTATACAAAGACCTCAGCTAAGAACAGAGCTCAAAACTTATAAAGGCTTTCATCCAAAGATACAAGCCTTTCCAAGCACCAATTAACAAAATCTCACACCACACTATGGGCAAAAGGGTGTGATCTTCAGTTGTTTTATAGTTGGTAAATTGGAATCCCAAAGGGCTCAGCCAGCCTGCCCAAGGTCACCTGGTGAGGTAGCTGCTGACTCAATGGTGAGACTTAAGAATTCTGTCTCCTGGCCCTGCCCTGACTTACTCCAACCAAGAGTCCTCTGGCCCTCAACCAGACCTCTAGGGGGAAGAAAACTCCTGGTTCAACCAGTTTGCTTTGGAACCAAGATGGTATTAGAGGCCACACCAGGGGTGGGAGCACTGGATCCAATGCTAAACCCATCTTATTTTCTTTCTCTCTCTCTCCCTGTGTTGGATTAATTCATTGCAGTCTTCACTGAATTCTTGGTTCCAGACACTGAGCATTATTGAAGCTGAAATAATTTCTTGGTAAACTCAGAATCAAGATTTTCATCAGTTTGCTTTTCTTCTGTTTTCAGAGAAACTTGTAGCATAAAGGGGAGAGTCTCACAACTCAATGGGAACTCTGGGAAACTCTCAATTCTGTTGGATTAATTATGCAATTAATTTAGAGACTCATGGACCAGAGAGGGGAAGACTGTTAGACCCAAAGTACCAGTGAATGGAACATTTGGCATTTGCTGGGAGAGGTGTAAGCTTCAGATGTATCAGAGGCTCCCCCTTGTCCTGTTGGCTTTGCCACACAAGTGTGGGGAAAACAGTTAATTGAGATACCAGATTCTGTCATCAGAAGTGATCTTTTTCTTGGATGGCATAGGTGACATGTTCTAACTGACATGTGATGCATTTAACATGAGTTTCTATTATGGCTCTTATGGTAATATGTAGCTTACCTAGGGGTTATTCATATAGCAGATGGCCATCTCAAACACTGCTGAGAAGGAAACAAAAAGGAGTTTGAGTGGCCAACATGGGTGTCAAAAATTCATGATGCTACTCTGCCTTTCTTAGATACTAAGAGAGGCACTTTTATTTTAGACACCACTTAGGAAGTTTGATTCTGATCTCCAGCAGATTAGAATCAGTGCATTAATGGGGCAGGGAGCAATTTTCAGAAACAGAAGTAAGAAGTTAGTAGCTTCCTAGAAAAGGAGATAGGAGGGAAAAAAAAGCACAAATAAGAATAGAAAAAAAAAAACAGTAATTTGAGGTAAGGGAAAATAGCTCTTCATAATTCCAAAGCCCAAGAGATCATGATTTTTCTTCATCAGAGTTCAATATTGGAGGTTATAATTATATGTTCTACAAATATATATTGGGACCCTGGGTACTCCATCAGGCACTGGGTATATAATGGCAGACGCAAGGAGGGTAATAAATTACTTTGGATGAATTTAACTTAGAAAAACAGACAATAATACAATATAAAGATTTCTACAAGAATTAACATGTTTAAATGATTTGATTCCCAAAAATTTAAGTTCCAGAATTTTAGAAGAATAAATTATGAGGAACAGCTCATTTCCCATGAGATATAATAAATGAGGCATTAATTATATCAGCATGACATTGTCATTAGTTTTAAATCAAGAGTGGTATGCATACATACTATTGTCTGAAGGCACAGATATCTGCCTTATCCTTTAATTATTGACGACTCCTGTGACATTATATACTTTAGCTCAGTTAATGCAGCCTACTTCTCCTTGGGGTGGGGAGACTGGGCACAAGTTCAAGAGTGTTTGGTGTTGGGAGGTGACACATATGAGGGAGGAAAACGTACAGATGCAGAACAGGAATTCAAGGGACCCTCAATTTTGTTTTCAACTTTTTATGGAGGAACTTTTTTTTTTTTTTTCTGACTTCTCTTCCCACCCTCTTTCCCAGTCCTCCTTTCTTACACATGAAAAATGAAGGTCCAAAAAGAATAGATCTATTGGAATCAGAACAGAGGGTGGAGCTGCCTGGGGATGTACTATGCACTTAAAATAAAACAAAACAAAATGCCTCTTGATTGCCAGGGCAGGAAATTTCTGCCCAACTGGAAGGGCTGGTTGCTGGAATGCAGAATCCTTGAGGGGCCTTTCTGGAAAGCTGGGGGAGGCGTGGCTAGAAGAGAGTTCCTCCAGGCAGCCACACCCTGCTGTGGTCTGTCTGAGGGAGTGAGTCAGAGCACATGAGGGGTGTCAGGGCACTGAGATGAGCCCGACCCAGCTGAGGGATCCGGTCAGAATGTGACCACGTTTTGGCAGGGTCATCTCAGTGTCACAGAACACTGTGGGCCCAAATAGGCTGGAAGTGACTGAATTGAACAGCAAGTCTAGAGTCAAAATCAGGTCTAGAGTCGGCATGGATCCATGCACCAGGCCCCTCCTCACCAACTTACTGTAGCCACAACCTTTTCTGTGTGTTTTTCTCATCAGTGTACTCCTAGTTCCTAGCATAGCTCTCGGCATAAGTTAAAATCTTGGTGATGTTTAATGACTGTAAGTGTGTGTATGTATTTATGTATGTGTGGACTGAGGAAAATTCTTTGTTATCCTCTTATAAATAATAACTTGCCAATCCTAATTTAAAACACCTCCTCACACACATATATGCCTCCAGAAATAGAGCAACAACCCTTACCCTGACCTAGGATTTCTCACACAGTAGATCCAAGGAAATTAATCAGATGCTAAAATGGAAAGAAATAGAAAATTATGCATACAGTTGCCCACTACTTCTCAAAATATTCCACAAAATAAATATTTACTCATTTTCTTAGTAAAGGGTTTGATGGTTTCCTGTTAATACTTTATTTACCCTTAGTAATGAAGTGTATACTCAAAAGTTTATGGTTAGACAAATTTTGGCCTGAGGAGTTAGCCGTCTAATTATAATGAAGACAAACAAGCATAATATACATAAGTGCTTCTGTCATTGAAATAACCTCCCTGCTGCAGGGGCTCTGTTCTGGTGGCTTCTGAACACCTTTTAAATATAGAGTCTGAGTTCCAGCTACCTGCAGTGGTGGGAGACTGAATTGATGGAGGAAGAATGTTGACTCTGCCTCCTTTCAGGCCTGACTTTGGGCCCACAGGTAAGCTGCAGCTGTCCCTCTCCGTTGCAATAGAGAGGGCACGACCTAACATCAGCCACGGAAGCCAGTCCATACGTTGTTACCAGTCAGCAATCTGTAAACCAACTTTGCCACTAAACACCCTTTTAGGTTCTATTGACTTTTTAGAATAAGATCTTCTAGTTCAATGTTGGCAAAGTTTTTTTTTTTTTTCTTTCTATAAAATACCAGAGAAAGTCAACATTCTAGGCTTTGCAGGACACAGTCTCTGTTCTGAGGACTTGATGTTTAGAAGCACTAAAGCAGCCCCAGACAACACAAAAACTAGGGGACATGACTGTTTCAATAGGTCTTTAGACTCTCTCTCTTTTTTTTTTCCCAATAAAGTCTGACACAGGTGCAATGGGATTTCCAGATGGAAGGAGGGGATCAGAATTTAGTGACCTCTGCGGGAGCTGTTTGTTTATTACATTCTGGTGCATGCTTCTTATCTTGTAACAAACAGTCCCTGGAGTACTCACTGGACTAGATGACCTATGACAGGCCATCCCAGGCTCCCAAAACCCACCCATCTGTTGGTGGTGAGACCACCAGGGCAAATGGTTTGGAGAGGATTATGATTTCCCTGCATGGATAATATTTTTCAAAAGGAAGCATTTAAATTTGGAGGCTACATGTTTCAGAGGGTTTAGCTTCAAGAAGGAGGAGAGGCACCAAACCCATGTCTTGAGTACAATGAGTATGACAAACTTGTTGTGTTAAGTCACCGAGATTTCAGTGTTACTTAATCACCACAACACCACAACATAGTTTTATTATGTTAAAAAAAAAAAAAAAGTAAGCATTTACTTCTCAGCCACAGAGATTGCCTTCAGATGCACCATGGCCTAACTACCTCTGTCACCCTTAGAGCTGCATTTAGTAAATATCCCTCCCAGCCCTGACTGAGCCCTCAGTCCTCTTCTGTGCTACCACCTACCTTCTTGCCTCCTTTCACTTCCAGCTTTCTGCTCTGGTTGTCCTTGTTTTGGGCCAGTCACCCCAGCTTCCACTTCCTACCACCCACGCTGCTTCTACTACTACCATCACCTAAATCAGATGCTTTTTTCCATACACAGTCACAAAATGGTCGGGGCCACGGGCTTTGGCTTCGTTCTATCTAAGTGTCTGGATCATCTCTCTGAAATCTTACGCTGTTTAGATCTTCCACTTTTTATTCCTCTGGGCCTTGGTTCTTCCCCACATTTGCCTTCAAGAAGACCCTGATTTTAGCAGAAAGTGTGCTCTTATCAATGAATGCTCGCCTCCCTTTCTATCTAGTTTCCACCAAAGTTTACCCAGGCCATTTCATACATTGCTACCCTTGAGCTTCTGATCTTCTCTTCTGGATTGCCATCAAGAAGCACCAAGGTGTTCTCTGTTTGGAAAGTTATCCAGTTGATTCTTCTTATCTCTGTCTCTCCTGATGCATTCAGGTTTTTGACATTGAATCTTTTGATTGTCTCGGCACTATCACAATCAATACACTGAGCTATAGTTTTTGCAAGAACCAACTTCCCCTAGGTTACAGAGGCTGAACCCTCAGGTTCTAGCTATCACCTGGTACCATAAGCTTATGGATCCACCCCAGCCCTGGTATTTCATGTAACTGGGCAAGGACACGCTCCGAACTGGCAGCAGTAGGGCTCCAGAGGATTTGTGTGGTTGGCAGATCAGACTCTAGATGGAGTCTGTCTTCTGTCTCTGAGGTTCTCCTCCATTGTCACAGTATCTGCCCCATCATCTTTGGGGTGACCCTTGACCTCACTGTTGTGATAGAACTCTCCCTAAGCGGTTGGATTGCAGACAGCAGCAGAATGAAGCCATGCAACTGACTGGTGGAGAATTAGAGTGGGAGGGATGAGGAAGGCTCTGACTTCCCTCCTCTTGTCCCCAGGGTGGGCTGCTCTGGATGGGGCATCAACTCCTCCTTGGGGCTGGATGTCAGTGACTGGCATCACCATCCATTAGACACCCAAGTCAGAAACCCAGGTGTCCCCTTAGGACCCTCCCATTTCCTCACCTGCTCACACCTAATCCACCATGTAGTCCTGTCATCATAGGCCTTAGGACATACTGTGCTCTCTGAGACTGCCAAGAGCTAGGCGACTGGCAGCTCTCAGGTAGATTTCCACAACTCTTTCCTCTGTGGTCTTCTTGCCTACAGTTTGAACTCAACTAACCTGTTATCCCTACTATGACCAAAGCAATCCCTCTAAAATGCAGATATGACTCTTTAATGACACCTCATCTTTTTGAAGATAAAGGTCGATTTTCTTCTTATTCCTGATCTTCCCCTTGGTTACTTTCCCAGACCTGCTCCTCACCACCTCCAGCATCCTTCCCACAATTGCCTTTTCTTTTGCCTGTGCAAAGATCTACTTGAACTTTAAGTCTCAGATCAGACATCACATTGCCACCTCCCTTGGAGTATCTTCCCCTCCTCTCTAGAGGGCAGAGCAGGGTAGTTATTAAAAACACATTTTATAAACTTAGATTGACTAAATTCAAAGCACAACTTGGTCATGAACTAACTGTACTACTTTTGTACATGTCTTCTTTTTTTTTTTTTTTTCCTTTTTGCAGAATGGGTTCAAACCTAGGCCCTCAAGCATGCTAGACAAATGCTGTACCATGTGGCTATATCCCCAGCTCCCAGATGCATGGCTTTGGATAAATTATGTATCCTGTCTGAGGCTCAAGTTTTGTTTGTCTTTGTGAAATGAAGATGACAATAAGCTTACGTTCATCATAAAGTTGTTTGAGAATTGAATAAGTTCGTATGCGTAGAGTTCGTAGAGTAGTATCTGGCATATAGTAAATGCTATGTTTTAGTTATTTTTGTGGTCATTTTCCTCATTGTTTTGTTATTTCCTTTTCCAGTTCGAGGTTGCCTAACCATTACACAGATTATATCCTATTCTAGCACTTAACCGCACTCTGTTGAATAACCTCCCATTTACTTGTCTCCCTTTGAGACTGTGAGCTTTTCCTTCACTGAACCCAAATGATCAGCACAGTGCCTGGCCCAGAGCATACAATCAAAATACATTCCTTGAATTAAAAGATGAGAACAAAGCAAGGATTTTTTTTTTATTGTAAACAAATGGGATACATGTTGTTTCTCGTTTGTACATGGAGTAAAGGCATACCATTTCAAAGCAAGGATTTTTAATCCCTCTGTAAAATGGAGAGGGAGGAGGAGATAAGAGGGAGAAAGAAATGAAAAACAAATTCTGTAAGGTGGCCTTGTCACACTCCTCACAAAGACACATGAATGTTCTCTGTGCCACTAGCTTCAGAGTTCCACTTTTTGGCACCATTGGGCCATCATCAGCCTGCTGCCTTCAGGTTCTTGTCTCCTTTTGGTCCACTATTATGGGTGACCAAGGGATAATTCACCCACCAAAAGGTTTTTCCTCTTTTAGTCCGTTGTTACCTGCAGATTCATAGCCATCCTGAGGGTTGTGGAAGGCTGCTCTAGAAAACTAGGTGTGACAAGTAGATGGACTTCTCAGGAGCATGACTGAGAATGGAATGGGCCCTTAATACCCAGCAATATCCCCAGCCCTGATTACAGAAAGTGGTGTAATTAATTAAATAGCATAAGGATTCTGATTCTATTAGTGAGTCATCATTGGCAGTGGCAGCAGAAGTCACTTAAGCTCCTTATTTCTTAGGGCTCCATGATGGGCATTCTGGACGCTCCTCGTTTTCTAACAATGGCATTTACCTACAGTGACCTGCACTGCTTTGGAAAGTGAAGAGCTCAGGTTCATATGCTTCAAAGGAGGGATTGGATGACAGTTTGAAATGCCTGGTTGGGTAGCACAGTTTTCCTTAAATCCTAAATAGGAAATAGCCAATGGGAAATTTTGGAATCATTCCACTTTTCTTTCAACAAATGTTTAGTGGGCACTAACTGTGTAGCAGACACTGTTCTTGGCCCAGAGGATCTCAAAGTGAATAACAGGCTGCGATTCTTCAGAAGCTCACAGTCAAGAAGGAAGTGTGGCAGGGAGCAGTCAGAGAAATCATCACATGATGCTGTGCAGAGAGATCATATCTTGTTCAGAGATTTAGCCCAACATCAGCTTATAAAGTAAAATGACAAGCAGGCCAGAAAATTTCTCCCTGTAAATCTTTTGTTTTTCTTTGTATTTCAGCTACAATTTCCTTTATATTAAGAAATTAGGCTAAGGCATATTTTATAGGGGACGGAAATAAAGGGAGTCTCTCTTTTTTCTTTCTTTTTTCCTTCTTTCTGTATACTGAACATGCAGTTAAATTCGTGCAAGTTAAATGTGCCTTGGCTATTCCTCAAAGTAGAATTTTGCTTGAATATGTAAAGTACCTCAGAAGCACACAGGAGAAATGTTCTAATTTTGCCTGATGAACCTTAGCAGGCTTTACTGAAGAAGTGTCATTTGAACTGGTAGAGGGTTTAGAACTTTCTAATCATAGGGAACAGCTGTAGTGATGGAAGAACATGGAAGAACATTCAGGGAGTGACTAGAATTTGTGTTTGGGGAGGGATGATGGTCATGGAGCCCACGAAGGGTTTAAAACACACCACATGGCTGGCACAGATGGAGAAAGAGTGACCAGGAACACTGTGTCCACTACCTGCTAGTCCCACATTCTCCACCCTCCTTCCCTGCCCTTGCCACTTCCCTTCACTGCTTCCTGAAATGACCGGATGTGCCATCGTCTGCCCCAGAGGAGTTGTGCTGGTTCTGACTCATGCAGTGTTGTTTTCTAGCCAAAGACCAGGATGTGTTTCTATTTCCTAAGCTGCTTTTCATCTAAGGATCACCAAATAATCTGGAGACATTGAATCCTTACTAATCTCTCTTCTGGCCCTAAATGTAGATGGGACTCATGTTTCTACTTAATAGTTAGATGGTGGCATGGCTAGTTCTCAGGAAAATCTCATGAACCTGGATGGAAACATAGATTAGATTCCACTTTCTACTTTGCCATTCAGACCATGAGATGGACATCTCTGGGGACTGTGGAAATATGAACTCCATGTCTTTGGAAAGAAAGGGAAAGTGAGTTCTATATTTAGACCTCTCTGGAAGAGACAACAGGATTTCTGGACTAAAAATTATTCAGAAATAACTTATGTGTTATATGGAAAGCCTGGAGAGATATTTTATCAGAATCAGATCAGGTCACATATAACAAACAAAAATAATAGTGTTTTAAATAAAATTGAAATTTACTTTCCTTTCAAATATAAGAAGGCTGGAGGAAAGCAGTTCAGGGCTATTATGATCATGCAACTTGTCAGGGATCCAGACTGTAGTCATAATATTCTGTTATATTATCCTCTCCATGCATCTTCCACCTCATGGCCCTAGAAGGTCCCTCCAGCTCCAACCGTCACATGCACATTCTAAGCAGCAGAAAGAAAGAAGAGACAGTGAAGAAGGCAGGAAATGGCATCTGACAATTGTCTTATACAGAGATTTCCTGGAAGCTATTACATATCACTTGTATTTATTGAATGTTGGTCATAACTTAGTAGAGGCTGGGAAATGTCATTTCTCCAGATGGCAAGATGAGACTAAATAAACATTGCAGTAGATAAACCAAATCCCAAGAGCAAGAGCCCAGCACTGTACCTGTGATCAGAGAGTTGCCTGTAACCCCTGGTAACAAAGAGACCTCCACCTCACACAATTGCATGACAGTGATAGGCGCCCCTCTAGAGTCATCAGTGGCCATACCCCATATTCCCAAGGCCTGATCCCTGTGAGCTGATTCTCACTGGTATTATTTTAATGGTAAAGAAGGGTCAGCCTAGTTTGCTCCCACACTAGCCTAGCCCTCTAGTTGTCTTGAGAACTTCGACGTGGACAAATCTTGCCTTTTGGAGTTTCATCCCATAACATACACTCATTCTAAGTGAAGCCCCAATACCAGGGCTCTTAGGAAACTACTTTCTCAGATTTTCTAATTTCCCCCCTCAGATTTTTGAATGACACATAAGAAGTACCTGGAATCTTTTTGGCCGCAGTGAACATAAATTTCCTCTGTATCCTGGATAGCACATATAAAAGTGGTGACCAAGGAAACAGCAGGGAAAAATGGAGACAGAGGAGGAAGAGGAAGAGGAGGTAGCATGTCACAGAAGGAAGTAATGGTGGGTCAAGAGAAGGAGGGAGGAAGGGGTGGGGCTAAGCCAGCTGGGCACAAACTTGGGAATGAATCCATTTCTTTTCAGTACCCTTCTCTATCTCTGGATACAATCCCCTTCTCTTGTTCCCTTGTTCCCACATCCTGCTAGTCACCTTGGAGTCCTCCTTAGCATTGCAGTGACCAATTTCTCCTTTACTTTGTCCAACTCAAAAGTTATATCTGCTGCACTGTTTTTAGGAACTCACATACGAGATAACATTTAAATAATGACTAGCAAATTGTAGGTTCTCAAAATATGTTTTATTTGCCCACTTTCCCCAGTGAGAGTGATAAGCTTATTAGCTTCCACAATGATCCAGATAAGAACGTGCTTCTCCTAGAAGTCCTATTTACTTGCAGAGGATATTTCTAAGTATAAGCTCAGAGATAACATTAGTTGCCTTCAGTAGAATTCTAGCAAAAGAAAAATAATGGGTAGGAGGTGCCCCTGCAGGGTGGGAGCTCTAGAGCCCCAGGAAGGACAGAGAGGTGACATAGGACTCACTTGACCACAGAAGGGGTGTGAATTTCTTTCTCTTCCCACCCTATAGTCCTTCATCTGGCCACACCCACGGAAGCTGAAGGTGCAAGGGAGCCTGGATACTGTAGTCTGAAGGATTCGATTTCCCAAGGGTGGGATGGAGAGAGGTGGAAAGGGGACCTCAAAGGACAAAGCCTTTATTGTTTGTTTCCTGTACTGGGAATTGAACTCGGGGTCTCACACATGCTAGGCAAGTGCTGGACCTTAACAGAATATACCATGCAACTCACTTTATAAAAAAATTCAATGATTGCTGGTAGGCCTTGAGTGTGATCTAGAGGTCTCTAAATTCTCATATAAGATAGAACTGTCAACCAAAGCAAACCTCCTTCTTTCTTCTCCTTCCTCCTTTCCTTTCTTCCTCTCAGCAAATATTAGTTGAGACCTTTGCAGTGGTGGGTACTGTGCTGGCCATGTGCTCCTGTTGGGCTTCAGCTCTCAGGTGGCCTTTCTTTGCCATCACTTCTTTCTCTCTGTGCAGTAAACCAGGCTTCCCAAGTCTTTATGGAGGAAGAGTGTGTCGTTGGTGTTTGGCAGGAAATCCTTACTGCTTAAGGAGGAAAGAAGTGAGATGGGAAGTGTTTCCAGAACTTAAGGTCATGTGGACAGAGGAGTGGAAGGAAATACTGGGGTTCCAGAAATCCTGGACAAGAAGGCAAAGGGGGTCAACAGGGAAGAGGAATATCTGGAACATGTAGTCACATGTTCTAGGGAGAAATATAGGAATGCTAGCTCACCCCCCTTCTCTTTTTCCCCTTGCATCAGGAACTAGCACAAATATAAAGGAAAAATTGCTGCAGCAGGTGAAGGCAGAAGCTTCTCTCAGCTCACTCGACCTAGAACTGACCCTTTGTCAGAATTTAGTACAAGATCTATTCAAATAGTCCTATAACCATGAAGCAATGCAGACAGACTCTTGGACACTTGGCATGAGTTTCTGGCAGTTCCCTTGCCCCCATGCCTCCCTCACCCTGTTTGTAAGGAATTGTCTGTTTATCTTTCCATCCTGCTGCCAGTGGTCAGTGACTGATTTCATCATTTCTTTAGGGAGCTATTTTTCAGTCTGTTTCTCTTCTGTCCCTGGGAGCCACTCAGCATGTGTGGCCAGCCTTCACATGTGTGCCTCAGTATCTCTGAGGCATCCCTCTAGCTTCCTGTTCTTATTGAATCACTACTGTGTGTTGGACAATGCATGTCATTGTTTTATAGCATCTCCTTTTCCTCATGACCCTTCAAATATCAGCAGGGTCTCCATCTTAATCATGGCATAGTGGTTAAGAGCACAAGGCTGCTTCTGATATGAGCAGCAGCAACATGATTTTGGATAAGTCACTTATCCCCTCCAAGCCTTAGTTTCCTCATCTGTAAAATGGGAATGATAAATGTTCTGATTTCATATGATTATTGGGGGAAATTAAATGAGGCAATGCGTATAAAATACTGGATCGTGTGTCTGACTCATTGTGAGTGTGTGGTAACTGTGTTTTTATTACCACTAGTGTTGGGGTTATTATTAAGGCTTGGAGGCTCAGTGTAGTCCTCTTTGGAGTACATGTGCTGATTTCATCTTTGAATTTCTTTCTGTGGTTGGTTACAGGGGTCTTCTAATCATGCAGATGTCTTAACATCTCAGCTTTGTCTCCATATAAATCCCATTTTCCCACAGAGAGGAGTTGAGTGTAGGTGCCAAGCTCATTAGAGGCAACTGTAGGCTTCTCACAATCAGAGAAGCAAATAATGTTGGAACTAGAAGTTCTTAGAGATTGTTTAACCCACATGGGGCATTCATCAGATGAAAAAAAAATAATAATAAAGAGATTTTCAGGTTATGATCATTCAGGACTAGTGGCAGTGTGGATTAAAAGCCATCTCCTTGACCCAGTGCCTTCTTCCTGGCCCACTGGAGTTCATGTTTCACATATTTGTCTGTCTGCCTGTCTATTAACTATCTATGTACCAGCATTTGTCTATCTATCCATCTGTTGTTTAAGCAGGTTCTTCTATTTTTTCCTCCTCCATCAGATCACTACAGATCCCCAGCTTATGAAGAAGGAAAACTGAGCCGCTGTGGCTGAAGGGGGAGGCAGAGCCTTGATCCTTGCACTTCGCTCTGCTCTTTGTGCTCTTCAGTAGCCCTTGAGACTGCCCACATTATTATCTTATCGAGATGTGTGCTTCTGTTTTTTTGGCATGGTTTCAAACTTTTTTTTCTAACCAGTTTTTGTAGTTAGAGATTCTGAAGCTATTCTTTCTCACCAGGGAGCTGTCAGCTAATACTCACCCTGTGATGCACTGTAAATGGTGAGGTTTTTGAACAGATCGCCCTGAACTTTGGACCCTCCCAGGAGCCGGAAGCCAGCCTGACCTTGTAACATCAGCCAAGGTTCTGTAGACAGGGAAGGACCCCAAAGCAAACAAGCCCACACCCCACTTTCTTCAATCCAAGCATTTCTGTGCTCAGCTTGTAGCATACCAGGATGGAGTTCCAAAAACTCCATTTCATTTTCTTGGCTTCTGTATTTACTCAGTTATAACTGGGCCAGATGGGGTCTTGGCGCCAAAAGTCTGCAAGGAAAAGGCTGTTCTGTTGAACTTTGTTGCTCAATTTTGCAGACATTTTAGGTTCACATAAGGTTGTGGGTGGCCTGTCAATTCTTTCTACATATTGTTCTGAAATGAATCCAAACCCTGCCACCTTCCGAAATTCCCTGAGGAAATTGTGGCAATAATAAGCAGACATTCGGATTTTAAAGCCAAGTGTTCCAAAGGGACATCTCTCCTCAGTGCTCTTTCTCCCACTCACATACTCTTCTTTACCTGAAGGTGGGGGAATGATGGTCCTGGACTCTCTGAAGACTCTGGCCCCTAAGTGCTGTCCGGAGGCATCTGTGCACGTGCTCTGGCCACTCACCTGAGAAGGTGAGTAGAGTTTCTGCCTTAACTTTCTAACTTCTGCTTTGCTTTTAAACCACCAAACTCTGCCCATCAATTGAGTTTTCCACCATAGGGATTCTAATGAGAGCTATGTGTGTAGTCTCTTTCCTACCTCAGGATCTGTGGTGTGTGTGTGTGTGTGTGTGTGTGTGTGTGTTTGTGTGTGTATGTGTAAAGGGGAGAGGGCAAGTTTAAGGAGCTTTATTACCTTCTAAGCTCCATGAAGCCAGGGAGCATACCTACCATGTTTAATGCTGCATCCTCTGGGCTCAGCATATACCTGAAACTTTGTAAGCACTCAATAAATATTGCATGGTTGAAGGGATGAATGAAAGTCTGCCTTCCTGTACCAGTACATTGCACTGGTCAGTTTTCTATCACTAAAACTAATATCCAAGATAATCAACTTATAAAGAGAAAAGGTTTATTTTGGCTTACAGTTTTAGAAGTTTCAGTCCCTGATTGGTTTGCCCTTTGCTTTTAGGCTCGTGGTGAGGCAGCACTTCATAGCAGAGGCACGTGGAAGATGAAGGCTACTCCCCTCACGGTTAGTGTGTTAGTTTTATGTCAGGTGACAGAAATACCTGAGAGAAATGACTTATAAAGAGAAAAGGTTTACCTTGGTTCACAATTTCAGACCCTTCAGTGCATAATCAGTTGGCCCTGTTACGTTTGGATTTGTGGCAAGGCGGCACATCCAAGTGGAATGGAGAAAGCTGTTCATCTCCTAGTGCTGGGAAGCAAAGGAGTGAGAGACAGGAAAGTGCCAGGGCATGCTCTCCATGACTTCATTCCTTCCCACGAAGCCCTGCCTCCTAACAGTTCTACCATCTCCTAGCACCACCGGCTGGTGACCAAGCCTTTAACACATGGACCTTTGTAAGACATTCAAGATTCAAACTATAACAGCTTGGAAGTAAAAAAGAGGGGAGGAGATAGGATCCTACAACCCCTTTCAAGGATATGCCCCAAGGACCCGAAGACTCCCAGTAGGACCTAGTTCTTAAAATCTCCATTACCTTCCGATGGCACCACCATGGGGACCAAGCCTTTAATATGTGGGCCACTGGGGGACACTGCATAGCCAAACTATAGCAACAAATCTTTTCTTCCATCTTGGAGTTAGAAAGTGAATCAACCCCTGAGATCCAGATCACGTACTTCTGTAAATTGTCTGACTATATCCATGGATAGTCAATAGGGTTACACTGAAGTCCAGAAGGTCATTTATATGTGTGTTTTGAAGGCTGTTGGGGGTTCTTAGCATCCAAAGAATCCTATAATTCAACACTCAACAGTATAATATTTAAGATGAATTTATTTGGGTCTTGAATATTCTTCGTACAGCAGAAGTTCCCTATGAGCACGCTGCTGTTCTAGTTGGGGGGCATTTCCTATGAATTTGTTAGTAAAATAGAACAGAAAGTTGCCATAGGCAGAAACATTGAATCTGGCATCTAATGAACCTGAGTTCTAACCTCAGTTTCACCATCACCATCTGTGGGACTTGGACGGGTTGTCTGACCTCTCCCGGTGGGCTCCTTATCTGCAAAATAAGTCCAATAATACCTGCCTCCCAAACTCATTAAGTGATTCATGAATTAGCACATACGGAATATTCAAACAGAGGTCTGTCCCCTACTTTTCTTCTTCCTAAGAGCAAGGTCCTAGGGAACAGGCTGTGGGGATGGGATGGTAGAGAGAATAAAGATGGTGAGAATGAATCTTGTCATGGATTTAAAAATCTGTCTGGGATCAGTTCCATTGACTAATATTACCTGGTTGACACTTTTCTGGTTATATTATTTTATTGGAATATCCTAACAGCTGTTATACAGTGCCTTTTTTAAGATTTGAAAATGTACTTCCATTGGGGGGTATCGACCCTCTGGGCATATAGTTTGGCAATCAGTCTGAGTTTTTGAGCACATTTGAAAAAGAGCCATTTTTTTTTTTTTTTCCTGGGAAGATGCATCCCTGAGCCACAATGCACTGCTTAGTAGGAGAATCATAGACCAATTTCCCTCTCAACCACTTGCCCCTGTGCAGTGAACCACCTGCCCATCAACCAAAGAGACTATACTTTGCAGTAAACATGGACTGAGTCATTAAATATAGTAGAAACTGTGGAGAAAATCTCATTAAGTCAGAAAATCTGGTTCAAATCGGTTAAACTATTGACTCTAATCTATAGCAGAATTAGGAGAGGGGTGAAAACTCAAAACCTTGGTTTCATCATCTATAAAGCAGTCATAGCATTACCATATTACATATCTACTGCAGTATAATGAATCACCCTAAAATTCAGTAGTTTAAAAACATAAAAAGCATTTATTATGTCACAGTTTCTGTAGGTTGAGAATTAAGGAGCAGATTAGCTGGTTGTTTCTAGCTTGGGATCTCTCATAAGGCTATGGTCAAGATGTTGGTCAATTAATGTAGTACAATATATCAACAGAACAACAACAAAAGCCCATTATCATCTCAATAGATACAGAAAAACAGTCAACAAATTCAACACACTTACATGATCAAAACACAGAACAAACTACAAATGGAAGCATGGCAAAGGGTATCTATAAAAAAAAAATCCTACAGTTAACATCACGTTAGTGGCAAAAGACTGGATGTTTTTCTCGGAAGATCAGAAACTAGACAAGAATATTGTTCTTGCCTCTTTTATTCAGTATTGTATCAGAAGATCTATCCAGGGTAATTAGGCAAGAGAAAGAAATAAAATCCAATCAGACTGAAGAAAAAGAAATAAAACCATCTCTATTCAAAAATGACATAGTCTTGTATACAGAAACTCTTAAGGAATCCACCAAAAATTTATTGGAATCAATAAATGAGTTCAGCAAGATTGTAGAACACAAAATCAATATACAAAAATTCATTGTATTTCTATACACTTCAATGAACAATCTAAAAATAGAACTTGGAAATCAATACCATTTACAGTAGTGTCAAAAATAATAAACTACTTACCAATAAATTTGACAAAAGAAGTACAAAATATTGTTGAAAGAAATTGAAAAAGACTCAACTCAATAGAAATTATTCCCCCATGTTTATAGATCAGAAGGCTTAATAGTGTTAAGATGTCAGGATTCCCAAAACTGACCTATAGATTCAATGAAATACCTGTTAGAATCTCAGCTGACTCTGAAATTCATAGGGGATTGCAAGGGGTCAGAATAGCCAAAAACAATCTTGAAAAAGAAGAACATTGTTGGAGGAATCGCATACAGTCTCATTTCAAAACTCAATACAAAACAGCAGTGCTCAAGACAATGGAGTACTGACATAATGATTGACATGTAGATGGATGGAATAGAATGGAGAGTCCAGAAATAAATCCATTTTCTACAGTCAACTGATCTTTTATTTGTTCTTTTTAGTTATACATGACAGTAAAACATACCCAGACATATATATCATCCATACATGGAGTATAACTTCCCATTCTTGTGGTTGTACATGATATGGAGTTACACTGGTTGTGTATTTGTATATGAATATAGGAAAGTTATGCCTGATTCATTCTACTGTCTTTTCCATTCCCATTCCCTCTCCCCTCCCCCCACTTCACCCTGTCCAACCCAGTGAACCTCCATTCCTCCCTCCCCCAACCTATTATGAGTCAGCATCCACATGTCAGAGAGAACATTCAGCCTTTGGTTTTTAGGGATTGGCTTATTTCACTTAGCATGATAGTCTCCAGTTCTTTCCATCTATCAGCAAATGCCATAATCTCACTCTTCTTTATGACTGAGTAATAGAATATAATCTTTCTTTGTGAATGTGCCATGTTCACTTGCAAGTAAAAACGGTTTTCCATGACAAAATCACTTAGGTCAACTTTCAACTCAGATTATTGTATGAATGCTTTTTTCGAGACATCTATTTTGTTATGCAGCAGAGGTGCTTCAACAGATGAATAGGTAAAGAAAATGTGGTATATATAAATACAATGGAATATTACTCAGCCTTAAAGAAGAATGAAATGGCATTTGCAGGTAAATGGATGGAGCTAGAGAATATCATGCTAAGAGAAATAAACCAATCCTAAAGAACCAAAGCCCAAACATTTTCTCAGATTTGTGGATGCTAATTCACAATAAGTGGGAGTGGTTAGGGAACAGTAGAGTTTAGATTAGGTAGAGGGGAGTGAAGGGAGGGGAGAGTATGGGGGTAGAAAGGATACTAGAATGAATCAGACATTATTACCCTAAGTACATATGTAGGATTCTACATCATGTATAACCAGAAGAATGAGAAATTATACTCCATCTATGTATGATGTATCAAAGTGCATTCTATGGGCTGGGGATATAGCTCAGTTGGTAAAGTGCTTGCCTTGTAAGCACAAGGCCCTGGGTTCAAATCCCCAGAACAAACAAACAAACAAACAAAAAAAGTGCATTCTACTGTCAATAATAACTAATTAGAACTAAAAAAATTTAAAAAAGAATGTCCTTGTTGAAGCAATATAATTTAATTTTATTAAATATTGATGGTACTTGCTTATTATTAAGTTTATAATTGATTGTCAATTGATTTTTTAACAAGGGTACCAGCATATTCAATGGGGGAAAATAGTCTTTTCAGCAAATGGTGCTGGAACCACTGGGTATCCAAATGCAAAAGAATGAAGTTGGATCCTTACCTTACAACATGAACAAAAGTCCATTCAAAGTGGACTCAAGGCCTAAATGTAAAGATTAAAACTACAAGACTATCAGAAGAAAATATAGGGGTGAATTTTCATGACCTTAAGTTTGGCAATGAACTCTTAAATATAACACCAAAACATGAGCCACAAAAGAAAAACAAATGGACAAATTGGACTTCCTTAAAATTAAAATGTTTTGTGTTTCAATTGATATTTTAAAAGTAAAATATCTACAGAATGGAATAAAGTATTTTCAAATCATACATGTGATAAGAGATATATATCTTAAAAACATAAAGAACACTTACTACTCAATAATAAAAAGTAAATAACTCAGTTAAAAATGGGCAAAGGAACTGAAAAGATATTTCTTCATAGATGATATAGAAATGACCAATAACACATGCAAAGATGTACACATCATTAATCACCAGGAAAATGCAAACCAAAACCACAATGAGAAGCCACTTCACACCCACCCAGGATGGCTAGAGTCAAAAAGTCCAACATGGCAGGTGTTGGTGGGTGTGTGGAGAAACCAAAACCCTCATATGCTCCCAGCAGGGATGTAAAGGGGTGCAGCGACTTTGGAGAATGGTCTGGAGGCTCCACAAATGTTTAAACATAGAGTTTCTTTATGACCCAGCATTCCACTCTTAGGTATTCACCCAAGAGAAGTTAAGATATATATCTGTACAAAAAGTTGTATATGACTGTTTATAGCAGCAGTATTCATAATAGCCCAAAGTTGGAAACAACCCTAATGTCCATGAACAGATGGGTGGACAAAAAAATGTACATAAATACAGTGGAATGTTATTCAGCAATAAAGTGAAATCAAGTTTTGATACATGCCACAACGTGGATGAACTTTGAAAACATATCATAAATTATATGAATCTGTGAGAATTGTCCATAAAAGGCAAATCTATAAAGACAAATCTGGAAATAGTTTAGGAGTTGTTTAGGGCTAGGGGAGCTGGGGAGATAAGGAGGTGATAGCTAAAGAGTATAGGGTTTCTTTTTATCTTGAAGAAAATGTTCTAAATTTGACTGTGGTGATGACTAAATGTATCTGAGAATATACTGAACTCCACTGCATTGTACCCTTTAAGTGGGTAAATTATATGTTTGGGAATTATATTTCAATAATGCCATTATTTTTAAAAAGATGTTGGGTCTGACCGCAGCTCTCTGAAGGCTTGATAGGGACAGGAGGATCCACTGCTTTCAGGAGGCCATAGTTCATCCTGTGACTTTCTACCCTGGGCTGTTAACTTCCTCACAAGATGGCAGCTGTCTTCCCAAAGGGAGTGACCCAAGAAAGAATGAGGTCAAGGCCAAAATGTTTTTTATGACCTACTATTAGAGGCCACATGCCATCATTTCTGCATTATTCTAGGCTGCACAGGCCAGCCCTACTCAATGTAGAAGGGCATGGATACCAGGAGCTGAGATTGTTCATTTTATTACTGGCCTGGATTAATTTACCAAAGCTAACTATCTGTAAAACTGAGGTATGGTTTTGAATCTATGTGTCTCCATTGGCACATAGAATGTTGCCTTCCAACTTTCTGAGTCTGATCCTTTTAGTTGACAGAAAAAAACATAAATATGATGGAAAAGCTGGTAGGCCTAGGATTTACTAGGAGTGAGATGGAAAGGACCCTTTTAGCTCAGTCCTGCAGCCTTGCTGGTCAATTAAGCACCTCCTTTATCTCCTTACAGCTTTATTACATGGGCCATAAAGAGGCAACAAGGTATGTCACAAAGTTAACAAAGGGGAAAAGAAACTCAGGATATGAACCGAAAAGAGACACTGAGTTTCCCCTAGTGACTGTCTAGGGAAAGGCACTTTGTACCCCTATTGTGTGGAGTCTGGCTCAGCTTCAGGCCAGCCCGGTTTCAGACCGGATGGAGAGGAGGGTGTGGTAGAACTGTGGCCAGATGTCTGAGAGCCACAGCTCCTTGCCCTTGCAGCTACCTCTCCCTCTCATGTTTATGGTTTCAGAGGCGCAGCCACTACAGCCCAGGACAGCCATTGTAGATTTCAGGATGTCTCCTGGGGTTCACTGGTTGGGATTCTCTCAGTGGCAGAATATAGAATTTAGGTTCAACTCAATTATGAGTTTCACAAGGGCAGAATCTGGTTATTTGGGTAGTTTCCTTAATTGGCCTGAATGTTGCCTTCCACCTTTCCGAGTCTAATCCTTTCAATATCTCTAGAGATCTCTCAGGAAGAGTCCTTGTATCTTGCTCACTTAACCCGAACTTACTTCCTCAGCTGTCTAAGGAATCTGTGCTCTCACCTATCCAGGCATTCTCTTTCATAATTTTGTAAGTATTAATGAACATGCATTAGATGTTTCCAGAATGTTCAGGGACCATGTTTCATCATCAATGGGCCACTGTGATGTAGGTGGTGCTCTCATCCTTCGAAGGCTAAAGAAATGGAGACATGAAAGGTAGAACATTTTGTCTGATAGCTTGGAACTGGCTCCAAGCCTGGGTTCCCTAGGTTTCCTCCTGACTGCTTTTTTTGTGTTTGGTCACAGACATTGAAAGTTTCCCTTAACCTATAGCATCTCTGCTCTTTCTGAGGAAGACAGTGACCTCCTACAAGCAATTCACATAGAAATAGGTGACATTTATTTAGGAGGTGAAGGATATTCTCCCTAAGTACTCTTTTTCTGTTTGGGGCATTCCCAGCAGCTTTGATCTAGTCTTTTGGAAGTTCATGAAAAGACAGAGCACATCTTCGGAATAGCCAGAGACTACTGCAGGATGAGCTTACAGTAACTCAAAATTAAAGTCACCTCTGGAAAGCCCCAGATAAACTCTGGAGTCCTATCCACATGCTAAGGCTCCTCCAGGGGGCTTGTTCAGAAGGTACCTGTTGAGGTTAGGGCCTCAACCTGGTGTGAATTCCTGCCTCATGATGGGGCAAACTGGGCCTTCCTCTGTGAGCATGTGGAGGGCGGAGCTTTTGCCTTGACTGCTGTGATCTTGTGACCCTCCTGTGCACCTAGAACAAGCCACCACAGTTATTCACATCATTTTTCAGTTTAATTAAATTGTCTCATTTCCCCCCACTCGGGGAAATGTGTTCTACAGATGAAACACACTTTAATAAAATTCCTTCCTTTCTTCCCCTTCATTCTTTCCCTATTTCCCTCCTAGTTCTTTATTTCTCCTCCCCCCCTCACCTCTTTCTGTACCTCCATAGCATGTATGTAAATGTTACTGTTCTCAGAGAGACTTCCAGTCTCTTTCAAGCCCCACATAGAGAAGTACAGAATATAATCAAAGATTCTCTGTAACTTTTCCCACAATGCTTATCAAATATAAGTGATCATTAATTCATTGCACCCCAAATCTTAGTGACTGTTCTATTTAACTTTTTTTGCCTCTTCATCTAAAAGCTATTTTCATAGTCCTCCATTCCCATGAACAACACAGCCTCCAGTTTCTTGTGGGTGGCTTGATGTTCAAGAATTACTTTCAGGATCCCTAATGATCCCATAGACTGGGTCACTTTGGTAAAGTGTGAGGGCTCAATAATTTGCTCCCTGAGCTCCTCTGACCACCTCTTAACTTTTTTCCTTTCAGTTCAGTTCTACTATTTGAGTTCTACTTTCTGAAAATGTAGTTTCTTACAGTAATGAGTAGCATTTACCTACTGTCCAGAGATTTCAAAATTAGTTAGATCATATTATATACTGACAATTCTGTTCTCAACCAACTGAGGGATTTTAAGGATATTAGAAAGGTGGAATTTGGCAATTAGCCCCCAGAAAATGATACACAGAGGATCCCTTGACCAAGCTGCAAAGTTTTCTTTGAGCAATTTACCCACAACTCTTGACTACTGGCTGCAATAGTGTTAGCCCAACAATTTCTGCTTCCATCTGCTTTGAAAGGAAATGGCATGGAAGTGATGTAAAATCAATTCTCTAACTCTCCTAGGAGAAACAGGCCTTTATGGCAAGTGGTAGAGAAAGCAAACCAGTGCAGTGTAAACATGCTTTTGGTGTGATACTCATGAGCAGGGAGTGTTTGAGTTTAAACTTGGCATTCAGGTTAAAAGTGATCATATGTTTACATATCATAAAATGTATGGTGCTGATGAATAGAAGGGAGGAAACCTATAGAGAAAAAAGATGACTATCAACCAAGTGGTTTCCAGGGGCTTAAAGGATCACCTAAGAAGGATATATATATTTAAAACAAAGAAGCCAAAGAGAACTGTTTGTTCCATAAGAAAAGACTATGGTGCCAATAACATAAGTGAAAATGTTTTCAATACCGAGAAAGTAGGGAAGGGTAGAATATTAAGCTAACTTGGCAGGGCCAAGAGATATTTTCAGATGATCTCAGAGGTGGAAAGTTAGCCAGGCTACCAGTGAAAAGGGTGGAAAAAATGGAAATAATTTACTGAGAAAACTAGTAAAGCCCAAGCAGGAAATGAAATGCAAACAGCAAAGAACATAAAGGGAAACAGACAAAGCTGGTTGTGCACTGGTAATTCCAGTGGCTTGAGAGGCTGAGGCAGGAGGATCACAAGTTTGAGGTCAGCCTGAACAATTTAGCATAACCCTGTCTCAAAAATATAAAAAAAGAAAGAAGCAGAAAAAAAATGTAATGTACTGTACTGTTTAAATACTTAAGACATAAATGAGGTATAGAACAAATCATTACCTTTTATAAGTAAAAAAAGAAAGTTAAAATGTTGGCTACTTGAAGGCCAAAAATTGAAGTGACTTTAAATTATGAAAATAATTTCTTACACTTAACCCTTTCTTTCATACATAACCATTTTGTATGGATTTTTAAAAGCATTTTCTTCTAGACCTGAGTTATATGTGACTCTTGGCTCATACCAACTGAGATGTCCAGTAAGTGTAAGATATAGACTGGATTAAGAATTAGTAGAATTTCTCATTAATAATTTTTATATTGATTAAGTGTTGAAATTATATTTTGGACAGTTGTATTAAATGTAATACATTATTAAAATTAATTTCATCTATCTTTTAAAGATTTTTAAAATGTGACTCCTGGACAATTTCAAATTACAGAAGTGATAACATTAAATTTCTACTAGACAGTGTTGTCCTACTCTTTATTTTTATATGTAATAGTCAGCAAGTCATTGTTAATTTATTTGAATAGGGAATCAAATTTCAGAATTAAGAAGATTGTGATTTTTATCTTGAAAATGTCATAAAATTATGAGCACAATTTTATTTATTATGAGCATAATCTTCTCACAAGTCTTTCAAATAAAATTCAAATAATACTTGAAACTTGACACCAATTCCTAGAAGAAAATGTCAATAAGCAGGGATTTGGGTGGAGTGGGAGGAAAATTTTTCTAAAGAAAATGAAAGCTTAACACTGCATCTTTTACTTCACATTTGATTTTTTTGTAACACAGACATAAAAGGAAACATTTTTGCAAAAATGTTTGAAGAGTTCCTCAATTTCCTCAATCTCTTCTTCTAATACTTGAGTAGTTAGACCCTTCTGTTTGCATGACTTATCCGGTCATCATCTTTGTTGGCTCTCTCTCCAATTTTTTCCTGATTTTACTCTCCAGATTCTCATCAGCTAGTGAGTTTGAATATGATTTGTACAGTTTCCAAAGTCCCTTTCCTTACTTCATGAAATCTTGCAACTCCAGAGTCTTACTTAAGTAATGATGATGTGGTAAGGAGGGCCCTTGGATGTATTTCCATAGTGTACAACCCTGTAAAACAGGGCTACAACCTACTCTGCTATTTAACACTCCATCACAGGTGTTTTTCAATAGCTGGAAGAATTCTCTAGAAACATCATCTTGAGTGAATGACTATGCAACAATCTCTCTTATGGATAAATCCTAAACTATAGTTTATGGAATCATTCCCTTACGATTGGATGCATATGTAATATCTCTGAACACAAATCTTATTACATTCCTGTTTTTATTTTATTGTTTTTATTTTTTATTAGAGGTTCAATTAGTTACAAGGTAAAAAGTGATGGACATTTTAATACAAACCACCAAATAGTTTTCCTAAATATTAGTAGCAATTTATGCTCTTGCAGTAGCATATGACTTCATGGAATTATATCTTTGCCAATATTGACTATTACCAAGAAAAATAATTTTGATAATCTTATGTGCAAAAATGATATCTATTTAAGTTGAGTATATTTGACAATGGGTTTAATAGTTTACTATTAATATTTTAATTTCTGTAAATTCATTATTCATATTTTTTCATTTATCAATGGTGAATTTTGTATACTTTATTTGTAAGAGGCTTTATTTGATTAACCCTTTGTTTAGCATGTTTGTTAAAACTTAGTCTTTTACTTCTCTTTTGAATTGTTAAATATTTCAAACATATATACATGAATAGAGAATAGTTATAAGAATTCACCACCATTTCTTTGGTTTTTGTACTGAGGATCAAACAGAGGTTCAATACCTGTTTAGTTTTTTGTTTATTTAGGGAACACTGATATCTTTTCAATATTCAGTCTTCCATCCACAAATGTGTTTTATTTCTCCATTTATTGAGATATTTTCTTACTTCATTATTATAATTTTTATCAATGAAGATTTTTACACAATATTTATGAGATTTCCAGACATTAACAGTTTTTGTTGATTTTGTGAATGGAATTTTTGTTACTGTTTTCTAATTATTTTTTACTTATTTGTAGGCATTGATTGATTTTTGACATTTCATTCAAATATCATACAATTTACCCATTTAAAGTGTATAAAACAGTAGTTACTAGTTTAGAATATTCAGAAATATGTGCAACAGTCTTCACAGTACCTTTTATTTTTATTTATGTATTTTACTTTTGTGCTGATGATTGAAGCCAGAGCCCTGCCCAGGCAAAGTGTGCATTCTACCACTGAGCTACATCCCAACCTCACACGTGAACTTCAGAATAAGTTCATTATCTCAAGAAAACCCCAATATCCTTTAGCTCTCCCTCACCCCCTTGTCCCTCCCTGTCTGCTCTAGTCCTAAGCAATCACTAATCTAATCTCTGTCTCTATATTTCTTTATTCTGGACTTTCACATGAATGGAATCATATGCTGTGTAGTTTCCTGTGACTGACTTCTTTCATTGAGTATAATTTTTGAAGGTTTTTCCATGTTGTAGAATGTTATCATTACAGTCTTTGTTAAGACTGAATAGTATTCCATTTGTGAATAAACTGTTTATTTTTTATATTGCTTTTGCCTCTAATAACAATACTGACTGATCTTATCGATATTAATTTTTAATGTAGATTTTTCCATAGATAATCCTATCCTTTGTCAGTAGGGGCAGGTTTATAAATTTCCTTTTCATTTTGTACATTTATTTCTCTAATCCTTATTTTGTTGATTATGATTTCTAGTACTGAATGGAAATGCTAAAACAAATATCCTCATCTTATTCCTTACTTTGATATAATTGCTTTTAAGGTCTTATGATTAAATATGATGTCACTTTTAATGCTCTATTTTGGTGAATATGCTTTTTGGATTAATAACATTCTATTTTATTCTTTTTAAAAAATTATTAGGTTTTTATTTTTTACAGACTGCATTTTGTTTCATTGTACACAAATGGGGTACATTATTTCATTCCTATGGTTGTACATGATGTAGATTCATACCATTCATGTAATCATACATATATGTAGGGTAAGATGTCTGTCTCATTCCATCATTTTTCATACTCCCCTCCCTCTCATTTCCCTCTACGTAATCTAAAGTTCCTCCATTCTTCTCTCACTCCCCCTCCCCACCACCTCCACTATATATCATCGTCCATTTATCAGGGAAAACATTCGGCCTTTGTTTTTTTTGGGATTGGCTTATTCTTGATAAAATGTTCTCAAGATAAAATTAAATTTTTACTATTTTGCACTTATTGAGATGATCAAATTTTTTTTCCTTTTACAAGATTTTTCTGATGCTGAATTTCTCTTGATTAAATGGTTCTTTAACATTATTCAACATCTGTTCATCGTCTTAAATCATTCACCATTATTGTTTGAATACACATCCAAACATAGTGCCTGGATATCAGGCACTATGCTAAGTGTAGAAATATGAAGATAAATATTTAGCACATAGTCCCTTTCTTTTACAGGTCTACCATTTCCTTAGAAGAGTAAAGAGAGGTGAAAGGGGCAGGTGATAACGAGTATTCAGTGTTCACTGTGGGTCAGGTACTCTTAGATACTTCACAAATGTATTTTGACTTAATTCTCCAACCACTCTGTAAGTGCAATGATTTTATCCATTTTATAGATTAGATAGTGGAACCCTCTAGAATTAAATGATTCAAGTCAAGTCACCCTAGCTCTACAGTCAGGCTCCTGTAGTGTGTAAATGGCATGTATCATGGTTGTTGAGAGCATGGAAAGCCATGTTAAGTTAGGGTGGTCAGGAGCTTTATGATCCCAGAAAACAGAGCTCTAAATGATCCTCTCAATGATAAGCAGGTGTGACATCCAGAGGGTCAGTTGACACCAGTTGAAGCAGAAGAGGAGTGGGGCGGAGGGCAGAGGAGGTCAGGAAGCACAGGATGACCCAGGGACCAAAGGGCAGATCTGTTGGTTGTGACATGGAATTGCATAAGATGGTGTTGGAAAGTGAATCTAGGGAGATGGGTTGGTGGATCATCCCATGAAAACTCTTGTGCTGATGTGCAGTAAAGATTGGAGTAAGGAAAGCCAGAATTGCAGGCAGGAAGCCATTGCTTCAGTCAATATGGGCACCAGCAAGAACTCTTCATGTCTCCTCACTGATTTTAGGGTGGAGTCCACACTCAGTCAGGCTTGATGCCATCTGTCCCTTTTCCTTCTCCAGCTCATCTTGTCCTTCTTCCTCTCAGCTCTAGCCTCATTGGCCTCTCCCATTTTTTTTCTTCTTTTTTTACTTCCTATGTTCCTCCTGACCAATTAGTCTTTGAATAAATTTTGCCCGGAGGTGACTTCTTCCTCCTCTGAGGGTTCTTCCATTTGTCTAGTCAACTTTCTAGTCACACTTCCCATCTCATCCTAATGGTGTTCTCTCTTTTTAAAAAAATTTTTAAAAAAAAATTGTTCTTGTTAGTTATACATGACAGTAGAATGTATTTTGACAAATTATACATACATAGGGTATAACTTATTCTGCTTAGGATCATACATGGTCCTGCATGGTCCATACATGATGCAGAGTTACCCTGGTCGTGTATTTTAATACAAGGCTAGGAAAGTTATGTCCAATTAATCCTACTGTCTTTCCTGTTCCCCTCAGCCCTCCCTTCCTTTCCTTTCCCTGTGTCTAATTCAGTGGATTTCTATTATTCCCCACTCCAACCTCCTTGTTTTGGGTTAGCATCCACAAATCAGAGACAGTATTTGGCCTTTCTTCAGTACTCATTCCAATTTGTAGTTATGTATTCATTGGTGTTTTCTTGAGTAATGCTTGTCTCTTCTATAGATTCTGCTATAAATTCTGCTGGAGCAGGGGCAGTCTGTGTCTGTTTTTGTTTACCTGATTTGTAGTACAAAGATGGCACAGAGTAGGTATTCACATATATTTATTAAATGAGTGAATAAAAGGGTGATTTATCTGAACCAGGAAAGGGGACATTAGTGGGAATAAAATAAGCAAAGAGGAAAGGAGAATGCATAAGAATTTAGAAAGAAGAACTGACTTGGAGATTGACTAAACATGGAGGTGAGTGAGGCAGAGGGATTAGGAATGGTTCTCAAACTTAATCCTTAAATGATTTATCAAGAGAGAAGTTGGCTGTTCACACAAATAGAGAATCCATAAGGATGAGGAATTTAATTTTAGGTATATCAACTCACTATGAAGACCTAGAAGAGGACAATATTCTATAGGAATTTGCTGATCAGAGTAGTCTTATAGAAAGAGATTTTGGATGGGTTTTCAAAATGAAGTAACTGAAGTAACAGAAGGAACTGATGGTACCTATAATCAATTTGAGAAAGTAGATGTAATTAACAAGGGAAAAAGAATTAATGGAATAGCGAGAACTTGGGAACTGTATCTTGACATATCTTATTAAGGAGGCAGTACAAAGATGGGGAATGGACAACAAGGACATGGGAGCAGACAGAGAGGTGGGGACATGAGGGTTATGCACTGCCACAGGAGAGGTGGATCCCACTGAATAGAACTTCAATATCATGGGGGAAGAATGAGGATCAAGAATTGGGTATCGACCCTTATACAATTCCTTGGTGACCTATGGTGGGAGCAGTTTCTATAGAACACATGATGGGTCAAAATAGTGATTTCAGGAAAAGAAGCTACTGCTGGTATGTATAGACCACCGATTGAAGAAGCGTGGCAATGGAAAGAAAATAAAAATAAGATAGTAAGTGGAGTAAATAGTGGAAGGAACATCAGGCAACATTTCTTAAATTATCAGAAGTTTGAACATGCTCAAGAGGATAGAAATATCTGCAATGAGGAGAAACCAAATGTGCTGTTGGGTGAGGTCAGGGGAGTGGGCAGCGTGGGCAGCACTCATTGGGTGGGGAGGGTTCCGGAGGCAGAGGAAATAGCGGTGTGCCTAGCTTGAGTAAAAGAGGCTGCTTACTCTCCAGCTGCAGGGAGCTAAGTCTTTTGAGATGGAGAAGGAAGGTGGGGGTCAATGTTAGCTAGGAGGTTATCATTTCTTATCAAGACTGCTGATGGTGTTTGAGTGGGAGAGGAAAATAGAGTGCTGGAAGGAAGTAGAGTAAGACAGCATAGGCATCCATGTTCCCAGCATTCCCCACTTGCACAAGCTCAGACTGGGAAAAGGAATGAGTTGTTGTCCTGGAGCCATCTGCCTGTTTGCCAGGCCAGTAGTGACACGGCCTCTTAAAATGCTCCCGAAGCTGCAAGAACCAAGAAAAAGAAGAGGAAGGAAAACAAAAACCAAACAAAAAACAAGACAAAAAAACCAACAGACGCAGATGCGGAGCAGCAGCACTCTGGGACTGTGTGTGCGGCTGGCTCCAGTCATGACTTCCTCAGCTGTGCCCCTCTGAGGGCTGTGGGAAGAGGTGCTTCCCTGTATACACAGGTGGAGGAGACTTGGGTCCAACCTCCAGCCCCGCCTCTGGCCCCGCCCAGCTGCTGGCACCTTTCCCGTGGGCGGTGAACTCTGCTGCATGGTTGAGCCTGGGGCACTTGAAGCTGGTAATGAAAACCCCATTATTTGCCCCCATAGCAATCTCAAAAGGGTTTTCCCAAAATGTGATCTCATTTCATTCTCAGGACACCACAGCGTTGTCGTCCCCCATTTAAAGCCTCCAGTTAATAAATGTCTTGTTGCCAGGACTCACTTAGGTCTTTGATTTGAGTCAGGTTCTTTTCAGTCATCTCATGTTGTCTACACCTGTCTGGTCTGCTTTGGTGGTGAGGAGGTATCTATACCTGATTGATCCACTTTGGTGGTGAGAAGATGGGCTCTGGATTTGGGAGATGAGAACCGAACAATGCCTGGGTGGCAAGAAGCTTGTATTTGCCATCAGCCTGAGCTTGCCAAGGGGAGCCACCTCCTTCTGCGGACAGGAAGCAATCCTGTTTCTGACAGAAGGAACTGATAGTACCTATAAACTAAAAATCTTCTCACGGAAATAAAAGCAGGGCAGGCAACTTACGCATGTTTGGTACTGGTGGTGGGGTTGGGATATGCATGGGAAGAATGTCTAAAACTGTGCTTGCATTTTTTTTTTTTTTTTCAGTACTGGGGCTTAAACCCAGAGCATTGTACATGCTAGGCAAGCTCTCTGCCACTGGGCTATATCCCCAACCCTGTTCTCACCAATCTTAAGCTAACATAACTAGTACAAAAGGAATACCGTCAACTTCTTCCGCTCTCACTTTGGATGTTACAGGTCCACTCCCAGGTGAAGGGCACTGACCAGATGCCTGACCCTGGGCAAATCTTTCTGACCTTGGGCTTCCTTTCCTGGAAAATGACTAGATGACTTCTGAATTGGGACTGAAACATCTCTGAGTCTGTGATTCTTAGGAAATGGAAGTCATTAGAGCAGGAAGAGACAAGTTTCTTCCCAGGAAACTTGTTCAAGGTCATTGCTGCTTTCCCATTTGGGTAGTGATGTCATCAATGGGTCAATGAAAGAGCATCAATTTCTTCCAGATAGATATATCTTGTGCTATTTGCAAAACTAGCTAACTAACATGATTAACTGACTAATCATCTAGACAATTAACCAACTATTCGACTAACCGAACCAATCAACTATCCAACTAATCATCTGATTAACTTACACCTGAACAGCCATTGCCAATACCCTCTAAAGTGGAAAACAGTGAAAGCAGCTAAGGCAGGGAGTGGCGATCCTGGACCCCAGATATGAATGGCAGTAACTTACATAGCCCACTGAAATGATCTGACAGGCAGGCCATCGTCCCTTGGAATGAACCATTTCCAAGTATGAATTTTCTTCCAGCTTGCTCGACTGGACAGCAGATCTGGGATGTCCCCTGACACAAACCTGCAACTGCTGTAGTGCTCCACCGCCTGCCTGGCACAGCGATGTCAGTTTCGTATGGCTGTGCCAAGTGTGGAGAGAGGCCCCATGTGCACTTTCAGTCACATGTCCTGGTGACTCAGACCCTTTCTGGTTCCTGCTTATCCGAGTATGGGAACTGGGGAGGCAAGGTGAGAAATGACTTTGCAGTGATTCTCTGGGAGGGTCTGGGGTTGGGTGATAGTTTTTTGTTCTATGGGTTGCCCTAAACTTTTTTTTTTTATGTGAGCATAATAAAGTTATCAGCTACAGAATTGCCATTTTCAGATGACGTTTCCAGAGCTCCTGTGTTCCATCTCCTGTTCCTGTCTGAAGTAAGTCAAAACCATCCAAGGAGAGGAAAATCTACATTTTACCACTTCCTTTAATGAAATAGTTTGGCATTGAACCTCCTCATCACAAGAAATATTTTTTGTGCTGTCTAACCTGAATCCACCCTGCCACGTTTCAGTGATTCCTCTCTGGTAGACACAGTGGAAAACTCATTTCGTGGTGGTAGGAAGGTCTAAGTAACCTGGAGAGAAGATGCTAATTCTGACTTTATTCCTCTTCTCTGCCAATCTACAGCCTTCGGTTCTTTCAAACTGGATTATGAAACTATTTCCTGTAGGAATTCTTCACTGTCAAACTTCTTTTCCCAGGAGAGATAAGAACACCTAGCTCAGAATTTTTCTTATGCACTTGTTCTTGTGAACCAGCTGTCCTTTGATTCCTTTGAGTGCATTTCAGGGAGCAGTGCTCTATACTTCTGGGTGGGATGAGTTCTTTTTAATGCAACTAAGTTGTCGTGAAAAGACACTCTTCTCACTTCTTGGAGTGAGAAGTCTGGATGTGTTACTCACTACCTTGAAGCATGTTCCTCAACCTCTGAGAGGCTCAGTTACTCCTTTGGAAAACAGAGAAAAATGGGACTTGAACTTCTGGGTCATGATGGAGACAAAAAAGGAATGTGTAAAAAAAAAAAAAATCCCAAGGGGAGTGACCTTTTTTAAAAAAATTTTGGTACTGGGGCTAGAACCCAGGGGTGCTTTACTCCTGACCTCCATCACCTGCCCCACCCTTATAAAATCTTGAGACAGGGTCTTGTAAAGTGACCAAGGCTGGTCTTGAACTTGTGATCCTCCTGCTGCAGCTCTCAAATTGCTGGATTACAGGTATGCACTGCCACCCCAGCTAGTGGTTGTCACTTAACAGGGGACCCATAGACACTAGTTCACTTACTCTAAGAGTAGAGCCTATATAAACTTTTATTTCTGTGTCTTTTTTTGTGGGAGGGTGTGAAGTGCCAGTACACTATCCTCAGTGTAAGCTTAACAACTTCTGTGAATTGACCAGCATTTTGGTAGGTGAGGACAAAGAAGTTGGAAAGGCCTTAGGACATTTTGTAGTCTGCATGAAGTCTTGAGTAGTCCACAATTGAGTGCCCCATTCCCCAGACAGTACAGTATGGCCGTGTCTGAGCTGATGAACCAGGTAAATTAGGATTCATGGACTAAGAATCTAGGGGAAATAGAAAAATGAAGGATTTGATCCTAAATTATGTCTGGTGCAGGCACATGCAAGAAAAAAGGTGCTGGTGATGTTTCTTTAAAAAAAAAAAATCTGCCCCTTGTGATTGTACCTGCTCGTAGGGTTCACCTTTGCACTGCTTTTTCTGTATTCCTGTGCCACTTAAGTCCCCATTTCCGGACCTTATCTGTGGGAGGCAGGGTTTCTTTGTCCAGTTGCTCCGTTTGATTACCTAGGAGGGTCAGATGTTATTGCTGCTAAAATAATTTCTTTTCCTCAGAAAACCCAGGATCTTGCTTCCACTTGGTTCCTTAGCCTTCCCTGCCCTCCTGGGTCGGAGGTTCATGAGATGGCTGCATCCTTGCTCCAGTGAGTGCTGGTGACATTCGGACAAGGGATCCAATCTGGCTCTGCAATGAAGCAGACAGGGATTGTTTAGGGGTTGAGGAACATGCTCCTCAGATAGCTCTGTGGAAGGAAATAATGCTGGGTGGGAAATGGGCTCACAAATCTGGCATAAACTGAGTTTAGAGATGACTGAGGGCTAGAGAGGGGTATGTTTACAGAGTGCAAGGCTTTCTTTTTCCCCACCATGCCAGTTGAACTGAGAGGTGTGGGAGCAACCCTGTGGAAGGTCACTTCCACTCCATGCTCACCTGTTGGGGCAAAACAAGTGAAGCAGCCAGGCAGAAGTTGCTCATTCAATTTTCTGTCTCCACTGTTGACCCAGGATAGGATACTAGGTTGTAAGTAAATGACTGCATGCGGTGACTTTTGTGGAATGGAAATTCAGAAGCGAATTAAACATATCCCTCAGTTTGTGGCACTCTGTCCTTAGCAGGCTGAGCGAGGTCGTGTTCTGGTTTCGTTTTGGTTATTTGCCCTCAGCCCTAATCTTCACTGCCATTACCCTTTTTCCCACCTCTGACCCCATCCATCCCTGATGCACCTGACACACTAATGATAGGACAAGAGCATCCCTGTGTGTGGATCCAGGTGGAACTGCTCTGGGCAGGGGATAACAGGGCCACAGGGAATATGAATATGTGATTTCTCTGAATACTGCCTGATTGCTTCCCAGAAGGGCAGTACCAGTTTACTATCACTCCAGCAACACGTGTGTGAGTCTATTTCCATGAATCTTCTCCAGCATTTATTATTACCTGTTCTTCTAATCTTTGTATTCTGGGTACGTGTAAACCAATATATCATTGCTTCTACGTTTTTATTATTTTTTTCTGATTTCTAGGAAGGTTAGATCCATGGACTAAGAATCTAGGGGAAATAGAAAAATGAAGGATTTGGTCCTAAATTATGTCTGGTGCAGGCACATGCAAGAAAAAAGGTGCTTGGTGTTTATTCTCAAAATTGTGTGTTGCATATTTCAGTCATTTTTGGGGGAGTGGTTTCCAATCTTCTTTATTTTGATTTACAGGCATTTCTTGTACATTATTAGACATATAATTATTTATGTATGTAGACAATACAATTTTTTTCTAATATTGTTCTTATCCAGTTTTAGAATCAAAGTTATATTTACTAGACTCATAAAGTGATTGCTCTTTTAATTTCTATAATGATATTTACTTATGCAAGTTTTCAGTTTCTTCTTCTGCCACTATAAGCACTTTATAAATTCTCTATAATGTTCCAAGTACAAGACCTCCTCCTTATGTCATATAACAGTCCATAAGCCTTTTCAATTGAGTGCTTTTATGTTATTTAATTCTGAGAAATAGTATTTGTTTCTTTAAGTATATCCTCCTTTGTCAATTTGTTGTTTTTTTTTCCTGGGACTCCAATAGTATGACTGGTGAGTCATCTTCTACTTCTCTAACCCATTAACTAAACTTTACTTTTTTTTAAAAAATTAAAATCTATATGACTTTATTTTAACTTTTAATTAACACAAGTATCATAGTGTTGCCTTGTATTTATTTCTCTTTTTACTGGAGCTATACTTTTAAAGGATAGATTACATATGCCTGAGATATCATTAAATATAGTTTATTGAAGTTAAAATTCTAAGCTGAAGGTTTGTTTTTCAGCACTGAAAAAAATTATTCTATTGCCCAGCATCCAGAGTTGATATTAAGGATTCCTGTTTCATTCCAAGGACTCTGTACCTTTCCTCTGGAGATTTTTAGACTTGTCATTTTTATTTTGGTTTCTTGACATGCACATTTATTTCCTTTGCCATCTGAACCCTTTTGTCATGACATCAAAGGGATAAAAACTGGTTATGAATTTCCAACAATTAAAAGAATGTGGGGAGGGTGTCCAGAGGCTACGTGGTGGTGTGGTATGTGGATCGCAGGGTGGAAGGAACATTGTGAAGAACATACACAGTGGAGCTGCTGTCAAGGGCTTATTTTTCTTGCTGAAGCCTGGAGGGGTCCAGAACTCTAAATTTGAAGACTGTTTCAAGACTCAAATTTAGAGGACTCCACAACTCTAGATTTGATAGAGAGAATGAGACAGGCTCTCATTCTTGGCTGAGATAGGCTCCCCACTTCTTCCCTGAGACCCTGGGGAGGGTTGCCCTTCTCTAAAGACGCTGAAGAGCCTGCTCATCCTGCGGGAGATGAGGTCACATCCGGGCTCATTCCCGCTCCCCGGATGCGGAGCCCAATAGTGAACAGGGACTGCCATGTACTCCAAGTTCACAGTCGGGTTTGTAGATGCCAAAGACCAACACGGATTGAACCCAGGGATGGCTTAATCATTGAGTCACATCCCCAACTCTTTTTTATGTTTTATTTTGAGACAGGCTCTCACTAAGTTGCTGAGGCTGGCTTTGAACTCTGGATTCTCCTGCCTCAGCCTGCTAGGATTACAGGCGTGCGCCAGGGTGCTCAGTTCAGTAGGGATTTGAGGAAGTTATGATAGGTGGAAGACTGGCTGCATGGGAAATCAAACTGTGATTCAGGGTACATAGGAGCTTGAAAGTCTCATGTATCCTTAGAGACATTTATGAAAATGTGACTTCAACAAAAAGAGGGTGCTGATCTGTTATATATTATGTGAATATGATTAACAACAACGTGTCCTATACTTGAAAACTGCTAAGAGTAGATTTTAAGTGTTCTCACCATACACATAACAACGTATGCGTGGTAATGCATATGCTAATCATTTGATTTAGCCACTCCTCATTGTGTGCATATTTTAAAACATCAAGTTTCACATAATAAAAATATACAAATTTCATTTGTCAATTGAAACAAAAGAAATAAAAAGAGAGGATGCTATGGAAAATGTTAATTAAAAATTTGGAGAATAACAGAGAAAAAATAAAATAGAGATGGAGTAAAACCATGAACAAAAAGACAATATATGTATTAACCCAGGGGCTTAACATCTGACTGACTGGAGATCCACAAAGACTGAGGAGAAAAGATGTGGGAAGGACAAATAGAGAAATATTGCAGGAGAACCTCCCAGGGTTGGAGGATACAAAATTTAGGAAAGAAGTGTTCACCTAGTACTCCGTGATAATGAAAAAAGTTGATGAGTTGCAGTATTAGTCACTTCAGGACACTAATAATAAAAAGAGATCTTAAATGTTTTCAGAGGGAGAAAGAAATTGAGAAAAATAATGCTAACCTACAAGTAAATGGGCACCAAAGATCTCTAGCAGCAACACAGGTTGCTAGAAGATAGTCTTAGCTGCTTTAACATAAAAGGAAAATGATTTTTCAACTAATTCTATACTCAGAAAAATATCTGTAAATGTTGAAACTGGAAGAAAGAACATTTTGAGACAGACCAGGTTTAATTCTACATGCCCTTTTTTGGTGGGGAGGTACTGAGAATTGAACCCAGGTGTTCTTTACCATTGAGTTACAACCCCAGCCCTTTTTATTTTTTATTTTGAGACAGAATCTCACTAAGTTGCTTAGGGCCTTGACAAGTTGCTGAGGCTGGCTTTGAACTTGAGATCCTTCTGCCTCAGTTACTGGGATTACAGGTGTGTGCCACTGTGCCTGGCCTTTGCTTTGCATTTTTGATCACCTCAATTTAAAACTTAAATCATTTGCCCATATTACTTTGAAAAATTTTAAATCTGCGTATTTTTAAAAGGGTGAATAGGGCTTATTTGGAAGATAAGCCAATTTGGGATTATAACAACATGCAAAGGAATGAGAGAGTCATTTTTGGCTTGGTTGGGAAAGGCATAGTTTCATGGCTACACTGTGGGATGGTTGGTGGGCGCAGGTAGGAGTAACTGGAGGCGGCTCTGGAAAAGTAGGTGAGGGTAAGACTGAGGAAAGCATTGAACGTCACACTAAGGAGTATAGATTCCCTTTGTTGGTGTTGGGGAGCTATGAAAACTTTTGAGCAGCAAAATACCATCTGTGTTTCAGAAGGACCATCTTTATAGCAGGGCAGTGTGTAGTAGGGTTTGAAGTATGGCGATGGCAGAAAGTAGGAGGGCCAGGTCAGAGACGGGTACCAGGGTCTTCCTGCAGAATCAGAACCTTCACACAGATTTTTGACCTGGGTAGAAAATGATGCTCCATGAGTTCACCAGGAATAGAACTCCTCCCACTCTTTAACTGCCTACCCAGACAGTGGTCCTCTGACCAGGGCTCTTGTCAGCCATAGTGACACCTGCCTAGGGAGAACCTGATGGGACAGCAGGCTGGTGGTGGTAGGTGAGCCACGCGGAACCATCTACAAGACCCCCATGGTGGCTACATCTCATTCCCACTTTTAGACCTTCCTGTAATTTGGCCACTTTTTATGACATGCCTTAGTTTTTAGCAAAAGATTTTTACCAACCTCTCCCCAACCCCTCCACACCCTTTAATGCTTCGCTGGGTTTTTATAAGTAGTTTTTTAGTATTTTCCTCTTGTCTTGCCAACTCATCTAAGAAGTAGGATTTTTTCCCTCCCCCTTTTATTACTAGTATTTTAAAAATAATAAAATGGAAAAAATAAATGCTTTTACACTTCTGGCCTCCTGCTTTCTAGGTTCACACCCACTGGCACCCTCCCTTTGAGACTTACAGCATTCACCCCACTGGGCGTCTGCTTGAGGGAGGAGGAACTTCAGCTCAGTCTCTCCTGTCATCACCATTTCCTCTCTGCCTTCTTCCCTGCTTCCATCCTCCCTTTCTCCTGCCCTCCTGTTGCCAGGCAACCTAGTTCAGGGGCAAGCAAAGCTGGCTGGTGGCGTCTGGCTGCCAAAGCTGCCTTGTTTCCCCTCTCTGGCAGCCTGACTGGGTGTTGGGCAACTTGCTGAAGGTCAAAGGCGGCCATCCGCAGCCGTGGCATTCTCTCCACTAGGTGTAAACCTGACTCAGGAGGGGAAATACTTGAGGGCAGGGGACGGGGTGAAGTAGGGCAGTTAATTTTCCCTTCACACCCAAGAGGCTGTGTGGTTCCTGCCTTCCGGCAGGAGAGCATAAAAGTGGAGCTGAATTGGTCTTTGTGCATTTCAGGAATGTGAATGTCATTTCCCGCCACGCCTCACCATTCCACTGGTCGTGCTGGAGAATTAGACTCTATATAGAATGGCAAGTTTACTTGTTAGCAGAAGTTGGATTTTGGGAGTTGGTAACTAGTACTGAGTTACTCAGATATGAGTGGGAATAGTGGCACGTGTTCCCCTGGGAGCTTGTCGGAAACTCAGACCACTGCCCCATCCCAGGCCATGGAACCAGAATCTTCATTTTGTTGTAATGACCAGATGTTTGTATGCACATTGCTTTTGAGAACCACTGATCAAATACCCTGCTGTTCACTTGGTCGGAATGAGAGTGTGTGGCCATCAGTGGGCTCCTGTGTTCCACCGACTTGTGTTTTCCCTACGCAGAGATGCATCATGGAGCTGTAGCCTTAGGGTCTTTCATGGATTTCTGTGGAAGGAAGTGCAAATGCAAAGACAGGCTCGGCCTAACACCAGCCCCTTCCCCTTTTCCCACTCCTCATCTTATGCAGGTATGAGGCAAGACATGTTCAGATATATTTTCTCACCTTATTTGCACACACTCCTGAAGAGTAATAAAGCAGGGATTATGAATCCTGGAAATGATCTATCTTGTTCAAGGTCATAGACCTAATAACTGGACTCACCCTTGTAATTATCAAACATCACCTCTTGCTTCCTTTTGTATGTGACCTAGGCTAGAACTTTCAGTCCTTTAAAACACAAAGCTCAAAAAAGTAATTTTTTAAAAAAAGGCAATCAGAAACATATTGTTTGGTTTGGTTTGAGTCATAAATTCCACCATGTAGAACTGAAACGAAGGACTTTTTCCCGAGCCTCTGCAAGTTATTTCAGTAGTTCAGAGGCCTTTTTGAACGACAGGGTACATGGATTGAGTTTCAAAGAAAAGAATGTCAAAAGAAATCTTCCAGATGAGAATGGTCTCCAGATGTGAGCATTGCTCTTCCAGATGTGTGGACGAATGGGGTGGGGAAGTGGGGGGAGTGAGATGCCTTACATGTCTGCAAAATGAAATGGAAAAACCTCTCTCAGCCACAGAGGAAAGTAGGACAACAGGAAGAGAAATGGAGTCCAAGTTAAACTCTTCTTGTGGAGCTGGGCTAACAAGGAGGAAAAGAAGGAATGGTTCCCAAGCAGATTGATGACTTAACTGTGCGGTGTGTGTGGAGGCCACACTTCAGACAGTGCTGCTAGAGAGCAAACTTGGAGGGTATCGTGCCTTTAGGAACTTGCTCTTCTTCTTAGACCTGAGTGGACCTACTTGGGTCCTGGGAGGAACCATTCTAGAACTGCCCAGTCTGCAGAGCCAGCAGGACAGGCTTGGGGACTTACTCAGGGGAGAAGGGAACCCATTCCAGAATGCAGAAGGAGAAGGAGCCAAGAATGGCACAGTTCTTTCTTTCTTCAGCTTCTGAATCAGCAACGTGTTCTCTCAGGATCACTGGGTTTATTTCTCTACAATGGCTAGGACATCCCATGTTTCTCAAATGAGTAAATCCGAAACCACAGAAAATGGAGGTCTTGTGGCCAAGTCGACTTGGTGTGTCTCAAAATCTTCAAATCTCAACCACAGCCAAACTCCTGGCTGCATGGAGTTAAACCCTTTATTTCTTTCTGCCAGCTCCTTCACCTCTAGGAAGATCTGCCAAATTACTGCTCCAGATATCCATTTCCCCATCTCCCCACTTACCAGACCTTCCTCTTCTTCCACTTAGAGGCATCCCCAAGTCCCAATTTCCATGACACCTGGAAGTGTGACTTTGAGTCCCTCTAACCCCATATTTTAAAGCAAAACAAACAACACCATCTGAATGTGTCCAGCTGGTGGAAGGGTTTCACAATTTTATTTTCCTTTAGATCTTTCCCAGGATCTAAAGAATATATTCCAGCAAAACAAGTAAGTTGTTAATTACTTGAATTATTAAAGATGTGTACATGTAATAATACCTATATATCGACTACATACCCATACACACAAACTGGCATAATCCTTGGTAAATATGCTAACCATAACATTTAATAATTGATAAACTGAAAGTCAATTAGCTGTCTTCTCCTTTCCTCCGTGGGGTCTGATTCTCCTCTGGGATCTCCAGTGCAATGCATTTCTCAAGTGCCATATCAGCCAGAAGGCAGGTTTTCCAGTTGGAAGGCATTGAGACCCCTATAGGGGTAAGCCCAGCATCAGCCCCTGTGTGTAGATCAATGTTACTACCAGGAAGTATAGCATCATCACCATCATCATTGTCACCATCATTATCAACGACTAAGAGTTTTTCATTTATTTTTTCATGGTACGAGGGATGGCATATTGGAACTTTCTATCATTGGGCTATATCCCCATCCTCTTAATTTTTGAGATAGAGTCTCACTAAGTTGCCTAGGGCCTTGCTAACTTCCTCAGCTTGTCTCAATCTTGTGATCCTCCTGCCGCATCCTCCCAAATAGCTGGCATTACAGGAATGCACCACTGCCCAACTCCTTTTATTTGTAGTCTAATTGGCATTGAATTTGGAAGCTGTTATTTGTTTTAATTTTGATTCTAAGTCTGTCTTGATATTCCAGTTAGTATCCAATTCACAGTTTTATGGGATTGACTCTGTCCTGGTTTACTAGGTGAATATATCTTTAAATTTTATTACACTTAAAACCACTTTGAACTGATTGAAAGCATGGGAAAATTAATCTGAATTGACCGAAAGCTTAAGTTTAGTATGTGGTCTAGAAAATGTATGCACTTTATCTTGGTTTTAAAGTATAAATCTGGTATATTTCATGCCTCTTAATTGGATTGATATCTGTGCTTGGCATGTATCATGGCAAAGGCATGTTATTTTGTTCTTGTATTCATCATTATTTTGAAAAGATTCCTAAAGCCTAATGCTACAATTAGCCCATCTTGCCTTTTAATGCTGCACTGTTGACTGTTAATCATTACATTTAGATCAAGCATCAGGATCATAAAGAGTCCCTGCCTTCTATTCCCTCTTCCACCTCACTGTCCAGCCCGAGTCAGGAGAGGGTGTTTCAGTTCAAGTTTCCCTGGTATGAGCAGGATTGTCCAGACTGAAGGGACAGGTCCTCCTCCTCTGGCAACTCAGAACTCTGCCAGACATCATTCTTGCCTGAGAGGGGATCCCAGCCACATGCTCTGTAACTCATTAATCCTCAACAGTGACTAACACCCAAAAACCCAGCCCTTGCCTTTGGAGTCCAAGGGTGTAATTTCATCTGGAATGTTTCTGTTGACTTGTTCTCTGCCTTTCTTTTCACCTGTCTGTTATGCTTAGCTCTGCTCTCCTGCACGTGTTAATTCTAATCCTTTGGTGACCCAAACTAAAGAAAATGCCTCAGGAATAAACTCTGTACCTATTAGACTTTTCCCTGTGTGCTCTGACACCTTGTCCTCTAAAATTAATGTATAAGATCAAATCTACCATTTCTTGGGTGACTTCTATGTATCACATTTATTGCTACTAACAACCCAACCAGCTAGATGGTATCATTTCCATTTTCTAGATGAAAGTTCAGGGAGACTGAATTCCTTGCCTGGCAGCTAGAAATCAGATTAAACCTGGTCTTACTCCAAAGCATCTGCTTCAAAGACTTGCAGCTCCCATTCAGGTTGCCCCAGACAGACCCTCATGATGTCAGGAAATTCTCAACTTCCCAAACTAGTCTGTTTAAACTCATTTTATTAATAAAAATAATGCCTGTGTGTCTCATAGGTGGTGTAATGAAGTGAAAGGAAGAAGAGAGTGGATAGACAGAAAGCTTGGAAATCACCAGGTCTACAACTAAGGGAACACTTTGGATTCCAAATGAGACTTTTCCCTCAGGATGACTTTTGCCACAAGGGTGTGACCTTGCCACCACCCTTTTAATTTGGTGGAGGATTGAACCCAGTGACTGAACCTGATTGAGGAGATTCCTTCCTGGTTCATGACCCTGCTCTTGGAGATGAAGAATCTTTAGTCCCTTGAGTAACTGAAGAGGTGGAGGTATCAGAGTGAGACAGCGGGGTCAAGAACTTGATCCTCATTTTATCAAACAATTCAAAGTGTAGACCTTTATTCTATAAGTTGTAACAAGATAGCATTTGGAAGAAAATAGTTTCCTGTCCGGTCATTTGACTTGTGTGTACCCCCTATTCCTGACCCCTTGAAAAACAACCTGTCTGGGTCACCAGAGGACAAGCCTGTGTCTGTGTAGCATAAAAGCAAGCTCTCCTCCTCCTTCCAGAAAACATTTGACACAGTACAAACAATAACAAGAGGCACCTGCAGTGACAATTTTTTCCCCCAGCAGTGACAATCAGTATCTTCTCTGTGTTGTTCTGGAACTCTGCAGACAATCTGAGGAGCTCAAGCAAGTCCTCTCACAGAAGCTGAAAGCTGAGAGTCACAAGTGTAACTCTGAAGTCCTGCCACAAGAAGTGGCATTGCTGGAGGATTCACAGGACACTTTCCATAGGGAAGCCAGGAGATTGTTGAATTCTGGGCTGCAAAGAAGGGTTTTAATTCTGAGATTCCAAGCAAGTTCTAATAAAAGTGACTTTTCATCCTTTACTGGTTACAAGCGAAGGAGTGGAAGCCATGCTCTCCTCAGAACCCTTCTCTGGCACTGATTTGTTCTTGGGAATGAGGGTGGTATTGGGGGACGGAGACCAAAGCCTCTTGGTCCTTAGTTGTGTGTAATGGTTGGTCAGGAGATATGAGCAAACATCTCATAATCTTTATCATCGTGTATTAATTGCTTTTCTGGTTGACTGTATAGAGACTATCATATTTACAAAAATAAAATGATGCCTCTGTGCAGAGTCTTTCATAATGAGATTTCTGGGCCAAGTCATCCTCCCCCTAATTTGCAGAGATGAGAATGAAAACCAAGTGAGGTCACTAGCTGAAGACTAAATCATTGGCAGAAAAGCTGAGAGCTCATCTTTCTTCAATCTGGCCTATAGCCAAGGGATGGGCATGGTTCATGAGTCTGGTCTCACGCTCAGCCCTCAGTATGTGTCCTTTACTGTGGTGACTACAGCAAGTTTAGTCACTGAATTAGTTTCAATTCAAGGTCTACTAGTTGCCTTCATGATTAATGAGCATCCACTGAGCATCTATATACAAAGTACTGCACCTTACATCAAGGAGGGGATGCAGGGTTATGACGTTTCAACACAACTAGTGCAGAAGAAAGGACAGTATAATCTGTAACTTTGTCTTAGCATGAAACCACTAAAGAATGCAGTGGAGAATGTAATCAAAATGGCAAAGAAAGGAGGATGAAGGGAACACTAAAGAACACAAGTTCTGTTCTCTTGGCTGTGTAACCAGGCTGAGTTCTTTTTTTTTTTTTTTTATTTGTACTTTTTAGATATACATGACAGTATACTGTATTTTGACAGATTATACATACATGGAATATAACTTCATATTCTTGTGGTTGTACATGATGTGGAATTACACTGGTGGTGTGTTCATATATGAACATAGGAATGTTATGTCCCATTCATTCTACTGTCTTATTCCCACCTGCCCTTCCCTTCATTCCCTTTTGTCTAATCCAATGAACTTCCATTATTCCCTCCCCCCCACCCCCCTTATTGTGTGTTAGCATCCGCATAGCAGAGAGAACATTTGGCCTTTGATTTTGGGACTGGCTTCAGTCTGAGTTCTGAAGGATGGACAAAGAGTGGTTCAGAGAGAAGGGGAAGCAATATAGAAATGTTGTAGTTAAGGTGATTGGGCAAGGATCTTCAGGTGAATGAAGGACTAGACAAAGGGCACCATAAGGATCTATGAGTGCTAGCAGGTGGGGATGAGGTGGGACAGTGACCAGATAGGTACTGGTTCTGAACTAGATATGAAATGGTTCTTGAAGCTAGGTCATGAGCAGCTGCACATGGTATTGATCAGCATAAAAGCAACTGAAATTAAAGAAACCCCTAAGAAGACAGTATCAATAGTCTAATATTGAGAGACTTAAAAGCTGAACTAGTGTGGCTACCTTTGGAATGGTGAAAAGGATTCTAAAACACGAAGTAAATTGGACAAATAATTAACTGGGTTTGGTCGGGAAATGGCTATAGGATTGGAGGAGTGATATTAAATGTAATTTTTTTGTTGCAGCTTGGAAGTTTTGAACTTGGTTCAATATCTTTATTTTATAAATAAGGAAACCAGGGCCCAGTGAAGTCAGTGAAGAAGTTGTACCTATAGACATATACATAGGCTAATGAAGTTCAATTAGGTCTATATTTCATCTTGAGAGTTAACAAAATATATTTTAGGTTTCAGACACAGGCACTTCTGCAATATAATTGGGAGATCAGAGGAGACAGAGCACTGGGTTTGGGCTTATGTTCTCTGCATTGATTCCAGAAAACTTGACCCCTGCTAATCTCCAATCTTCAGAGAACCTTGGTAGACAATGAGTTACTTAGTGTTCAATTCATCGAAAAGCCAAAAGCCATCAGGTTCCCAAAAACTGGAAAACATTTTGGGCAGAAGGACTGGAGGGATTGTGGAGCTGCACCCTGCTCCTCAAGCTTCAAGATCTGGGAACAGTTAGGCTAGCTGGAGCAGCAGGCTTGTTTTCCAGATTGTTGCAGTCTGGCCTCCGCTCAGATGCATTTCTGCTTCATACACTGTGATTACCCACAATGCTTTAGCTAGCACCATATCTCCACACCACATTTTGTTTAAAAAAAAAAAAAAAGTTCAGATCATTTTTTATGGGTTGGGAATGCATTTCATTTAGTTTTATTTAAAATACATTGTTAGAGTTGTGCCATACAAATCTGCCAAATACTATAAATATGTATGAATTTGCAGTGGCCTCCTACACCCATGAAGAGGCCAGTTTTGGGATGGATAATAGACACGGAGAATTTTAAGTACATCCTGTTCCACTAAAACTTACTTTTTTTCCCATTTTGCTCTCCCTCCTCCCACCCCATAAGAAAAATAATTGCTATGAGGGCTGAGCCTGGGCAAAACCGATTTCTTCTTTCTTTTCCTTTAAGTATTGCAAAACCTTAAAACCATAAGGGAATATCAGCCCTCCCCCAGTGTACTAACATAGCTTTCTTCTGGCAAACAGGAAACTATTCCAAGGGCTGTGGGCTCCTAAGCCAGGAAATAGGTCTTTGCTGCTCTGGCTACCTTCCCCACAGGTTCTTCCTGACCATTCAATGCAGTTAAAAATAGTAACCACCAAAACCAGAAGAAAAGATGATTCCATTGTCTAACCACTGTAACTTGTGGCCTGATTTGGGTGTTTGCAGATGGGGTTAATCCCCTGTTTTGTAGGGTCAGGGCTGGTCGGGCTAGCAGGATTTCAACCTGGTATCTCCAAGAAGCCAGCTCACCTCAGAATTCAGGTGAATCAGGCATAGCTGGCCTACCACCTGTGTACACACATGTGCACATACAAGGTAGGAAGTAATGGAAATCTAAGATCTCCCCTTGGCAGGGCCTGTGTGCAGTACAGATGGACACGTCCACCCTGGTTTGGGAAGGTGAGTCTGTGAGCAAAACCTCCCTGCTGCCTGAACTAGTCACTCTTGCCATACCCTGGGGGTGTGCATCCTCACCTGGCCCTGACAGGTACAAGAATTTGTAGAATATTCTCAAATTCAGCATAGAAAGCTGTCAGAGTGATGGGTATTGAGGGCCCCAATGGACTTCTAAGGCTTAGAGAGGAGAAAAATACTTTGAGAAGGCATGCCTTCCCTCAAAGTGTCACCAACATTAGTCTTGTGGAATGAAAGAAAAGTTAACTTTTATTATAGTGTTCTTTACTGCTTGTCATGCCAATTAAAATTCTCCAAAGCAGAGGTCAGTTCACAGTGATGAAAGATCCATATCCCTTGGTATATGACTTATGGTCCTCTGTTTCACTTAATTTGCTACTCTATCAGATAAGTGGATTTTAAAATAACCAATATGTGTGTGGAATCTTCCAAAGTGTTGTGGGGATATAGAAGATATATAAGATCTGTTTATTGTCTTTGAGACTATGTTAGTCAGTTTTGCATTACTATAACAAAATACCAGAGATAATCAACTTATAAAGAGAAGGTTTATTTTTGGCTCACAGTTTTGGAGATTTTAGTCCATGATTGTTTCGCCCTGTTGCTTTGGGCCTGTGACAAGGCAGTGCATCATGGCGGAAGTGTGCGGTAGAGCAAAACTATTGGTTTCATGGCTACGGAGGAAAAAAGAGCAGAAGGGGCAGGGGTCCTGCTATCCTCTTCAAGGGCACACCCTCAATTACCTAAGAAGGTCTTACTAGGCCTTTTAAAGGTTCTACCACCTCCTAATAGTGCCATGAGGGGAAAAGCCTGCAACACATAGATCTTTGGGACATTCCAGATCTGAAATACTGCAAGGACTTTATAGTTTGGTTAAGGAGAGGGAACTACTTAACTAAAGTAAACTGGAGACAAACCATGCCGAGCATTCAGCCAATAAGTACCAAGCACCTACCATGCTCTGCCCTGGGGAACAGAGCCATGAAGAAAGAATCAAATGCCTGAATGCCCAGGAATTACATGGTTATGTGGGAGGCAGGTGATGGTCAGGAAGAAGAAGGAGATATGCGGTATGTAAGCACTAAGGAGGAAAATCAAGCAGCAAAAGCATAGAAGGAGTGCTGGGGGAGGGGACCAGAAAAGTTCTCATTGAAATGGTGATGTGAGGAAAAATGTGTAAGAAGTACAGTCGCCTCTCAGCATCCCAGAGAGAGTGGTTCCAGGACCTCCTCAAATATTGGAATCTGGGATGTTCAAGTCCCTTATACAAAATGTCATGTATTCCCATATATATTTTTGTTTGCACTATACTGAGGATTGAACCAGGGCCTGGCACATGCTAGGCAAGTTCTCAACTACTAAGCTATATCCTCAGACTTTTAAATTTTATTTTGAGACAGGATCTCCCTAAGTTGTCTAGACTGGCCTCAGGCTTGAGCTCCTTCTACCTCAGTCTCTCAAGTAGCTGGTATTAACTGCACCCAGTTCCCATATACTTTAAATCATCCCTTAGATTACTTGTAGCATTTAATACAATGTCAATGCTACATAAATAGTTGGTTTATCATATTGTTTAGAAGAAAAATTTCCATGTATAAAGAGTGGACACAATTTTTTCCTCCAAATATTTTCAATCTCTATTGATTAGATCTCCAGATGCAGAGTCTGCAGATATGGAAGGCTGACTGTACTCAAATTGTATGGTCCAACAGGGACAAGTACTCTAACACAGAGGCAGATCAGTGAAGCGGCAGAGGAAATTCATGCAGAAGTGAGTTGAGATTTAAACCTTTGAAAGTGGGAAAAGCTTTATCTTGTTAGAAAAAAGGAGTAAGAGAGATAAAATTGATATTACCATGAAATTCTGTACAGTGCATTGAATATTTTCTCTATATCCTGTGCATTACACATTTTAAAGAAAAATAAGTATTTTGTCTAATTATACATTTGAGCAGATACATCAGTATCTAGAAAAGTCTGGGATGTCCAGTGGTCCCCTTCACTGCACCTGGGCTAGAGGGCAATATAAGTGGGGCTGATCCTTGTTCTGTAGCACTAGTGGGGAATGACTGGGATAGGGGTCAGTTGCTCTGCCTTCAGCCAGAGGGACAGGGTTCCAGTCCTGCTTGACATTTCCTAACCCCGTGACCTGCACCTACTTATTTCTCTGAGCCTCAAGTTTTGCATTTCTAAATTGAGAATATTGCCTTCTTTTAAAACATATTATGGGCACATGTTAAGTGCTCAGTAAGTCATACTCATTATCATCATGCTCATGATATCAAATAACAATGTGAAATAAAGTCATGGCACCCAGCTGTTGTGAAATGCTGTCCTAAGTAGAGGGGTGCTGACCTTGGTCATCATGGAAGTAAGTGACTAAACGGGGGGCAGAGAGAGGTTGAGTGACATATTTCATTCAACTGATACTAGAGATGTGGTCAGATGGCACACTCTGACCTGGGGTCACCTGGTCAGAGCACTTTGAGGGTCTTGTGGTGACTTCCAGGGAAGAAGAGTCTACAAGAGGCAGGAAGAAGGTACGTGGTGCTGACTGAGGAGTAAGTCTGAAGTGGGCATCACCCAAGGGACCACAAGCTCCTGGAAAGCTTCCTTCCAGAATGTGCTGGTTCATCATGGAGTTGAAGTGTTACTCAGGATGGGCCTAGGGAGAGAGTACTGGGATTTCTGACCTCCTCATGCATTCTCTCTCCTTCTCTCTTATTGACTTTGATGGTCACCCATGTGAACACTGAACGCCAGATAAACAAATAATCTGATAATGCCCAACTGTGAAACTGTGAGAAGTTTCAGGCATTTAAAACTGATCTGAATAAGGCCTGAGGGAATCTACAGTGTGTGAGTCAAGAAGGCCAGAAACCTGAAAGAAGGTTGGGAAATGAAGCCTGGTGCAGAGCATGCTGAGTGTATCAGAGCAAATTAGAAGTCCAGAGAGTGTGACAGAAGCTGACACACTCTGGGTGGTGGGAAAGCCCTGCAGGATCTGCTGCAAAGGGTCACACTAGTTCTTGAATGTTGACGTCTGTGTCCATTGAGCTGCCTACCACTGAGCTCTGGTCTCCCTTTCAGCACAGATTGAAATGTTTCTGGTTTTCTACAAGGTCTTCCCATGCACAGTCTAGATTCTTATCAAGATGGTGATCCAGGCTTCTCTTGTCTTCCTACAGGGTTCATAAACAGGCCTTCAAATATTTGCTGATTCACTGATCAGCAAGGCACTTACTAGGACTTCTTAAATCTGAATCTATTTTTAATGTTTATTGAACACGAATGACATGGTACGCACTTGGCTTTACCTGCATCATCTTACCTTTTTCTCATAAACATTTTATGATGCATGTACTCATATTTGGTTTGTAGAGGAGGAAACTTAGCCTTGGGGAGGTTATGTAATACGCCTGGCCTTCACAGTTAGTAAGCAGCTGGGCCAAAATTCAGACTCAGGTTCTGCCCAACACCAACAACTGTGTACTTGGACACCATGCCTTATGGCTTCACTGTACACCACTGTTTAAGTCTTGACTTGTTTATGTCTGTAAAAGTGGGTTCCTAAAGATTGGAGATGAATGATATTAGGGATGTGGGGTAGGGAGATCAACCTATTTATAGTACATTCATATAATACAAATACATTTTCACAATCTTCATTCACTTATAAACACATTTAATTCAATACTAGAGCACTAACCATGCTTAGGTATGCTTAAGCATGGTTGGTGACTGGAATTCAGAGACACCAATCACCCCTGCCTTCCAGGATCTTAACATCTAATGGAAAAGGAAAGACAGACAAGTAAATGAATATTGGCATAGTCTTGCGATGAACTTAAATAGGTGCGCTCAGAGGTTATGGGAGCCTCCATCAAGGGACAGAAAATCCACATGGGTCTTAGTGGGTGTTCCTGGGGAAGCCAATGTCCAACTGAGTGTTGAAGATCAGGCCAAGCCAAGCAGACCAAGTCAGGGGGAATAACATTTCACCAGCACAGGAAATTGAAGACTTGGAAGGTTAAGGGTTGGCACAGAATTCTATATGGCAGGGCTAGAAGGCATGAACTGGGGATAAGGAAAGGGTAAGAGGTGCGACTGGAGGGTAGGAAGATCAGAAAGTGGAAAGGTCTTGCATGCTGGCCAGGTAGTGGTTCATATCCTGAAAATAATGGGGTGCCATTGAATTGCTTCCTATAGAGGAGGGATGCAGTAGTTTTAGAAAACTGCTCTGAGACTCACAGAGAAGAATTAGAACAGGCGGCTGCGGTGGGGAAACCAGGGGGGAAGCAACTACAGAGATCCTGGAGTGACCAAGGGGCAGAACTGCAGAGCATTTTGATTGGGCAGAGGGCTTTCAACACCAAGTCACTCTTCATCCTCAATTAGGAAATATTTATTATGCTTTCATCTTATATTATCAAAGTGACATTGAAATTAAATTGATATTTCTTTCTTATACCTAATGCCTATTGATTATAACTAATAGAGTTTACAGATTTTGCAGTTAGCCTTAGTGGACAGTACTGTTGAAGGTCCCTACAGGTGTCTTATCATTTCTTCTTCCTGTCAATCTTCTGGATAGATCTTATTATCTTCCTCTCATAGATAAAGAAGTAGAGGCAGACGACTTTGAAGAGGTGGGGTGGACCAGGACGTGGTGCTGCGCCCTGTCTGCCTGGCCCCTGGTGCAGAAGGCGAAGGGGCAACTGGCAAGGAAGCGCCAAGGGGTGGCTGGATGAGAAGGCAAGGCCTAGGAGGCTCTGCCTGAGTGCACCTTGAGCTGCTGGACCTTTGCCTTTGCACAGGCCTCTTGGTGGGGCAGTGGGAAAAGCCCATTTGCCTGGAGTCTGCAGTTCTGCAGGCCAAGGCTGAGGCCAGCAGAGAGGAACCGTCCCCGCCTGTGTGCAGGGTGCTGAGCGCTTAAGCAACTGTGGGTATCAGAAAGTCTTCTCAACATTTCACTGCTCCAATCGACTTTGTCTTTACGTGGTTCATTGTCATGGGCTTCTCAGTTCAGAAAACAAGGCGCTAGGACTATTTATCAGCTACCTTGAAACATTGAAGGTATGTTTATCCTTTCATTAAATACACAGCATTCTAGTACAATATGGTTTTGTGCAGATTATGTTCAAAACACCCAAGGCGCAGACGTTGTTTTTTCTTTTTTCTTTTCTGTATTTCTTTGAAAACTCATATTAAAGTTTCAGAATTGCCATCAACAGAGAGTTCCAGAGTAGAAGCAATGTGACTGTTGTAGTTTTAAACATCAAGCAGTGAGGACTGAAAGATGTAGAACCCTGTTACAGGGACTACAAAGGAGCAAGATCACGGACACAGCAAATCTGAAATGATCAGATCTGCTGCAGTCCCCACTGAGCACAGGCGGCCCCTGTGCATGCCACTGAGGGGACTTTTCCCCACTAGCAGGTGTCCACGATGGGTATAGACACAAGCGCATCGAGCTCACTGGCTGCTAAAATGCCTCAAATCAAGTTCAAGTAAAAGAAATAGTCTTCCAATGATTTTCCCCCCTAACAAAACAAACTAATATCCAGGAAAGAGGCCTGGAAGAAACCTCAGGATGGTGCCCTTGGGAGGTCAATGCTGGGGAAGACTCTCGGGTGAGAAGGGAGGGAAGAGCAACCATAAAGGCTAGTGGGTGGATGGAAGTGCAACAGTGTGCTGTTCAGATGCAGGGTGAGCTAACACAGGAGCCTTCTAGGAACCAAGGCCAGTTTCCACTGGAGAGGCCAAAGGGGCTCAACTCTGAAGTTTAAAAGTGCTTCCCTAAAGTGGAAGGAATAGCCCAGGCTTCCTGGCTCTGTTCTTTACCAAAACCCAAGTTCTCTCCTGCTCTAGTATGTTGCTTGCTCATCAAAACACTATCGAGGTAACCACAGAGGATGTCCAGGCCTGCAGCTCCCCAGGCCTATGGCTGGAAGACAGCCTGTTGGAGTGTGTGGCCCCTGTCCTGCCTGGCTTGGCCTCCAGGGTGCCTTCTCTCACCCCCACACAAGCAGAACCCAGGCCTCCACTCCAGGCTCACAGGCACACTCATGGGAGCCAGCTCTGACACTTGGCACAATTCTGAAATGATACAGGTTTCTGTTGAGACACTGAGAATACTTAGGGAAATGGAACCAACCAAATGAGCTCAGTGAAAGAAGCGCTTCTCCTCTTTGGTGATAGATATTACCTGGTCCATTTTATAGAGGTAAAGTCGGTTATGGTGTCTCAAGTAACTTCCAATAGCTTGCAAGTTGCCAACTCTTTGTTTAGTTCATTCAGTTTCCACTGTTCACAATCAGAACCACAACCTTAGTGCAATAGTCCATTTAGTTTTCTACAGTAATTTTGGTTGCATACAAGGGACTGAAGGATTGGGAGAAAGTGCAAATTACAGGAGCTTTTTTGTTTTGTTTTTTAATAAAGTCTAAAAAGAAAGCACAAGAGTAAGAGCAACATGGATGACGTGAATGTGTATGGTTACACAAACTACAGTGTGAAATATTGTATTTAAAAAACAAAAAGAGGTCCTGCTCAGCTCTAATATATTTATAATCCATGAATTTCGTGGACCAATCTGCTAACCTATCACTATAGGCATCAGCTGCCCCCAGTATTCTACCCCGCCCCCACCATTTTACAACCCAGATCTTCAGCCTGTAAACCTCCTCGCCAGCGAAATTCCACTACTTAAGAATAGCTCCCCTGCCATTCTCTCTCTCTCCTCCTCGCTTTCTCTCTTTCTCTCTATCTCTCTGTGTTCAGGGCAGACACTGTTCGTCTGCCTAATAAAATCTCTTGCATGAATTCCCGCTTCCGGAGTGGTTTTTCTGGGCGCTTTTCACTTTTCAATCACCATGTAGAAAATTATTTCTGTAGAAAAATGGATTCAAAGCTAGAAAAATTGCAGAAAAATCTTTAGAATTCAACCTAGATATAATTTGGGGTTTGTATAGTTAGATAGAATATTTTAATTGAATTATAAAGTAAAAGTGAATTCTGTAAATAATGATATGTGTGTGTTTATGGGAAGAAAGCTTAGAAGTTTTGGTCTCTGGTTTGTCTTTAGAACCCTGCATGGGGTCCACGAGGGGCATTGCTGGCCAGTACCTGAGTTGTAACAATTTAGGTCTAGGGCAGGTGGACAAAGCATGTTTCCTCCGTGTTGCAGAATAAAGCCCTGCTTCCTGAAAAAAAAATGACTTAGGTATAAATGTTTTTATATTTTCCATTTTTACTACTATTAGATATTGCCAGTTCAAATGTTACAGAAGATTTAGTATGATCACATTTCTCAGAACCTTGCAGATTCCATGAAATAACAGATCTTGTTTGAATATCAGAAACATAAAATAGCAAAAATTGAAATAGTATACTTAAAAATTATAATCTAGAATTTATAATATAGTCTCCTTAAATCTTACTTGATGTTATTAACTGTATTATTCTCATGTTGGGTACCTAAATACTGTGAATAAACAATGAGTCATTAATCCTATCCTTTAAAAGTAACAAAAAACAAAAACAAACTGCTAATGGGAAAATCAGTATTGCTGACTTACACACAGAAAAGTCATTGCCAGTCAACTGGATAATGTTTGCTTGTTCACTAACTCAGGGAAAAAAAAAAAAGGTCACCATTTTATTAACTAAAGCATCACAATTTACTTTGTGATGTGTAAATTCAGCAAATCGAGAGTCACACTGGATGGATGTGGGGTGCGTGTCCTGTCCCTGTCCCCATCTGTGTCTCTCCCACACCCCCATGTAGAAATGCCTGCCAGTGGTTTCTCTTTTGGACCTAGACTCTGATTCCGGAGTAGTCTTGTAGTCACCCACAAAGAGAGATTCCGAAGAAGAAAATGTTACAATTTGGAACACGTATTTGCAACTGGAAATGGGGAATGGACTGTTGGATCAGACTTCTATCCTGTCCAGCCTCCCTTCATTTCCTTTCACATTGTTATTCTGGGTTTGGACTGTGCTGGAAAGACAACTGTCTTGCTGCAGGTCAATGAATAAATACTGTACCTACCAAAGGAGTTAACACTGAGAAAATTAAGGTAACCTTGGGAAATTCTAAAATAATCACTTTTCACTTTTAGAGTGTAAGTGGTCAGGAGAAATTAAGGTCCCTGTGGAAGTCATATACCAGATGCACACATGGCATCGTGTTTGTTGTGAACTCTGTTGATGTTGAACGGATGAAAGAAGCCAAAACAGAACTTCATAAAGTAACTAGGATATCAGAAAATCAAGGAGTCCCTGTACTTACAGTTGCTAACAAACAAGACCTGAGGAACTCACTGTGTTGCATTGAAATTGAAAAATTGTTAGCAGTGGGTGAACTGAGCTCATCAACACCTTGGCATTTGCAGCCTAGTGGTGCAATCATAGGATATGGTCTAAAGGAAGTAAAAAGTAAAAAGGCACCCAGACAAACCACTTTGACCTGGGAACTCACACAAGAGATTTTATTATGTGGACAGGCAGAGTGTCTTTGTGCAGGGTGAGAGAGAGAGAGAGAGAGAGAGAGAGAGAGAGAGAGAGAGAGGAGGAGGAGAGAGAGTGAAAGCAAGGAGGAGAAAGAGAATGGAGGAGGAGAGAGAGAGAGAGCGAGAGAGTGAGAGTGAGGGAGAGAGAGAGAGAATGGCGGGGGAGCTATTCTTAAGTAGTGGAATTTCATGGGCTAATAACAACGTACCAGTGTCTGGCAAGGAGGTTCTCCGGCTAACAATTTGGGTTGTAAAGTGGTGTGGGGGAGGGAGAATAATGGCAGCAGCAAAATAGCAGATCTGATGCCATAGGAAGGACTTGAGAAACTACACGATATGATAATTAAAAGAAGAAAAATATTGTGGCCACAGAAAAAGAAAAGGTGAATAACAATACCTTTTTTATCTGTGTGGAGTAGGTTTTCTCTGGTCTGATTTTGACAAATGGAAGAGTGTCTACAGACTGGTTTATGTATCTACCATCCTGGATGCTATTAAAGTTGGTTTTGTTGAACAATCAGATACCCAGTTCATTTGCCTTTTGGAAGAGAGTAAATGCAGTGCTTTTTAAAGTGGCTCCTTTCCCTACCCCAGAAATCTATTGGTACTACCATTTTGGGAAGCTAAGCAAGGATAATAAATTGACCAGAAAACACTTGTGGAAGTTTGACCTGAAGTTAGTAAAATAAAACTCTGAAGAGTGTCTGCATAGTGTTTTGTGCTTATATCTTGGGAGTAAGCGTTTGCAAAGAAATTACATACAAGGCTTTGTATGTTAAGATAAAATGCTAGTGAATGGATTCATATATATACATATTTATGTAGTTATATTTATCACACTGGGATGGGGAGGAAGTGTTTGCTTTTTAAAGTTTTGGCTAAATGATTTTGATTTCTGTAATCAAATAATTGAATGCAATCCCTTAATTTTAGACAATGTTGGTCTGAATTTAATAAAAATAAGGTATTTGAGGTATGCTCAAGTGCATGGATTAGTTTTCTTGACAAACCATGTTTTGGTGTGTAGTCTTACTTTTTAGAAATAACTGCATCTTTCTACACAGGTTTAAAACAACTTTTTTGGGATTTGGGGCTATTACAGAAGTAGTTTGTTGTCAGAAGCACTTTCACTTGAAGAACCTAGAATAATTTACTTAACTATTAACAGTAAAGTAAATGTGGGAATGTGGACTAATCCTAAATGCATATGCGTGAATACATATGTGGATTTATGAAGAAAGCAATTAGTGAATGTAGTTAATACATGGTCTCTACTCTGGTTAAAAGATATTTGTTCTATTAATATTTGCTGGCTGAAAACAGATGTGGTTTTTCACATATTTTTGTAGTGTCTTGGAAGGGGCAAAAACTTTATAAACAACACCTGATGTGTAGTGGAATGAATATGTAAAATATCTATATTGTTCTGAGCTTTAATTTTTTTTTTTTTGTTTACCAACTAAACAGTGTTACCTGGGATATACAGTCCTGATTATAATAAGGAATAGTAAAGTACAGCAGATAAGAATTATGATTATAGAAAACAAGGAAGGTAGCAAAGCTACCAGTTTTATGAACTGGTGCTGTTTCTATTTAATAAAAACAGAACAACAACAACAACAACAAAAAAAAAAAACCCCACCAAACTCTTACATATAAGGAGGAAAGACCTTTGTCTAATTCCTATTTCCAGGAAGAGACTTAGTTCAAGTAATCATATATGGGCAAATCAGCATATTTCCTATGTGTAATGCCAACAGTTGTTTGTTCTGAAATCACCAAAAGGAATGCACTTAGTTGGCAGCATTTGTTTAGGTTTTTGGTTTTGATTTTTTTTTTGAAAACTCGATTCTTGTTCTACACAAAATGAAGGAGCTTCCTATAGACATTTCATGTTAAATGCACCTGCTCTCTAGTGTGGTCACTTAGAATGTTTATATTTATAGGAGTGGATAATAAGTACCAATAAACTACTTGAGGCATTAGAGGGGAAAAAAAGGGTCACATTGAGGGCTGGTGTTGTGGCTTAGTGGTAGAGCACATGCCTAGCATGTGTGAGGCACTGGGTTCTATTTTCAGCACCATATATAAATAAATGAATAAAATAAAGGTCCATCAACAACTTAAAATAAATAAATAAATATTAAGAGGAGTCACATTGTTATTTTTATAATATATGGATTAACCTAAAATGTGCTCAGACACCCTGGAGAAGGTATCTTGGCAGTATACATAATTTAAATCTTGAGAGATTTTGGTTTGTATATACAATGTTACAGAAACTAGGTGTGTAAATGCAGTTTGTTTAAACTACAGTATGTAAAAGTTGATCTGAAAACCTGGAGTAATATTAACATGATCATTGTATCATGTTAATATTAGTTTAAGTTTAGTTTAAGTTTGTCCTGGGATAGGGCCTGGTCCTGCCATGTCCCAAAAGGGGAGAACGGTAGGCGAAAATTTGAAGGAGGGACTATTACTTTCTGTAGCAAAGTCGGCCAAGAGAGCGAGACTGATTCATCTTGGCCACAGTCGTTTGTTTTGTGGGTCAGGGCAGGTCTGCTATGTTCTAGGATAAGACAGTGTAAAGTTAAAACGGATCTCCGCCCTAGTGGCTGTCAAGGGAGCTTCTGACCAGTGGCAAGCGGCTGGAAGCCTCCGAGGCCAGCAGAGCCTCCGTCGCCGCTCGACTGTCCAGCAGCTGTAGACCTAGAGCAGGCAGTTCTCCTGTTTTGCGTTCTACCTGGCACCGTACACAGGGGTCATGCCAGCGCAGGTCAGGAGGGTCCAGGCAAGCTGGTGTACTGACATTCTCTAATATCACCGATCTGGAGACACATCTGAAAGGTGGGCGGCCTCCACAGGCTGTCGTAGGGTCTGGGCTGGAATTTCTCTAGAGCACTGCAGGTCACTTCGGGATGGAAAACCAAAGACCAGAAGTAAAGCCCTCAGCAGCCAGGCACTCCCAGTTGGTCAGGTATAAAGATGGATCTGCTAAGGTCTGGGAGCAGAGGAGGCCCACACAGGGTTTCCAAATCAAGGATGCGCGCGTGTGGGTGTGTGGGAGCGTGTTTTGCTTTTGCTTTTGAAGAAACAGCTTCCATGTGAATTGTAACCACTTTTGAGGAAATAATAGTCTTTCAATGATGAAGTTCTAGCACAGAGAAGATATAACAGTTCTGTTGTTTCAGATGCACCCAGATGAGGTTGATTTAAAAAGGTCATACTTGTATAATTATTCCATAGAAACAGTACCATTGAATCACAAAAATGTTTTTTCTTTAACTTTCTAAGCATTGAAGTAGCACAAAGGCTGCCTAGTACCCAGCCACTTCTGTTTTCTTAAAATATTGTGCTTATAAACTAATTAGAACAAATTAAAAAAAAAAAAAACTTAAGGCCATTAAAAAATAATATTGTGCTTATACACGATCTGTACACCTATTTAAACTTGCGGTGAAGAAATACTTTTAAATTGAAAAAAAAAAGAAAGAAAGAAAAGAAAAGAAAGAAAGAAGTAGAGGCTCAGAAATGCTAAGCACTTGACCAGAGTTCTTCAAAGTGTCAGAGCTGGGATTTGACCAACCAGCATTCCCAGTGAGGTCGCATTGTGGTATTTATTTTGGAGAGAGTTAATTCTTCTCTCTTCCACCCATGCTCACACCCACACTTTGTAACTATATGTTGGTAATCCATATCCTTTAAGAAATGCATTCTATACCCTCCAATTTTTATCATTCCAGGCAGTGGAATCAAAGTTTTTGTTTTTTTTTTTAGTTTGTAAGATATTTTCATTGATATTACCATCTTTATATCCTTATATATTCCAGTGAGGTGGGCACAGAATTATTATCCCCATATTGTAGTTGAGAAAACCAGACTCAGAGAAGCCAATCATTCAATGCAGTGCCTGACTTGGGCTGACTGCTTTGAGTTTATCTTTTGACTTTTTTTGGCGAGGGGAAGGGGTATTGGGAATTGAGCTCAGTGACACTGGAACACTGAGTTACATTCCCAGCCCTATTTTGTATTTTATTTAGAGACAGGGTCTTACTGAGTTGCTTAGCACCTCGATTTTACTGAGGCTGGGTTTGAACTCGAGATCCTCCTGCCTCAGCCTCCTGAGTGGCTGGGATCACAGGTGTGCACCATCAAGCCTGGCCTATCTTTTGACTTTTTAATACCTTTTATTAACCCTGCACTCAGGTGGCAAATGGCATCACATGACAGTTTTTGGTGAGTAGAACTCTAGAGAAACAAATTATTTGGCTTCCTGGCTATTTTTGCCTTGACATCCAACCCAACCCATTTAAAAACCACTTGAGCACCTACTGGGTGTTCCAAGATGCCTATCTTATGGGGGGCCTGGGGGGAGCAAGTGGTGGATAGAAGTAGGCACAGTGAAGCTGAAGGTGAGATGGCATGGTCAGGGTCATCCTGGAGGTATGGACAGAGCACTCTGGCTCTTGGGGAGGGACTACTCATTCTGGTTTGGGCAGGGTGGAGGGATGGGGCCGGTTTTACAGAGAATGTGACATTTGAACTGGCTATGGAGGCAGAACTGCATTTCCTCAGAGAGAGAAGGGCAGGGACAATGACAACAGTGTCACTTGTTAAGTCCTTGCTATGTACTATTAATTTGCTCTTCCCCAAAGCTCATGAGGTATCAACAAGAAGAAGCATCTCCATTTTGTAGATGAGGAAATGAAGGCTTGGAGGATTAGAACCTAAGAAGTCTGATTCCAACTAATCCTCTCAACTACCACACAGACCTTGAGCAAGACCTCAGAGATGGGAAGTTGTCTGGTCAACTGGAAGGGCAGGGTGGGGTACAAGGAAGCAGGGCAGAGGTATGAAAGGTGGATGAGGCCAGAGAATGATAGGTTTTGCATGATTTTATTTCCCTAGCATGATTAGAAAGCAGTCATGTGATCTGATTTGACCAGATCTGTGTTTCTTATAGATACTCTGATTACAGAACAGAGTAGGAACCTCTGTCATCAATGCCTATGGGAGGACCAAGCCCATAAGGTACAGGAGGAAAGCAGGCCAGGTGGGGCAGAGGGCTATCTTTGCTGAAATGCTCAGCTCCCCAGATCCTCCCAGCTGACTGCAGCCATGTGGGAATGAAATGCCTTTGTTGCCAGTCTTTCAGATTTTTTTTTTTTTTTTTTTTTTTTTTTTTGGTACTGGGGATTGAACCCAGGGATTCTTTACCAGTAAGCTACATTCCAACCCTTTTTATTTCTTATTTTGAGATCGGGTCTTGCTAAGTTGTTGAAGTTCTCAAAAACTTGTCCAGGCTGGCCTCAAACTTGTGATCCTCCTGCCTCAGCCTCCTGAATCACTGAGATTACAGGTGTGTGCCACTGTGACTGGCTTCAATCCCTTTGATTTTTAAAGAAACTTTGGAAAACCAAGATGCAATGCAAGATTTCCTGATTTAAAAATGTAAAAAACTAATTAAAAATGTTTTTTTTTTGAGTACTCTCTGGGCCAAGCAAGGGATGTGTGTGGGCTTGCTAGTTGGCCACTTCTGTTAGGGAGGATGGATTGAAATAAAGAGAGCTTAGAGGCAAGGAGACCAATATTAGGAGCCCAGTGTGATAGTGTAGACAAAGGAAGAAGACCCCAGCAAAGACCATGACAGTAGGGATGAAGAGATAGACTGAATAATTTCTGGTAACTTTGGACATGAGTGCATCAAAGGGAGGAGTCTGGACGTATTGGGTACATGATGGAGCCATTAATTCACTTAATTTTTGGACAGTTTTTATTGAGTACTTACTATATCTAAGATATTGTGTTAGGAGCTGAGGCCCAGGAAGGAGTAAGACACAGGACTTTGCTGTGAAGGAGCTCGGAATTTAGTGAGGACATTTGCTGGAGGATAAGCACAGAGAGATTTGGGATGTGCATCTGCCCCCTCTTGGGGAAGCTGTGCTGATAAGGAATACAGCAGAAGTGAAGGTGTGAAGAAAAGGCCAGGAATCCGGTTTTGGGTTTACTGAGCCCGGTCTTAGCTTTGGCCCAGCTAGTTCTGTGATCTGATTCCCTCTGGGATGCTTTTAATTCTTGGCATTTGAAAATCCAGGGGGTGTGCTCACTCCCAGGACAGAGTCCTTCCTTGCAGTCAGGTTTTCCCTGCATCCTCTTAATGTGCTCAGTGTGAGTGGCCCTGGTGGAGAGCACTGCAGATGCTGGCCTTCCCGCTGTTGCCCACACCCTTCCCAGGCCCTGCCCTTTTGCCATTCATGAGGTGTTGCAATATTTGTAAGACGAACCTAAGTTTATTTATTGATGTATTTTTGTTTACTTATTGCTATTGTGGTGAATGATCTGCTTTCTTTCAGGTATTAATATTGTACGGTGGATTAGTTACAGGGAAAACATTCTGTGCTGTTAACCACTCTACCTTCTTCCTGAGAATGTCATACATTCTTTTATCAAACCTAGGTAAGGTTTTGCTTCATTCATTCAACACGTATCTTGGGGGCACTTACCACGTGTTAGGCTCTGTTCTAGGCGCTTGGGATGCATGGCTGAATAAAGAAGGACTCCTTTCCTCAGGGAGCCTTGCTTTCCTGCAACCTAGATGATATGGCCTTCCCCTGCCTCATCGGGTGGCTCTTTCAGGATGTTTACAGATGGGTGGCCCCCTTCCATTCAGTCTCCCTTCCTCTGCAAAGGTGGGGCTGTGCTGTCTTCATTATTTGAGATTTTCCATTCCCTTCTCCTGGTATGGCTATCCCACAGCATGGCAGCCTCTTGGCAAATGGAGCTCACTATCTCAACAGAACCTTAAGGGTTTTGCCCACATTTGAAAGATCATTGTTCAAATCATTATTTATGTGTTCTTTTGAGAAGATAATTTAACTCAGACCCTTAACCACAAAGATAAGCCTGGGATAAGGAACTCAGGGGCCACTTTTGGGGCTTCATTTGGGTGGGATGAGTTCTTCGTTCAAAGAACAGGGGTACAGGGATCTCCTGGGGTCATAAACCACCCCATGAGGAGCTAGGAAGTTCTGATTTGGAGGGCATTCAGCTGGAGAAATTCAAAACCACTTCATATGCCTGGAAGTCCTCTACCTATTTGGATCATCCTGGGTCTATGGCAGGCCATTTATAATTCCCTTGAGCCACAAATAGGCAAGCAATATAGAGGAAATAAAGAAAGAGGTACCAAAGAAACTCAAATTCTTGAGACTATATGTGTTGTTCCTTAATAGTTCTGTGATCTTGGTAAAGCAATTATTCTTTCTGAGTCCCAACCTTACCTTCCCAATAAACTTAAAAAAAAAAAATAAAAAGGTTGACATACAAAGAAATTTGTGCCCATAAGGTACCAGGCAAATGTCAGTTGTTTTTACTATTTTGCTATCATTATTATTGTTAATTTTAGCAGGCCTCCCTCCTGGAGCCCACACTAATCTGGATCTGAATCCTCAGGGCTGCTCCAAGGACTGTCCCCTTGAAGGGCAAGGGCAGTCCAAGAACCAGTGCCCAGCAAGCCCCGCCCATTAATCAGCTAGCACTGGGCTGAGGAATCTGTGCAGCTGTCACATTGCCACCAGCTAGCATCGACCTTGCATATTATTGCTTTTTTTTTTGAGCTAGAGCTGGAAATTCCTTGGCAAGAGCTCCACCTGCTCAGACTTGTCTGTTTTACTACACCCAGGTTGTGGCAGTTACCCCACTGTATCAGGACACTAACAACTGTATGCTCAGTGGGGACAAATCACTAGTACATCTGAGTTTCATTGTGGGCTCCAGCCTGTGGAACGGACTGGGTCACATCCTGGGCCTTGGGGACTAAGGCATAAAATGAGGATAAAATGATGCCATGAGTCTGGAATTTTGGGAAATGGGTGTGCCCAAGTTGAGAACACTAATGGAGCAGTCCATGGAGATTGAGCTAGGACTAAAGGATAATTTAAATCTCAGATTCCTGGCAACAACCTGCCCCCATGTCTTTAGGGTCAGGCAGTCCTATGTGGCTTCATGTAGCCAGATGAAAGATCAAAGGATAACAATGTGAGCTGTCAATCATTGTTGATGAGTTAAAAAGGAAGACTTCCAGAGAGAGCTGGTTGGCATCCATTCATAATGCTTCCCATGGGTTTTTAGAATGGGAAAAGTGACCATAAAATGTTAATTCTAGAAGAAACACTCAATATCATGAGAAACAACTTCTTGGAAGAAACTGAAATCCAGTGTGTGCAAATAAGTTTTCTAAGATTACACACTATTGAGTGATGAAATCAGTACCATAGGCTTGTCCAATGAATAATAGAACAGTCAATATGATGATGAACATGTTATTACATGTACAGATACGTTAGGTGCAAAGAGTTTCACCACAGTGTTGTTTATGGTGGAAAAAAAACAGAAGCAACATAAATACACATTATCCACTAATAGGGAATTGTCTGAATACTTACCAGTATATGCACTTAAAGGGATAACCTGTAGGCATTACAAATGATGTAGGTCTATATATATTGGGGTATTAAGGGACATAACTATGGGGACAATCATGACCTTTTGTTGTGTAATAATAGCCAATGTCAATGCAGCCATATATGTCATCTTGGTAAACTTCTATATATGTATATGTATATATAGACATGAGAGAATGTTTATAATAATTACTTCAGAGATCAGGTCTTGAATGATGCTAATGATGATGATGATGATGATGATTTGGTACCAGGGATTGAACCCAGGGGTGCTTAATAAATGAGCCACCTCCCCAGCCCTTTTTTAATGCATTTTATTTTGAGACAGGGTCAGGCAGAGTTGCTTAGGGTCTATCTAAACTGCTGGGGCTGGCTTTGAACTTGAGATCCTCCTGCCTCAGCCTCCCAAGTTGCTGGGATTATAGGCACCATACCTGGCAGGTCTTGGATTATTTTAACTTTCTATTTACATTTGCATGCACTTTGGAATTTTGTTCATATAGTTGTCAAAAGCGATATATATTTGTGGTGTATAATGTGATGTATATATGCATTGTTAAATGGTTAAATCTATCCATTAATGTATCCATAAGCTTATATACTTATTTTTTGTGATGAGAACATTTTTCATCTACTCTCTTGCAGTTTTCAAGTACACAATACATTATTAACTATAGTGACCATGCTGTACATAGATCTCTTGAACTTATTCATCCTGATCAACTGAAACTTTGTTCCCTTCAACCAACATCTCTTCAACCTTGTCTCCAATCTCTGGCAACCATCTTTCTACTTACTCATTGTATGAGTTCAACTAGTTCCACATATGAGTGAGATCTTGCAATACTTTGTCTTTCTATGTATGGTTTATTTCACATAGCATCATGTCCTCCAGGTTCATCAATGTTGCTGCAAATTACAGGACCTCCTTCTTTTTAAAGGCTGAAGAGTATTCCAGTGTGTGTGTGTGTGTGTGTGTGTGTGTGTGTGTTGAATTTTTTAAATTTGTTCATACATTGATGGACACTTACATTGATTTTATATCAGGTATCCTTTTCTTTAATCAGAAATGAAATAATAAAAGGACTTTTATTTTTGTCATGCATCCCAGGTATAGTTTCAGATATTTGCAAGATGGTGGGGGTGAACTTCCCACATTCATTGGGTGTATAGTTGCTTCCTCTCAATAACAGGCAAGTCCTGCCCAGCATACAAACCAGAGGAAGGGTGTTATGGAGGGCAGGATGCCCTGGATCTTCAAATGGGAATGGTCAGTAAAGGGGTAGGTTAAGATGTCCCCAGTACTTCGAGATAAAGTCTCCTGTAAGAGTAAAGATCGGGAAGGATAGAACAGTTGTTTTGAGCCCCTGTGGGTGTGATTACCCTACAAATACAAATGTGTGGCAGAGGAGATTTTAGAAACCCCTGGCTGTAACTAAGATGACAGGGTGTGGCATGGGCAAGCATGACTAGACTGAATTACAACTGGAGGTGAAACAGAAACTTGTTGGACGGTGTTGTCATCGACTGAAGACACAGTGAGTTCCCAACGGGGAGGGATCATCGTGGTCTAGAGAAGGGAGCTGTGTTCTCACCAGTTCTTATCCAGCCGCATGGGTTGTGTGTCACAGAGTGCTGAGACACCTCCCAGCACACCTCCCTGCAAGGGGCTGGCGGGGGACAAGACTCAGGTGTGCATGCAATGGCGAATGCCAACCTATGTGTGTGCATGTCTTGAAGGGTTGAAAGAGATCTCTTTTTGTCCCATAATGCTTAAAAATCAACGAAATATCCTATAATTTAACCAGAAAGAATACCCCATTTTCCTGTGAGGCAGAATTATTCAGTCACTCTCCTTGGTGTTTGCTTTTGCCAAGAAACAATGTTTTTCAAAGTGTTAAGTAGGTCTCAGAGATCACTTCTAGCATGTTCCTGGGTCTTGTGTGCTTTGCTTCTCATGTGGTCCCAGTGGGGAATATTTGTAAGGTCCCTATGCTGGGTTGCTTGGCTTTGTAAGGTCTCTTTGCTGGGTTGCTTGGCTTTAAGCTCCCTGGCATGACAATTTTCCTTGGGAAAATATAAAGATGTACATTAACTACTTTCTCCCCGGGGGGGAGGGGGCTTAGTTAGAGGGGTGCTCTGACCAGAATCTGAGTTTGAGGGAAAGATCTTGAAGGAGAACATGAGAGTCTTTGACTTGGGTATTAGATACTTCATTGATTAAACATACTACGTTTTAGTTGAGCACCTGCTGTGTGGCCAGCATCTGCTTCCCACACCTTCTGCCCACTGCATGCACAGGAGAGATGGTCAATCTTTAATCACTTACGAATATCCAGTTGTTTACCTCAAATGGCCCATGAAGTAGTGGGAACAATGCTCTTGGTAATATGAGAGGAAAAGTGCAAAAGAAAAGCCATTTATTCGCTATTTTTTTAATACCTACCTTCTAGTACCACAGTTGACATTAGCTGGAGAAAGACCAGATATTTTCACTTTTCTATTTTGGTGATAACTGCTTCTTCTTTGTGTGTTTGTTGTTCTTCTCTGACTTTGAAGCCATATCGCCAGTAGACATTGTTTATAAGTTTTTTCTTTCAGACACATCAACCATCCATACACATCCCAACTGCCTGAAGAACTTGATTGTAACACTTAGTATAGATCTGGCAACTGTCCCCTGTGGCAGGGTTTTCTCCATCCTGCTGATTTAGGTTGTCATTGCCAACAGTGCCCCCTCTCTTTTGTAAATATAGACACTACTTCATCAGAGAGACTTTCTCTGCTCAGCTGGAGGGTGTCAGGCCATTGCCCCCAGTTCTTGGGTGCTCTTGGAATTTCATCAGTATTTTCTTTCCAAAGCAGTTTCAGCACAGACTTGCTCAGAGATAAGAAACGGGGGAACGAAGGGGATTTTAGGCACTTACATTTTGAAAACTATATTAAAATTACATTTACTGAGGGGAAGTTAAGAAAATAAACAATAAAAGCAGGAAGAAAACAGCCTGAAGGGAAAACAAAGAGAGGAGTGCTGTAGAAAGAAGTGAAAGGAAAGAAAAGGGTGGAAGGAATACAGAATTTTGGCTCAACACTCAAATTTCAAAGAGGAGAGTGGCAAGGAACGCACATTCATTTGACTTTGGGAGAAACTGTATAACTTTCTTCTTGCAATCTATTTACCTTTCGAACAGTGTTTGCTAGTACTGGTCCTGAAATCCCTGCACTAATAATAGCTTTGGGGAACATGCTGCGCTGATTAGGATTCTTTCTGACTGAGTTTGAACAAAAGCAAGTTCAAGCTCTTGCTAGATTTCTGTGGGCGTTAGGGGGTCAGACCTACCTTAGGAGACTTCATGTATCAAGTCATTAAAAGCCCTCAATTCATATAGTCATTAAAAGTGTTTATGCCTGTTCAGACTGGAAAATCAATCCTAAATGGCATTGGGCCAGAGGTGGATACTTGTTGCTACAGAAGGAGGGACATATCCCTGTGCCAGAGCAACACCGTTTCACTGGACAAGAAGGGACATTCCTTCCTAAGAATATAAGGCTTGACAGGTTGAGTGAAACTGCCCGACTCTGCCCATGTGGAAAATGGATGTGTGGCATTTACCTTCCAAAGGAGGAAAGCATGGGAGCAGAACAGAAAGGCAGGTTACTCTGACTGTTTGGAAAGGCATAGATGCCAGAGTGAGCTGTACTGCCCAGCCTCGTGTGGTTTTTAGACCCCTGAACACTTTACTGTCCCAAGCCTTAAAAACTGTCTGCTCACCACCATGGAAAGTATCAGGCTTAGCACTTTAATCATATCCAGAGGCACAATAAACTGGAGCTTCAGCCAGAACAGATCCGGTTTCCTTCCCAGACTTGGCAACTTATAAAATAAGCTCAGTGATATTCCAAGAGTTAATTATGAGACTTTAGAAATCCTGGACTAGCATCAATCTTTTAAAAATATTCACACCAAGCCTCAGTAACTTAGAGAGGCCCTAAGCGACTTAGCAAGCCCCTATCTCAAAATATAAAACTAAAAAGGGCTGAGGTTGGGGCTCAGTGGTAAAGTACCCTTGGGTTCAATTCCCTGTACCAAAGGAAAACAACAACAACAAAAAATCACACCAAATATCTGACTTTATATAGCACCACTGTGTGTGCCCATTTTAAGAGTTCAACACATTTTTTTTCTCCAAATCTAAACATCTCCAAAAGTGCACAAGAAAGTAAGATTTATTAGGTGCATTTGAAGGCTACAACATCTACTCACTTTACGGCAGAAGTACAGGAGGGCAGATCCCTTGCTCCCCACCACTGCCAGGCAGTAGGAGAGGAAAAACTAGAACTCCCACTTTCAGGCTCCTACTTTCAGAGCCCTTCCCTCTGTCCACAATCTCTGGAATCCAGTGTGAGAATCCAGAAGAATCAAATGACTCCTCTACTCAAGTACTTTAGAAAAGTTTCTGCTTTTTTCCTTTGTTAACCTAAGACGGTGGGAAAGAGAACATCTCCCTTCCCATATTTCCTGGCTCCAGGTTTCCCTTTAAAAATGGAGGCCAGACCACAACTCCCCAGCAGCTGAGGCCTCTACCTCTGGATCCCACCTCTCCCTTACCCACTGGTGGGAAAAGAGAGTTCCAAACACGCAGAAGGCCTCAGAAGGCAAAGGCAACCCAAGCACAGGTGAGGGCCTGGGAGAGACAGGCCCCAGGCAGAGAAGGTTCCTGGGCTCACCAGCAGAGGCCCTCCCCTCCCTGAGGGTGGGGCTGTTCAGATCTCAGGGACTCTGTCCAGTGCTGGGAGTGGCTCCTCCCAGACCACATTTTTATTATCAAATGAGTGGTGGGAGATGGGGGAGGTGAAGAAATATGTGAGAAACTGATGCAGTCTTTGTCACATTGTCAGTTTTTAATGAAAAATCTAGACTTTGTTATCTTTACAGGGCTAGAATTCAGTTCTCAGGGACTTTGAAGAGGCTGTGTGTGTGTGTCTGTGCCCCATCATCCACTTTAGAAATATTCTCTTCTATGTGAATATATTTTCCCCTAAAAACCAAAGTAACATATATTTATTGCATAAAATTTTGGGGAAAAAAACCCCAGAAATGTGATCAGAAGCAACTAAAATTCACCTATAATTTTACCATCTAATTTTATCAACATTTTGTTGCAACACCATCTGTCCATTCTCTATCCTTTTATGGAATTTAAGTTCTAAGAGGGCAGGGATCTTGTTCACTTCTATGACCTGGTCTTCTGAACAGGGCTCAGCGAAGTTGAAGTGCGGCACGTATTGGTTGAATGAATGGATGAATAACTATGTAAACATACTTCCATGCAGTAGAGAACGGCAGACAGAGAATTGCTTGGGTTTGGCAGACTCAAATCCAAGCTGCTTGTGCCAACTTACTGTATGTTCTTGGAGAAGTCACTTCGCCTTTCTCTGGGCCTGAGCATCTTCTTCAGTAAAATAATCATTGTTGCTAACGCTGATGGAACATTTAATGTATGCATTATTATAAACTCTATGTACATATTTATCACTATAACTTTATGAGATAGGTATCCACTATCTCCATTTGATGCATGAGGAAACAGGCATGGAGAGGGTAAGTGATTTGCTCAAAGTCACACAGATCCTAAGCGGAGAGCTGGGCTTGAACTTGAGCATCCAGGCTCTGTACCTATCCGATGGACTACCTAGACTGTGAGATTAGATGCCTTTGAAGGCCCCTCCCAACTCTAGGATCGAGTGAGAGGAGTGGCGCGGGGAGGCCACAGTGATGATCATGCCAGTAGCTGGGTTCAAGAAAGTCAATTGTGGAACAAGGTCCAGGTGATTATTACATGGAGATCAGAGAGCAAAGTCCTTAACTAGAAGACTTCCTCCAAGAGTCCATATGGGCATTCAGAGTGCATAATTAAAGAGCAGGGATTGTCTTTTGTCAATCAGTGCTCCTTCATTCAGAGGCAGGTTACAAAGGCACTTGGTTGGTCCTCTTCTGCTTCCCGGGCCTCATACAGCAGGACAGTGCCCTGGGGTCAGTCAAGGGAGTCAGAAGTAAATCTGATACTTCCTGGCAATGAGCAGCAGCTGATACATTTGATGGGGAAGGAAGGACAGGAATCTCATTTGATGATTAGCTGGGATTTTAATTAACCGGGGTTCCCCTTCCTCCCCCTCTCCACTGGAACCTGTGTTTTGTCTTATGTCCATAGTAACCGAAGTCTCTCTCTGGTGAGGAGGAATGGGCTTCAGTAAACAGATCTATTTGTGTGACTCCTATTACTCATTTGAAGCAATGTCACTCCTTTTTCCACTGTGGTCTGTGTGTCTGAGTCAGAGGGAGCCTACAACAGGGTTCTTTGAATTGATGGCTCACTCCCAGTCACTTTTGACTGACTGCCAACTTAGCAGGGCGTAGCTTACCAACATTTTTTTTTTTTTTTAAAGCCAGACTGATTCATAGAAACTCCTTTAAAACACAGAGAAAAGAAACCGCCCATCACACACCCCAGCACACCAGCGGAGGAAACTTATAACCTCGGGAGGCAGTCCCTCCCCTCACTGTGGTCACATACCTCCAGAAGAGCGGACCAGGGCAGCTGCCAGCTCCTGCCACTCAGGGCATCTGCCTCCGTCGCTGGGACCCTCGAGGTAGGACAGTTCCCAGCTGTGGGGAAGCTCTGCACTCTGCCTCCTTTTTCCACTGTGCTCCTTCTTCCGAGAGTTCATCTAAGCATTGCTTTTTCTATTTTCCTTTGCTACTTTTCCAGGGTTCTCTAAGAATCAAGAAGTCCTTGAAATGTTTTGCTAAGTGGATGCTGAGACAACCTTTCCCTTGAAGTTAAAAATGTGTTTTGTGGAGGAGTCAGGGGAAATCAGCAGGACGGGGCTGTACTCATTTCTTGTAATAACTGCGTTCTTACTCTGAAGATATGGTAGGAGCAGGGACTTGGGAACAAACCTGGAGAGAATATTCTTTATGGAGGAAACAATGCATACCTCTGAGTAGAACTTGCCAGATGTTTTCAACTTCTCTGTTTTGATTCAAATTGCTTCAGGACTTAAGATGTTTCTTGGCTTGTGGGTTGTTTGCTAGGTCTTTCAGGTTGAGGGTGTATAGATCTGTGGTTTTCAGTTTATTTTTGCTCTTTTACTATGCTTTTGCTTGTCCATTCGCTTCTGTTTAAATTTAAGTTTTGTTTTCTCACAGAATGGGGAAAGAGGAATTGGTTTGTTTAAAGAAAACCGTTAGGGAAATGGAGAGAGAGGGAGAGAGGCAACTGGTGTTTCAAATAAAACGTGGGAGGGTTCATTGGTGGAATCGGGAGCCTGATGTGGATTCCAGACTCCTCTTCTGGTCCAGATGTGGAGGCGTTGGAGGCAGGAGGGAAATCAGGCTTGGAGGAGAGGGTGGGGCAGGGGAACTTTGTTCCTGTAAGAAACCATTGAATGGCTTTGAACTTCCACCCCAGGAACAGTTGCATTTCAGTGCTAAGTTGAAGACCAGAACAGAAATTTCTAAGTGGATGTAGAATTGTGTGGCGGGGAAGGCCGTGATCATTTTTGGAATGTTTACCTTTTCACTCGTTGGCAAAATGTTGTACAAATCATAAGGCTAAGCATGAAGTGAATCTGGGGAGATGAACGGCACCTTTGCTGTTTGCTTTTGTCTTATTGGGTTAACATTTTGGTTGAGTGACAGAGGTGTGGCCGTTTCCACATAGATACTGGTAGATTTTTTTTCCCCCCATGTAAACAACATGAGAATGACAGGATTCAGCTTGTCTGATGAAGTTAGGCTTTTCCTTCAGAAATGCAGTTTGCTTGTTGGTTGGCAGAGATTTAAATGTAATCAACCTGCAAGTTGAGCAGGCAAAACTCCTTGTAAAACTGCCCCTGAGGGGGTGATTAAACAAACACAAGGGCAACTTTTCAAGATGCAGAGAACTCCCACTTTTGCTTCAAATGTTTATGACTTCCATATTACACGGAGGTGAGTGAAAGAGCCAGATTAAATCCAAAACGATGGTATCCTAGGGAAATAATACAGATTTGTTGTCAGTTTTGTGTATGTTAAAACTAATAAGCAACCTTTGACCAGTCAGCAAATGGGAAACGCTGACAATCCAGAGGGTGTAAACATCATGATCTGCTTATTTGTGGAGCAGTTCACAACACTCTGTGACTTTATATGTGCAAAAACGTGCTGTGGGTTATTTGCTGGAGTTTGAGGCAACCTAAGGTGGCTCAGATTCCTGCCGTCTACTTTTCCTGCAAGGAGAGGGAGAGCATCTCGGCTGGGAGAGGTTTCCGGGACTTCAGCTGTAGGTCTTTGAAAACGCTGAAATGTGAGGGTTATTTTCCCCCTGTGGCCTCCCACCCTCAGAGGCGGATCCAATTCCACCCAGACTCTGAAGAATGGGGCGGGGGTGGAGAGCCATCCAGGGTGGCTGGACATCCGGGCTGGTGCCTTGGTGAGAAGGGCCCCCATATTTTACATTGTTCAGGGGTACGAAGCTGTTTTGGTTGTTGGCATAACGCCATCAGGGACCAGCCCCAAGCAGATCACATCCTCAGAACCTGGCTACCTCCCAGGAGTCCTGGCAGCCCTCTGAGGAGACAGAGACCTTCCTTTTGCAGATCTTGGAAAGGACTGACTGGTTTGCTCAACCCCTGTGCTTTCCTTTGGAGACCAATTAGGCCTAATCCCTTCCCAACCTTGAGAATGGGCTTCATGGAGACCTGCCTGGGAATGCAGACCCTCTTGGCTCATCCTGGTGGCTCTTGGGATTTTCAGGTAGTGCTGGACCCATGGGGGCACTGGAGAAAGAGCACAGAGGCCCAGGATGGTTTATGCAGGAAGCAAAACTGCTTTTCTGTAGACTTGCTGGAGCCCAGTGGAGTATGTATATGAAAAGTGGCCATGGAAAAGGGCACAGAGCAAACTAGTTCCAATATGTGCTTCATTTTATTCACAGAATTCTGAATTTGGGAGTGATCTTGAAGATCAGCTCATTCATTCTTCCACCAAATGTGCAAGTCTAATTTTTAGGCAGATGGACATTTTACAGTTCTTTATAATCCCGTACAGGAGGAGCTGAGTTCTTCAGAGCTGTACCTCCTGCTCATCCCCCTTTGCGGGATGGCTCTATCAGAATTCCTTAAATTGAACAAAATTGGCTTCCCTGGAAGTTCCTGGTCCTGCAGAACTGAAATGACCCAGAAAATATCTATGTGGGATTGGTTGTTGCCCACCCAATGCTCCTTATCTTCTAGACACTTAACTCTTAGTTAATATTTAAGACAGCTTTATGGATCTGCATTGCATTATCTTTTTTAACTTTTTCTTTCTTTTTTTCCCCAACGTCTCAGGAAGAGCATTTTTGAAGTTTTGGAATTGGCACATAGTCAAGCATATCCATACAATTTGATTCTGAGGAATTTCATTTTTTAGACACGTGAATATGGTTCCTTCTTTAACTTCCCACATAAGTGGGAACCATAACACAAAAAGCTTAGAGACATTTGGGAACAACAACCTTAACGCAAAAGCTCAGAGACAGGGGCTGGGGAGATAGCTCAGTCAGTAGAATGCTTGCCTTGTAAGCACAAGGTCCTGGGTTCGATCCCCAGCACCCAAAAACAAACAAATAAAAAAAAGCTCAGAGACATTGTCAGATGAACATACTCAGAGGGACACACCTTGTATTGCCACTTAGTGGGTTATGGTTAATTCAACCAAATACCAGAAACACTTTTAACTTGGTCTTTGGAGATTGTCTCATGATTTGGTCCACAGTGCATGTGGTCCTTGCCTGTACACTGTTAACCACCTGTCATGGTAACCAAAGGAATAGACTGCCAATCAAAGGTAGCTGCTAATTGTTGGAAGTTCATGTATCAATCCCTTGAGAAGGGTTCATAATCCTTAACTAGTGTAGAACTGGAATTTACTAAGCATAAACCTCTCTTTTCCAGTACTCTTCTCAGTTCAGCCCAGTTGACCCCAAATTTCTTGACTATGCTTGCTATTCAGTAATAAGGAAACTCACATATGGTTCCAATTAGGGGTTTATTTGAATTTCCAACACCTCACCCCTAAAACACATGTCCCTGAGACAACTCTTCATAATATTCGGTCCCTGGTGCTGACTGGTGAAGCAGTTTTCCTCAATTTAACTGGAAGATTCACTGATGCTTCATAGAGATACAAACACTTGTGGGGGTTACTCCTTCTTTCTTCCATTTAAACAACATATTGGGGGTCAATATTTTCTTCCTCATTGTGGGAAGGGCATTTCTCTGGAACCTAAAGGAACTCCTCTCTGGTTGTGGCTTGGTCTTCTGTGGCTATGGCAGTTGTTTTATTTCTTGAGTAAGTGTCAGGAATTCCTCCTTCAAAAAGGAAGAGAATCCTTTTGGCATGGAATTAAACTGTGGCAAGAATTGTGGGGTAGGTGTGAGACACTGATAGGAAGACACAGAAGCTGTTGTCTTGTCAGGACTCTGCAGTGTGGTCAGGGGAAAGTCACTCACTCTCTCCTTGCTTGAGGAAATTGAATGTGATGGCCTTCAAAGCCTCTGAAACTCTGAAATCCTAAGATCTTACCATTCCTATTTTGAGAAGTCTCTTGAGTTCCTAGTCAAAGCTTGTTAGAAATTAGTGGAAAACTGGAATGAGGCAACATGCTGCACTGAAATGGGGATTTAAGAGAATCTGGCTCCCAGCTGTCATGAGGACAGAGGTGGCATCCTGTGCCCCATCCCCCTGGAGATTCCTTAGGCATAGTGCTCCCAGGACTTACCAGAGAGCATCACCCAGCACTTGGAAGGGAAGGAAGAGGTTTGATTTATGAAACACCAGGGTGCCCTGCCAGCTCATGAGAAAGGCAGGCTATCTAAGCCCGTTAAGACACTGACAATAGCAAGGAATTTGTCAGGAATGAAATTGGGCTCATGGAGAAACTGAGCTCCTTCTGGGAAAGAGACCTCCACCCTAATTTCAAGATGGAGATCCTGCAGCACGAGGGTGTGACCCTAAAGGTGTGGAGCCAAGGAAAAACAAATTAAGAGGAGGAAAGGAAGGTTCCAGGAGGACAGTAGGGTAGGGAGGGGACATGGGTAGCCCTGAGTGTTGGGGGAAAAGGCAAATGGAAAGGCCTAGAAGGCAGAGAAAGATAAGTTGGCAAAAACCAGGAGAAGGCCAAAGAATAAGGGCGACATGGTGAGAATGGTTCCACTCCTAATTCTTTCTTCTCTTGTTTGAGGGCCACCCACCCTCAATGTTTCAGGACGTCATTAGATCAAAATTCTGATAATTGTTCCTGTGAAGCATCTTTCGTTTGCTCAAGCCACATCTAATTTTTTTGGTGTGGTCAGTACATGCTTGGTGCCATTTGGGTTTCCATTAAGTGTTTGTGCAACAAGGCAGTGACCTCTGCCAACGAGGTCCTTGTCTTTCAGAGGTAAGATCAGAACTGGGAGTTTGGGGGTTTTGATTATTTGAAACAAGAGGTCTAAGGTCAAATAATCAAAACCCCTTCCCCAAGGTGCTGGAGAAGGAGAATTGGTGAGAGGCTTCCTTCCCTGAAATGAGTTTTGGGTAAGATGGAGTATTCCCACTGATCTCAAAGAATTCCGAAGCTGAGCCCCAGAGCTTCCCTTTGCTGAAAGATGTTCTCTGAGCTTCCACAGGGAGGGGACTTTGTGCAGAGGGTGGGGCCCAGGAGGGAATGTTGGAAGCTTGTCTCAGGGTTTGCAGGGAGGGAGTCTGTTCCAGGCCTTCCGTGTCTTCTGGACTGACTCTGCTGGGTGGGCCTTCTCAGAAATATGACAGGAAGAAGCAGTGGCCTTTGAAAGACCCTTTGTTTATACCATTGGCACTGTTTTGAGGGGCTGTGCTGGCTCTCTGAGTAATTCAGAGGTGGTGGGAGGAACAGAATGATGAGTAACTGCTGTACGCTAAGACAAAAGAGAGGAGAAAGAAAATCATGCTAGAGTGGAAGAGCCAAAACTGGAAGATGCAAGATGGTGGCCTCAGGTCTGATTGTGCTTTACCTAAGGGACATGCATTTCCTTCTTGAATGATCCAATGCCTCTAAACCTCTAAATAACCAATTGCCCTAAAAAACAGAAACAAAGCCTGTAGCCCACCCGATGCACTTGGGGTATGCCTCTGCCTAAGTGGTGTCCCTCCAGGCTCCCTGCCCCCTTCCAGGCTGACGGCTGTTGCCGCCATCTGCTGTCAGACCCACCCAAGTGCTGCTGCGCTGGGCCACACCTTGACTTTCTTCCCAAACCCGAGTGATGATCTTGGCAACTTCTCCCTTGAGGACACTCTGGCTGCCGGAATACTTCTCCTTTGTCAGAAGCTTCCGTCCTTACCCAGGGGACTCGCCCCATCCCTTGACCAGCTGTGGGCTTGGGGCGTGGGCTGGGCTCAGGCTTCACAGCCCTGGTCTGGCCTCAGCCTTGCAGATGTTGCCCAGATCCACCCCCTCCACTGGACACAAAGAAAGACAAGCGGAAATAAGAGAGAAAGAGAGGTTACTCTCTTGGGGAGCATCTGCAAAAATAATATTCATGCTAGTTGTTTGACTCTGGCATTGATGTTGACCCTCAGATTCTGCCAGAGAAGCTTAAAGCCCATTTCATTGGTCCAAGTCTCTCATTCTATATGAAGGAATTAATACAATAACAAAATACCATATTGCCCTTGCTCTGTGTCAGGCATGAGTTAACCCTATGAGGTCTATAGGAGACATTTGGGAAGTAGTGAAGGCAGGATACAAACCCAGAACCTGTGCTCTGTATCATTTGACACTCCACCTATCTAGGAGCCACTGACCAGAGAGTTTATGCAAATCGTTAGTCAGAGGCAGAATTTTTATGAGCATCTGGTTTTCCAGTAGGTGCTTGCTTGCTTGATCTACCTCTCTCCCTTCTCTTTTCCTTTCCTTTCCTTTCTGGTAACATGCCTGCCCTTGCCCTTCAATCACACCCCTTGACTCCTTATCCCTAACTATGTGAGAGTCCACACTAGTCTATGCCAAGGCTGGATAAACACTATTTTTTTTATATATTATTTTCTATATATTTATTTGATAGCCCACATTTGCAAGATGTAGTTCCCTTCCCCCAGGACCAAGAAAATAATAGTTGTTTTCCCGGGACACTGTAGGTCCCTGTTTCTTTTGCTGCTTGATTGCTGATGTCTATCCTGGGCATAAAAGCTGCCCTGTACTCAAGAGCATCAGCCCATAGTAGGATGAGCACAGAGTTAAGGGTAACCTGAAGTTCTTTCTTTCCACACCAACATCAGACATCCAGAGGCAGGAGGAAATGATTCTTCAGGACCCTTTTACTCCATGTTTCCCACAGAGAAATGAATGCCCCCTCTCCCACCCCTACGTAAAAACAATACTGAGAATGGAAAAGTATACTTGACTTAAAACAATAATAGCAACGCCAGAAAAGCTCATCCAAGGTCTCATCCACTCAACCGCCTTTAATCCCAGCCACTTTCTCCTCCAGATACATCCTCTGGCTGCTTCCAAAAGACAGTATTTCCTTTTCTGCTTTTGTGTTCCATGGATGTGGATCTTGCCAACCAAAATTATCCTCAACTGGAAACAAGCACATCAAAAGCAAAGTGGTCCTGACATGTGAGGGTAGAGGGGCCATCATGGCACCCTAGGCTGTGTCCTCAGGAGAAGAGGCAGCCACAGCTTTGCTGGAGTGTCCTGCTGAGGAGGCTGGAGCCAGAGGCTGACTCATATGAGGTCACATGACCAGGAGCAGCTTGCCTTTCATCTTCCCCTTGCCTCCAGGGAGTGCCAAGTCTTTGATCAGATGGTGTGAGAAGCTTTTTTCAAAATTTGCAGTTATCCAGTAGGATGAACCTTTCACAGTTGGAAGAACATTAGCCAATATTAAGACTGCTGAACTGTTCTATCAGTAGAGTCATCTGAAGATTAGGTTATATCTTGAGAATTTAAGATCTAAGGCGAGGTCCTCCGGTGAATTCTCTGACAGTGCTGCAGATTTCTCTGAATGTGCTACAAAGGTGACTGTGGTAGAAAGAAGTAGTGTGAATTGAGTCAGGAACCTCATGGGCGGAGCTAAGTGGCTGGTGGTTGTTCAAAGCAGACTCTGGTGCACTGTCAGGACTTTCCTAAGGGGGCCTTGGTAGGCAGTGAGCTCCCCATGACTAGAGGAGTTGAAGTGTGATTTAGATAGTTCTTTGATAAAGATTCATAGAGAGTTTCATGTGTTGGGAAGGAATCATAAAGTCCTCCTTTAGTCTGGAGAGTCTATAATTCAAAAAAGTACATTGAAAGTTTAAATCTGCAGATAGATTAATGTTTAGAAATTTAAGATTTTCTCTTTGCACTCATTTTTTTAGCTCTTGAACAAAATGCAACACATACATACATACCCTTGTATATCTAAATGCCAAAGGTACTCAAGAAATCGTTGCATGTTTACATAGTGTAAAAATAGTGTATGGGAATATATAAAAAATTTGCATATAATGAAATGCTCCATACATAGTTATTGTAATGTTTTAAATGATTTTTAAAAATAATAAAGGACTAAAGTTCATGCATGCTCATATAAAAAAGGGAAACGTCTTCCTCCTTGAATTCTGTGTCTATTATGAAGTCTTCAGTCACTTCAATATTGCTTATTTTTCCATACAGAAGAAAATATTTCCTTTCTCAATTCATTTTTTATTTAATTGAACAATAATTATTTGGTACCTTTCATAAACAAGACTCTCCTTTCAGGAACTTAGACTCTGTGGTGGGGAAGCCAAACATGTCCTAAATAACTTTATTACCAGGCAGGCTGTCATCAGTGGCTTTGCTGAAGGGCTGTGTAAGGGCCAGAGCATAGCAGGGGAGAGACTACTTCTGACCTCCATATCTGGGAAGGCTTCTTAGAGGAGGCAGGGTTTGTATTTGGTGGAAAAAAATTAATAGTTCCCAGCAGAAGGACATAAAAGTAGAGCTTTTGTTTTTGGAAACCAAATCCTAGGATTCCAAGGGCCAGCATGAGGTGTTCAGATCCTCTTTCCTGGTAATTTGTGCTGATGGTGTGTGTGGGAGGGAGGTTGGAGGGGAGGATTTGGAGGTTTTTGAGTAGAGAGGCATGGCTGGATAGGGATAGTCCAATGGCTGTATAGAGCATGGGTGGGGAGGGGAGTTGAGAGAGAATCAGGAGAGGGGCTGATGCTAGCTAGGGTCCAGACTAGGGCCTGAGCTGGACTCTGGCAATGGGAGTAAAAAGTCAGGAGGAAGAAACTCAAGACCTGACTGTGAAGGTGAAGGGGAAATAGGGACCTTGGCAACTGGCCATTTTTGCTCTCTTTTCCCCTAGTAAAGCCTGAGCTATCTTAGGCTGCCAGGGGAATGCCTAGATGGGCTGCAGCCAACCCTCCTGGTCTAGCAAGTGCTGCTCAGGAAGGCTCTTGTGCCATCTTGTCTTCCTGTAGAGAATGTCTCTGCTTTGGCGTTTATTCAGGAGACTCTCACCCACTTTCAAATGAATCATGGAAATTTGAGTGCTATGGGACTCCCCCACTGTTCACATAGTTCCCAGCCCCTGGGTTCTGAGTCCCCAGGCTCAGACTGATTCCTGACTCAAGAGCCAGGATTTCCACCACTTCCTAAGCTAGAGAAGTGGGTTTTTTGGTTGCTTTATTCTATTTCATTGCTTCCAATTATGGTGGCTTAGACCACCCTTAGAGAACTGCTTCCCCCAGACTCCTCTGGCAGTTCAATAAACACACAGCCTCCACAACAGGAAGTTATCTGATCCCTAGTTTAGCAATCTTGTAGCCAAACTAAGCACATCTGAATTTCTCTATTGTTCCTCAGAAGTTAATCTCTCAAAATCTCTGCAGAATTAGTTTCAGGTCACCAAAGGAAAGTCTCTCACAGGGACCTAATTAATTTCTCACTGCTCAGAGCACCCTAAGAGTATTAGGCTACCTGAAAAAAGGTCAAGAAGCAAAGCAAGGTAGTCTTAGGGTTATGTTTTTTTGATTCTCTTCTGTTCTGTCCTCTCCTCTTCACTTTCCTCCCTCTCTGTCTCTCTCATCTGTTCTTTCATTTTCTGTGGGAAGGAGATGTAAAAGGGGAGCAAGAAGCCTGTAAAGATTTAAGTGGACGGAGACAGTGTCATCTCCATCCACTCCTCCCCTCCCTGATGTCAGTTAGTCATTTATGGCTCTACTCACCAGCAACTGTGATCCTCAGGGTCATGTCTGCTAACTAGAATACATTTTCTATTAACAAATAGAAATGAATGCAAATACAGATGGCCAGTGGTTGGGAGACCTACATTAGAGATAGGATCTTGAAGAGACCACTGCTGTCATGTGATCCAGGCAATGTGGGAAGAAAAGTTGTCAGAAAATGGCACTGTGGAAGGGGACGGGCAGGCCGGGACTTCCTTCCAGGACTGAAGGAAGACTAGGAAAGGATAACAGAGACCTGTGTGGCTCCAAGTCTCAAATCCTGTTTCTGCTAGTAGTTACTTCTTTTTAGAGGCAACTTCCGTGCCTCCTAGAGCTTTCTCAGTTTCCCAGACCACCCCTATGCAAGCACAGCAGGTAGGTGAGGGTCCTGCTCTGTTCACATTCCTGTAGCTGCAGAAATATGTTCCTGGCATCTGACAAAGAAGCCAGTGCATGTCCTACCCCTTCAGCATGGTGTGAATTGACCAGCTCCAGTGGCCTGGGCCACAAGTAACATTGTTATGAGAGTCCCCAACAATGAACGCCACACTCTGTGACTGCCACACACCATGGGGAAGCAGGTATTGTACCATAGTATGCAGAGTCACAGTGCTATTGTCTTCTGCTTCCTGGTCCAATTTACCCAGCCTTGACGATAGAGTGCTTTTCACCAGAGAGTGCCACATGAAGCATTTTAGAGAGGTATGGAGAAGAAATCTGTTATTGTTTTAGTCAAACACGATGAAAAAAAAAAAGGAGAGAGTTGTAGCATTCAACACCTCCAGTGACCTACATGCTCAGAAATGGTTTTTCTGTGCCATAGAATAAAGCAAGATTCACAGTGGAACAGGGAATGAATCTCCCTTCAGGTTACTCTGCAAGTAATGGATGTGTAGGAGTCTCAAGACTCCCCTACTTCTGTTATTTATACCTCCCCTACTTCTCTGTTTGGTAGATTCCAAATGTTAATCCATTTGGTTCCACTAATGGTTACCATAAAGACTGTGGGTTTCCTCCCCTGGACTGAGGATATATTTGATGGGGGTGAGGAGCAGGACCTGGGTAACAGGAATAATTCAGAACAGGGATTTAAGAAGATAGTTCATTTTGTTTCCAAATGTATTGGAAGAGGGCCATTAAAATAATGGAAGCCCCTCTAAACTGACAATGGATGATACTGATAAAACCTGACAAATTTGGGGCAGTGAAAAGATGAAGTTACATGTATTATGCAATAGTTATAGCTACACAGCCTCTACTTCTGGCTGGACATAGCAGCAGAAGCAGGGAGAGTTGTGTGCAATCACAACACTTGCTAATCCAAGACACATGACTCCCTTCTACAGTGAAAAGACTCGGCACCATCACAGAAATCTAAGATGAAATCTCTTAGCTTGGTTCCTCCATCCAGTCCGGCAGCCTGCAACAGGCAGGGAATAAGGATCAGGTGGGGCCGTGGCTTAGATCAGCAGTGAGATCCAGTGACCAGGAACTCATGCTTCCTGGGGATGCACACCATGAAGGTGAGGTGAGAGAGGCCGTCCCAGTGGAGACTGAGTGGCAATGAAAGGGAGTGGATTCAGCCCAAGAAGGTTACAGAACAGTCCAAGGAGACAGAAAGTGCTGCTGAAATCCAGCGACCTGTCAGGGAAGGAACTCACAATGCTTTCCCTTAAGTGGCCTCACTTGGTGTATTATATTCCATTCTTGGCCCCTCAATGACTTTTCACTCTTAGGAGGAGGATATTTGTAAATTTACAAACAAAAGGAGTAAGAGAGTCATTTAAAGAGCCCAAGGAGGATTAAACACAAGACCTCATTATGTAATATTTGTAATTTCCTGCAATCAACCTATTTCTTTACCCAGGAAGGGCAAGGTCAGGATCCAGTGAGGTGTGAACTTGGGGGAATTAGGAGGATGGGCTGAGATGAGTCAACTTTCTCTTGGTCATCCCTGAGGGTGTGTCTGTAGTCTCCCTACTCCAGGGGCAAGGTTAGGCAAAATGGCAATTTCTAAGAGGACTGAAATGACTTAATACATACTGCTTCATGAACCAGCTAGCTGATACCTTATTCCTTGCATTTAATGTGGGGCAGCCTGGTGTTATGTAACTGGGTTGGGTTGGCAACATCTACTCAGCTTCAGGTATGAATAACAGTAATAATGATCACAACCAAAACAACTCCATTATCAGTAGCTGCCATGTGCTGGACACCATGTTAGGTGTTACACATATGCAATCTAATCTAATCATTGGTCTTCCCTGTAGGATCGGTATTGCCACTTCTGCTTTATACATGAGGAAACTGAGGCATGTCAAATAACTTTATGTGATTCTAACTCAAACTCTTCAAAACCCTCTTTTTACCATGGAAGTCAAGCAGAAAATTGTGGAGGTGTGCAAGAAACTGAGAGGAGCAAAATGAATTTGAACGAATGGAGAGATTATTCACACAGGCACAAAAGCTCCAAGCTCTCCCCTGAGGCAGCAGGATAAACTTCATTATTGTTTATCATTCACAGTTTAATTGGATGCATGACTAAAAAAATAGCCCAGTTGGAGGAGAGTGCCCAGATGGGGAGAGGGTTGTTGGAGAGGGCTGGGGTGGATGGTGGAAGCCAGTGCCTGCCTGATGTCCCTTGCCTGCAGAAGGCAAGGCACCCTGGTGTACATTAGACCACGCCAGATTTTGCATGCCTCATGAGGAAAGCGAGAAGAGATAAAAGATATTTGAAGTGTTAGAACAATGGTAGTATCAGTGATCTCTAATAAATACCTGGTGTGGTGTGAAAGTGGCACAAGCACCCTCAAAGTGTCAATTAAATGAGGTGGAGTGAGAGAGAGAGGTGGGACAATTGCAGGCTGTGTACAGTCATCTCCTGTGGTGGGGACATCCACGCATCCTCCCTGCCTAGGGTGTGAATAACCTCCAGCCCTTTCCTTTTGATGTCCCTCTGAACCTGTACTGCATCATAACTGTCCTGGGCATGACAAAGCATCCCTGTAGCTGACATAAATCAGAATAGCCACCGCCATGTGCCTCCTACCCACTCTTTTGGTTTCTAGGCTTTATGACCAGTGGGTTCCCTTCTTCTCTGCTGAGACTATGACTGAAAGCTTTTGTTTACCATGTACATTTTTAATCTGTATTAGTTCCCAGGTCTTCCACCCTGTGATTTATGCATTTGCCTGGCTTCTGTATTGAGTTCTGAAGGATTGGAATTTGTGTAAAAGTCATGCAGGAATAGAAAGCACATCTGGAGTTGTCTCAAGCTGCCCACTTTTATAGGCCCCAGAGCTGTCATATTGAGCTGTAGGAAATATAACGCTGCCCCAGATGAACAGCAGTGCCCCTACCATGAGGCACACATAGGCCAAGGCTCAGGTATGGCATTGCTAGTCTGGAACGTTCAATCGGTAGGCAATCAGACCATTAAACTATAATTAGGTCATTATAATTATTGAATACCAAAAAGCATTATAATAATAGAAGTTGTGTCATTCCCATTTTATATCTCAACTGGGATCAAATTAGTAGCCTATTCAGTATAAAGGCATTGAGTTATAGCTGCTAATCTGCAGGAGGCATCACTTTGATTAAAGTTGCTGGGTGAGCAGTTTGGTGGAAGCCCAGACACTTCTCTAGGGGAAAATGGAAATTTACCTGACGATGTTGCATGGAGACCTGGAAATTTCAAAGGCCTACTGACAAAACAAAACAAAACAAAACAAAACAACAACAACAAAAAAACTCCAATAAAACAAACACCCCCTTCATTGCCCATCCAACAAAACAAAAACAAACAAAGTCACTCTTTTGATCTCAGAAACACAAAATGTTAACAGTTTCATAGAATGTTCTGTTTTTAGAAATAGGCAGTATTGGAGAAATGAGTATATAAATACCTGTGAAAAAACGGAAATTCTGTTTACTTTTGGGTGTATATGAATAGATGGATAGGTAGGAGACAAATTGGGAACTAGGTTGACAAGGTGTTTTCAGGGATTTATGATGAAACTGTTTCCTCATTTTAGCAGAGAACCCATACATGTGAAAAAACTGAATTTTCTTATTGAATCTGAGAGTAACCTTTTTGTCCCTTTTATTTTTTTCTTTTCAGAACTCTCTTCACTCACAAATCACCAGAAAAGTCAAGATGTTGGTGTTACTGGCTGGTATCTTTGTGGTCCACATCGCCACCGTTATTATGTTATTTGTTTCCACCATTGCCAACGTAAGTCTTGGACTTTAGTTCATTCATTCATTGAGGAATTATTTGAATATTTACATAAAGTGCTGCAAAAGAAATTTAAGCCACAACACTTGCCCTTCATGAACTTCCAGCCTAGTTGTAGAATTAAAATAAACAACCCTCACACTTCAAACTCTTCAATAGCGAAAGGCCACCAGTCACTAGGTCACATGAGGGATCCTGCTGGGGCTATTGGTGTGGAGGCAGAAGGACCCAAGGATGCTGCCTCAGCCTCTATAGGAACCTTACCCTGTGCCGTGCACTTGGAGAACTAAGAGAGGAGTAGGGTTTCTCCAGGGCACAGTGGACAGTGTAAGGACATAGGGATGCATTTCAGGTGGGAGCGCTAGCAAAGTAGTGCAACTGGGAAGTATGTGCTTTGTTCTGGGAATAAAGAGGACACTCATGGATACAGCAGACCTTCCCTTCCTTCTGGGAACCTTGATTGCAAGAGGGCACAGAAGTGAGAGGACAGGAATCTTTGATTGCCAGACTGATGAATTCAAGTTTTGGGTAGAGAGTAGCATGTGAAAGTGTAATTTTGCACCATTTACCTGGTGCCACTGGAATTAACTTGGTCACACATAAAACTATCAAACCCAGGTGGTGTCTTTTCTCTCTCTGAACCTTGGACTACTCTGCCCTCTAGTGGCCGTTTTTAGCACCCAATTTGCTTTTGTTGTGCTTGTCTCTGAAACAAGACGGTTGGATTTAAATACGAAGGCCACCACCAATCACTAGGCTGCAAATGATGGTTCCAGAATCTGTTTCAGACTTAGCTACAAGTAAAGGAAAAATGGGTTTTAAAGGTTACAGAGAAGAGCTTTGCAAAAGTTGGTGGATGTGATTACAAAACTTAAGCAAAACTGTGATAAGACACCCCCTACTCATGCTGCCTCCTTCAGATTTTGTAATTTAGTCATCTGCATGCCACCCCAACATCTCTCAGGATAAGAAGTCTGATAAACTTCAAAGCATGTTAAGAGATGCCCACGTGCTTCATATCCGGATCTTATCAGCTCCTAATATAGGGCTTGGCACACAGGAGCTTATGGAGAGTAGATGACGGTACATCCTTGGCTTCATTTTTCCAGTATACGTATGCTTTATGTGTTTGTAGGCAGCACTCTGCATTGGTTTTCTTATTCTTCTTTTTTTAAAAAAATATATTTTTAGTTGTAGATAGACACAGTACCTTCATTTTATTTACTTATTATTATGTGGTGCTGAGGATTAAACCCAGTGCTAGACAAGCACTCTAGCATGGAGTGACAATCCCAGCCCTCTGCACTAGTTTTCTATTTCAGAAGGGTCACTTGGACTGGGCAGGAAGGGATGCTTGCACCGTGGTGAACCTGGGGGGAGATATTTTAGTCTCTTTTCTGTTTTTATCTGCTCCCACAATAAAGTTCTTGCTTCATTACTTTACTATGAATTTACTTTGCATGTTATGAAAGTTAAAGCTGGATCCTTCTGTATAAGTGAAAATGACTTGTTGACCCCCCAGATTCATCATTATTTCCCAGGAGCCCCCCTTTTCTTAGTTGTCAGTTAGACATTTTTTCTTAACTCTTGAATTTCTTGTTAGCCAGGCACTTAGTGAGATAATCTGGAGAGAGTAGATAAATTGTGCATAAATAAAACCAGTTTTCCTCATCTAGGTTTTTTGTTTCTGAGAGCCTTAGAATTTTAAACTACAATGGGTGAAATTATTTCCATTAATTTTTTTTCAAGCCACAGGGAATGTGAAACCCAAAGAGACTAGGGGACATTTTTCTGGGTCGTGCATTCTCTCTCTCGTATCTCTTGGAACTTTTGTGACTTCAGTCAGCTTTAATTGGACTTTATTTACACCAAGAGATAGTCTGTTTAGCTGTATTTATGGCTACGTAGGGGGGTCTTGATTAAGATTTGGTCATGATGTAAGCTGATTTGTTATTTCATTTTCTCTTTTTAAAACAGAGATGTTTAATCACCTCTTTGCTTCCATCTGGTTTCAGGTCTGGGTAGTTTCAGATGTTGTGCCGGCATCCGCAGGTCTTTGGAAGAACTGTACCAATGGTGACTGTAGCTTTGACCTTACGTATGGCCATGAAGGTATGTACAAAGACATCGACCCACTGCCAACAGTGGGTGGGGTCAGGGATGTCCAGTCCCTGGGAGTGGCCTAATGCCCTTGCTCTCCCCACCCTGTGTCTGCAGATGCCCTCAAGGCAGTGCAGGCCTTCATGATCCTGGCCATCATCTTCTCTGTCATCTCCCTCCTGGTCTTCGTGTTCCAGCTCTTCACCATGGAGAAGGGAAACCGGTTCTTCCTCTCAGGCGCCACCATGCTGGTGTGCTGTGAGTATCTTGGGGGCAGACTCTGGTTTATGTGGGAGGCGTTTTTAGGTGGATCTCCCTGTGGGTGCTCCTGGAGACTTCAGCAGATTAACACATGGCCCCATGAAACTGCCTTCTACAATTTTCTCCTCTAGTTATTTGTTCTTTTGCTGAGAACCTCAGATTGCTTAGATTAAGAACCCTCATCCACTTTGCTATTTAAAAAACTAGTGTTCCTGGCAGCTTTCCAGAGGCTGGGGCACTCCTGTCAGTAGTACTCGCATCGAGGACTCTTGAAGAAGGTGGGAAGGTGGGCATCCTGGGAAGATGCAACAATGCAAGCAAGAAGTGGACTTCCGTCTTCTCTTGTCCCAAGTATGCCCTTCTCTCTTCCCGAGTACACCCAGTTTGATGGAAGTCCGTGTTCTTCTATACCTCTGAACAGTTTGTCTAGACAGGTGGGTCCAGGCAGGAGAGCCAGGTGTTGAACATAGTGTTCTGTGTTTTGCTTCACACTCGCAGCCACACAAACCAGTGCAGCTGTGAGAGCCCACACATGTCTAGTTTATCAACACCAGCACCAAGCTTGGTCCAGAGCAAACCAACAGCACCACTGTTGAGAGACAATGAGTGTGTACTTTCCCAATGCCATGGAGGAAACAGGATTAAAAGAAAAGAAAGAAAAAAAAATATATATATATACCTGTCCTTGGTATATAATTATAAACCCATTTTATTGACTAAAACAACAATAACAACAACACCTTTGTCCCCTGGCAGGGCTGTGCATTATGGTCGGAGTGTCCATCTATACTCATCATTATGCCAATAACAGTGAGACCTTTTATGAGAGCAGCCACCATGGCTACTGCTTCATCCTGACCTGGATCTGCTTCTGCTTCAGCTTCATCATCGGCATTCTCTATCTTGTCCTGAGAAAGAAATAAGGCTGAACAAGTGTATGGGGACCTGGGGGGTGGGGAGGAGGAAGCAGTTGAATCTGGGAGGGAAGTGGAAGTCACTGTGCAGGAAAAACCAAGAGAGGGGAGGGAATGGGGAAGGGGAAGGAAGGGTGGGAGAGGCCCAAGTCCAAACCATTACTGGGGAGATTCTCTACTGTCAAGCCCCTGCCCTTGGGAGAAGGTCACTGACTTGTATTTTGATGCTCCCTGATATGGGCCAGAGGGTCTCTCTCCAGCCACCAGACTTGACCTCCAGCTTGACCTCAGTTACACACACCTCCTGAGGTCCCATCAGCTGCCACTCCATTGGCTCCACTTCCAAGCGTGAATCTGGGTCACACACTGGGGATCTTGCAGACCTACTGCATCAAAGCGGTACAAGTTCTGGCTGGAGCAGATACTCTTTCTGCGCTAACTATGCTAAGCCTGAAAACCACCCTGCCCTTCTGACCCAAAGCAAATTATCACCTTACCATATGAAGTGCCTACAGGAAGGCTTTGGCCAGGGAACCATCATCCCTCTTTTGAACAGATACTTAGCTCTGTAGAATTGGGTGGCACTTGTGACAACAGCAGAGAAAGAGAGAGAGTTTATAAGGCCAAGTCGGTGGGCTGGCTAAATCAAGGGAGAAAAAAGAAAAACGCTTTTCACCATGGAAGACTTGGGGGATGGACAGAGCCCAGGCCAGACCTCATATTGCTGTCCCTCATGGAGACCTCTTGCCACAGACTCTGCTAGGCTCTCGTTTAAAGCTAAGGCAGCTCTTCTGGAGTTTCTCTAGAGGTATTAATGATCAATTCAGCAGTGAAAGCCCCAAGCGGATTGTGGGATCAAGGGACAATCTTACCACAGTGCTATGCCAGGGTTATGTTTTTAGGATTCCCCTCAATGCGGTCATAATGAGAGAAATGAGTATGATTTCATGTGATACACTCCTGTTATTCTTTTTCTAAATTATGAACTTTTGAGGAAGTTTTGTCTAATTATCCATATTGGGGTCAGGGCTTCAAGGTCAGTAGTCACTCTAGCTTTGACACTGGCCGGAGTGGTTACCTCTCAGAGGCCCTGCCCATCCCACTTCCCAGGTGAGGCATAGCAATTCTGGAAGCAAATTCACACACACATACAAACCAAAACCAAACAACAGGTCCTTGGGTGAAAGGTGCTATATAATTGCAAAGTATTAAGCATACTATATTTTAGTCAAGATAAGAACAGAGTGCCTGCTCCCAGGAAAATAAGAATCCCATGAGATAATCAAAAATACAGGTGATGGGAAGATACTTTCTTAAAGGAAAAAAAAAAAAAAAAAAAGAGCAGAAACTCTTGGGGTACCCAGTCAGATGGTAGCTGAGCTGTCTGTGGCCACAGGAGCACTTCTATATAGGATTTAGAGTAGTATGTTATTCCTGGTTCAGCAGGCAGCGCTCTGCCCTAGAGCAGCTATTTTAAGCCATCTCAGATTCCGCCTAGAGGAGTTTTTTTTATTTTGGAAGACATTTCCTTTATTTGCCCTCAGAGTAAGATCTACCCCAGGAAGAGTCTGAGACATCTTGCCCACTTTTTTTCTTCTAGTTTTCTCCTCATCCACTTCTTATATAACTTGCCTTTTTGGGGATTTGTTATGCCATAATTGCTGGTATTTATGTAAAGGGACTATTACTAAGTATATTTTTCTATGTTTATTCTAGTTAAGGGAATGTGGAAGGTAGACCACCATGTTACCTGGGCTGAGAGTAGAGAGATTGGCCAGAAAAAACTGGCGTAATGAACTTTTCAATTATGATTTGGTTATCACATGATTGCAGAGGGCTGTCTTATGTGGAGAATCATACCTACATATCAGATATACCCAAAAGACATCTTTCGTTTTGTTAAAAAGTTGAACTATGGCTGGAGCGAACCATGTATTCCCTTGTCTTTTACTTTTTTTTTCTGTGACATTTATGTCTCATGTAATTTGCATTACATTGGTGGGTTGTTCTAGTACTGTATTTGGCTTCTTCATTCATAGATTATTTCATATACTATAATTGTAAATATTTTGATACAAATGTTTATAACTCTAGGGATATAAAAATAGATTCTGACTCCCTTCATTGTGTGAATGTTTTCTTTCAAATAATGTGGGAAAATATGGGTAATAGTGACATTTATATCTCATTAAGTTGACTATCAGTTTGATTTGGGGAATATGACATTTATTTGAGACATTAAACTGCTTTCTGGTAATACCTTAAGGATTTCTGCAATAACTCTTTCAGGCAAATGAACATTATTAAGTATAGTTTTGTCTTGCTTTAATTAAACCTCTTAGGCAAAAAATGGAATTTCATAAGCTAATACATTAGAGAGAGGTTATGAACTTAAATAAGAATGGCTTGTGACGTTAAGAAATGAGACACTTGCAAAGTTTCCTTGAAATAACCAGTTCCCCTAATGTGTTTTCAAAACATAAAGGATTCACAAAGGTATGCATTACATGTATTTGCAGGAGCCCATTCATTGCATCACCTGGGGCAACCCCACATAGCTCTGGAGCGAAGGCAAGCTTAACTGCCTGTCTTCCATAAGCCATAAGGACTGGTATCAACCGTGGGAGAGCAGGGTAGCTACTGTATGTCCCAGTGTCAAGTCAACACCAGTATGATGAGCATGGTTTTAATGTGGACCAGGTAATCTTCTAGTCCCCTCTGGTCTTGGATGAAAACACTGCACAGAAAAAAGCATCCAAAACACAGTGGATCCTGAAAATGAAATTTCAACATATTTTAGATCAATTGATCAAATTGCATTGACTCTTGGTGCTTTTTCATGTGTCCATAGGATTTCTTAGATTGTTTCTAGGGCACCATCTTAAGAGGTCTATGTCCCTCCCTTACTTCTTCCAGGGATGCTCTCCTGTGTGTTGGACCCCACCCCCTCAGTCGTAGATCTACCCTCTTGGCCATCCCTCCATCCCCCGGCCCCAGAGAAATTTTTACTCAGGACCTGCAACAAACTCCCTGCCCTACGCAACATATCCACTACAAAGAGGGTATTCCCCCCAACACCTCCCCCACCAAAAAATCAAACAACTCTGTTTGATGAGTGGGGGTGTAGTGGTCAGGATTTTCCAGAGAAATAGAACCAACATGATATGTATGAAAAGAGGGTCTCCCACCCTCCCCGACCCAGGATTGATTGAACCCAGGGATACTTTCCCACTGAGTCATATCCCCAGTCTTTTTAATTTTTTTACTATGAGTCAGGGTCTTGCTAAGTTGTTGAGGCTAGCCTCAAACTTGTGGTCTCCTGCCTTAACCTCCCAAATAACTGGAATTACAGAGTGCTGCTGCCATGCCTAGCTTAGAAAGAGATTTATTTTAAGGACTTGGGTCATGTGGTCATGGGAGGCAGGCAAGTCCAGAATCTTCAGGGTGGTCTGTTAAGCTAGAGACCCAGCAAGTGACAAGGCAGTGGTTCCAGTTAGAAGGCTGTCTGCTGAGCATTCCCTTCTGCTAAGGGAGGCCAGTCTTTTGTTCTACTCAAGACTTCAACTGATTAGATGAGGCCCACCCACATTATGGAAGGCAATCTGCTTTACTCAAAGTCCACTGATTTACATGATAATCTCCAAGAACACCTTCAGAGACATCACACAATCATATTTGGCCATGTATCTGGGCAGTGTGACCCAGAGAAGTTAATACATACAATTAAACATTATGGGGGAGCATTCTTATCATGAATAATGTACCAGCTTACTAAACATTTTTAGAAAAGACTTGTAAGAAGTTGAAACAGTGGAAATCTTTATGTTTACAGTTGAACTGAAGTCTTTTAGGTAGTGAAACAGCAAGACCAGATTATATTACAAGATGAGCTGTGAAAGGACAGGAAGTTGTCAGAGTCCCTTGTGTAGAACAGCTTAAGAAATATGTGTTAAATGTCTTAGGTAGAGTCAAATTGAATCAAAGTGGTTAAGTAAATATTCAGGGAAATTGGTCCAAATGTGAGTACTGAGAAGACAAACTGCAGAGCTCTCTGCTGCCACTCAAGAATGGGGCTCATAGGCACGTGATACTTACTCATCCAGTGAGGTGATAAACTTGAAGTGCCAAATAGTTAGAAGACAGTGACTTGGACTCAGTTACTGCAATCCTTTTGCAGAACCCCACTGGCCTTCAGGCACAGGGGGGAAAAAAAGTCTCAGCAAGTCCTTGAAAGAGGAAGATGGCAACAAAGAGATGGAGAGTGCATTTGGAAGCCAGGGCCACTTAGGGCAAGGGTTGATTTCACTTGGCCATGTCCTCATTTACCATGGAATGTGGGAGACTCAACGTGGTGCCCAGTAGGACCCTGTCTAGATGGATAGATGTGGACTTTTGTATACTGGGCATTCTTGAGCTGGGACTGCTTGTTTTACTCCCTTAATCTTATGATCAAGAGTTGATTTTGGTTCTCCTGCTGCATTAGCATAAATTCACACTTAACTTAAATTCAGCTTACTTAGGAATTTTTGAATGATTCCAACTCCTTAGCATTGTAATTTACAGAATTCTGGGCATTATGAAATCTTACTATTTTTAATTTGATTTTACCACTTCTCTATCTTCCAAAATGCTGACACAGAGCACATATGTATTTATAATCTTTTTTTTCTTTTTATACTGGAGATTGAACTCAGGGGCGCTTTACCACGGAGCCACATCCCCAGTCCTTTTTATTTTTAATTTTAAGTCAAAGTCTTGCTAAATTGCTGAGGGTCTCACTAAGTTGCTGAGACTGGTCTCACACTTGCATTTCTTCTGCCTGAGCCTCCTTAGGTACTGAGCTTACAGATGTGGGCCACCACACCTGACTGTATTTATAATTTTTAAGGTGAATCAAGATTAAAATCTGTTTGGAGTATGTGGGTGCAATTTTGCAATAGTCCATGAGTTAGCTAGCATTGCAAAATCAAGTTTGAGAATTATTGTACTGACTTTATGAGTAAAATGAGTAACACTAATTAATCTGACATTTAGTTATCTTGTTCTTAAGAAATGTTAAAACCATTCTGGCAGTAATATTTAAATCCAGATTTCTTTCCATAAACCAGCCTATGAGATTCACTTCAATATGGAATACCAGAACGGACTCTACTAACTTCTTTCCCCAGAGTAATTCAAATTCTGTACTTTTCATTGTATTTCATACTTGTCAGAGCCTCTGGGGAGATAAGAGGTAAATGCAGACAATTATTCACTGTTCAATGTAAATTCATTTTCAACTATCCATATCTAAACAAAAGAAAACAAACAAACTTGCCGGTCACTCCTTCTCACCCTAATATTTCACCTCTTGCCATCAAGACCAACTTCTTGAACATGCGGCTTATTATTTCTGCCTCCACCAGGCCCTACCCTGACGTTTGTGGGGTTGAGACTAAGAACACAGAAACCTGTACACCATATGCCTAAATATATCTAAAAGATCAGGATCCCATTTAAAATGCTCAGTCCATGGAGTTCCGGGGAAGAACGTGGTTTTTCAGGAGAGTGTTGGTCCTGTGCCTCTGGCTCACAGCCTGCCGTCCCCTTAGTTTTCACTTCTCTATCTGTTCCTCATCACGAGGGACTCTGAGTGCAGAGATGTGGGTGTTCCACACCTCCAAGACTCGTCTACACCCTTCCTCATCCTGCAGAGGCCTGTTCCTCGGTTGTCCCTTGGACTAGGAGGAAACACACCTGAGCTCTGCTGTGCCTTCTGTGTGCCACACTCAGGGAAGAGGCCTAGAAGTGAGCATGGTGCATGACGTTAGGGCAGGGTCGTGGAGGGTCAGAATGGAGTCTGGAAGGAGGGGGCAGGTTCCAGGTGGGTATGTCCTTTGACCCTGAACCCCAGGGTTTCTTGTGTCTGGGAGGGTGTGACGGGAGGACAGTTGGGCAAAGAAAACTCCTTCTGCCCTATCTAAGGACACTGGACTCCTGGTCTCACTTCTTACCGTCTATCTTCTGACTTTACTCAGCCTATCTGCTTCTGCCTTCAGCTTTCCAGAGTGACTCTCTCACAAGGATCAATAGACAGTAACTTTCTCAAGTCCAAGGAATATTCTTAGCCTTTCTTTCCTTCTTCCTTCCTCCCTCCCTCCCTCTCTCTATCTCTCTCCCTCCCTCTCCCTTTCTTTCTCCCTCCCTCCCTCTTTCTCTTCCTTCCTTCTTTCCTTCCTTCTTCCTTCCTTCCTTCCTTTCCTCCTCCTCCTTTCTTTCTTTCTTTCTTTCTTTCTTTTTCTTTCTTTCTTTCTTTCTTTCTTTCCTTCTTTCTTTCTTTCTTTCTTTCTTTCTTTTTTTTTTTCTTTCTTTCTCTTTCCTTCCTTTTCTCCCTCCCTTCTTTGTTTCCTTCCTTCCTTCCTTCCTTCCTTCCTTCCTTCCTTCCTTCCTTCCTTCCTTCCTTCTTTCTTTTCTTTACTTTTTTCCCTTTCCTTTTTTCTTGGCCTTCTGTTCATCTTATCTCTGTACTCTGCATGGGTAACTTAATCAAAAGTCATATAATTAATGATCACCTTTCTTATAATGGATTCAGAATCTGCATTTTGACTCAGACCAGGCCCATAAGAACCCTAAATCTACTAGGTTTCTCCCTTCCCCTTTCTTTAATCTCACCTTTCTGAGGAACTAACCATCTCTGACTCTGATGAGGCCAACAGAGACCCAGTGTCACTCATGATTCCTCCTTTTCCCTCATTCTTCCCATCTAATGAGTAAAGGTATCTCATTGATTTGAATTCCCAAGTATTCCTACACATTTTCCTTTTCTTTCCATTCCCTTGGCTATGATCTTAGTTAAGACCCTTAGGAGCATTTATTTAACATCAATGAACAGGTTTTTAGAATTCACTGCTTTAATTCACTTACCACTCTATGGCAAAAACTGATTTTCCAAGAAAGAAAATATGATCACACCATTCCCCTGCTTTTAACCCTTTGTTGGCTTTGTCATGTTCAGGATAAGATTCAGAGGCCCAAACATAGCCTTTACTGCCTTTTCTCCCCAAGCCCACTCTATCCTTGACTTAAAGGGTACTTACTCCATGTTTTGGGGAGTGTTTGCCCACATGCTATTCCTTTTTCCTGCCGGTCCCTCCTTCCTCTGGTATCTGGCTCCCTCCTCCTGATTCCTCAAGACCTAGCACGTTCATCATCGCTGACAGGGTGGACTGACAGCCCAGGCCCTATTGGGATGTGCTTCATCAATGTTTCTGGCACACGTTCCATCAGACCATTTTTCACAGAATGTTCTAGTTGTGGGTTTAACTGCATTCTTCTCACTAGACTGTGAGCTCCACAAGGGCAGGAAACTCATTTTTCACTTCCTAACCCTCGACGCTTAGCATGATACCAGCAGATGTTTAGTACAGCTGTGGAGAGGTGCTGGGGAAGGTGCAGGGCATGTCATGATGGGTGACAGAGCCTGTCCCCTACAGTGCCTGCTGTCTAGGGGGAGATAAGTTATTGTAGTGCATGTCAAGTTCTGTCAATGCCGGAAGAAGGAAGGAAAAATATCTCTGGATGGGTGTTTCTTAATATTTTTAGGGCCATTAAATTTGATTAAAAATTTTCTTTGTAAAAATTACACACACACACACACACACACACACACACACACACATTTTTCATAAAATTTAGGACATTTGCAAATTCCCCAGAACTACACATAGATTTCCTAAGCAGTATAGCCCTTGGACCTAGTAGGAAGGGCCCCAGCTTTAGAATAATCTGTTCTGATTCTCATTCAGCTGTGCCCCATGGCAGTTTGCATTTAAAATGAACTCAAAGGTGGATAAAATTTTGGAAGCTATAAAAAAGTTGGAAGGTCCAACAAAGTCAGAGAGATGAAAAAGCCGGCCAGAGCAAGTGACTCATTTGGAAAGATGGATTGAGGTCTGGACTCTGAAAGTTAAGGATTTTGCACTGATTTGGAGGGATAATAGGAAGCCATGGTTGTTTTGGGGCAAGGGGGTGATGTAATTGGAGTGTTCTCTCAGAGGACAAATTTGGCAGATTATGGAATGGGTTCCAGGGGAGGAGAAGGAGAGTAAGGGGACAGCAGGGAACCTATTGTAGCAGTTGAGGGGAGAAGGACCTGGGTACAGTGGGTGGGATGGGAATGAAGAGATTAATACAGAAGGCATGATTTAGACACCATGTGATTCAGCAAGATTTCAGGGAACAGGCGTCAAAGGTTATTCTGATGATAGAAGATTGGACTTTGGTGAACCATAAACAAAACAGGAAACTGGGGGAAGAATTAATTGGAGGGGGAAGGGAATAAGCTCCGATCTGGATATGTTAAGCACAAGGAGCCAGCTTGTGCTTGTTTTTAAATATCAAGTATGAAGATGTCCCAGCATAATCTTGAAGGGTTCCTTTCCAGAGTGACCCTGGAGGCTACAGAAAATATAAATACCTTGGAGGCTGCATATTTCCTATGTCTAAATGCTAGCTTGTTAAGCTTTTCATCATCCTGGGCCAATTTACTAGAGACTAACTTTCCTTATATCTGTTTGAATTCAGATGTTTTCTTGTCAACTTTAACTCCCTCAAATTAGTATCCCATTTTCTCCTGATGTTACTTCCAACCTGCATCCTACAGGGGTGGCTGTGGAAGGGTGACAGGATGACAGGGCAGGGATCTGGGACACACTCGGACTTTTAATTTGGTATCTGGTGAAACTTCTTGTTTAAAATATCTGATTTGCTTAAATTTGCTTTTCAAAAATGTTGCCTTTTTACAAAATTTCCCTTTCCAACATTTTTAAACATCTGCTTTTGTTTTAAAAATAGTTGTCTGGTTTTTTTTTTTTTTTTTTTTTTTTTTTCTTTTCAAAAAACATCTTTTACTTTGGCTCAAACTTTCCTACTACCAAAATGGAGGTTTCTTTGGGGCAAGTTACTTTGACACCAATGCTTGGAACATCTGTCTCAACCTGAGAGATCTGGGATGCTGCTGGGCACAGGTAACAGTGACCTGGCCTGGAGATTAGTTAGGTGAGATTGTGAAATAACCATGTGATACCAGGGGGTGTGAAGACAGAGGAAGATGAGAGGCAGCAATTCCTTTATATTCTGAATTAGTCAGATTATAGTCTGAATTAGAGCGCTCTGTTCAGCGTTGATCACCGCGGTTCAAAGGGATGTGAAGAAACTGAAGTGACTGTAGAAACAAGCAACAAAGATGATTAAAGGGTTGGGAAACAGGTCCAGGATGAAAGAAAAAAAAGGTTCCTTGCTGTCTCCAGAAGAGAAGACTAGGGAGGGACGTGATTCCAACAGGGGAGTCGGGGGAACCTTTTATGAGGGGATGGTTAGCAGAAAGATAGAACATGGCAGTGTATGATGGAGGGAGATTGTGAAGCCAACCTCAAAGAAGGGAGAATGCTCAGCCTATGATCAGGAGCCCAGAGCCACCCTTTCCATACCCTGTCCTAATTAATCTCAACTTTCTTTCCTGTAGAGCTTGAGTCAACCCTTCCGGATGGAATTCCAAGCAGCCTTTACCAGTTCTTTGAAATTTTTGCTGAGGAAGAAACCCATTTTCTACTTGAGATTTAGATATTTAGCTTTTTGAGAGCTTGAAATTTTACTTTTTTTTTTTTTTTGGTACTGGGGATTGAACTCAGGGGCACTTGACCGCTGAGTCACACCCCCAGCCCTATTTTGTATTTTATTTAGATACAGGCCTCATTGAGTTGCATAGTGCCTCACTTTTGCTGAGGCTGGCTTTGAACTTGAGATCCTCCTGCCTCAGCCACCTGAGTCACTGGGATTACAGATGCGTGCCACCTTGCCCGGCTTACTGGATAATTTATCAAAGCTCCTTCCAGTGCCATGATTCTACTAAATCACTTGGTTAAACAAGTTTCATGAGAAATAGACTTAAATTGTGGGTGATAATGACCTTATGAGCTGACCAGGATATCTTTAGGATGCTGTCAGTGAAGGAATGAGAGATTTTAATACACAAAGTTTAGCGGACTTCTTGAACAAATTCTTCACAGGCAGCCTAGAAAGTTCCGTGCTGAATCACAACAACAAAAATTGGAGGGAGCCAGATATAGGGGAGAATTTCTACTAGACGCCCTTTTCAGAAGGTACCACTTGGCCCCAGGAAAGGAAAACTGGGTTCTAGGTGGGTCCTGGGTGCTGACTGACTGAGGAAGGTGGCATGGAACCCTAACGAAGCTAACTGAACTCTCTGCTTTTTCTGTGGCTCTTTATGGGTCGCTATGAAAAACCTGATGAACAGCGCTCTTCTGACTCAGAGTCTCTGGGAGGTAAACGGTGATAAATGGCTGCTAAGGAAGCTGAAGGACAGAAATCAATACTTGCAGCTACTCTGTAGTGAATTATGAGAAGGCTTCAATGAGAGGGACAGATGTTGTTTTTCCAATCACGCTATTTGAACTTTAGTTGTTTACACATTCCCTTTCTCCCTGTGGGTTTTAGTTTCTATCTTTGCCATCTATAATCTAAATATGTGGGGATATATATATCAGGCCAATTAAAAAGGTGGCAGGTAATTCACATGGGTACTACCTGAATTTTCTTCTCTCATCACCACATCTAGCTACCTTCTTTAATGATGATGAGCACAGGTTATTTTGTTGAATGACAGCCTTGGGTCACAAAATGGATGAAAATAAAATAGCTAAACTCTGCTTTAAAAAAAAAAAAAAACCTAAAAAATCTCTTTCACTGAGTTTCAAGAGCTGAGTTTTTTCTCAGTGCCGTCTGGATCACAAACATACATTCCTGAGCCACCAAATTGGAAAAACAAAGCTAAAAAGCTTTTTTTTTTTTTAAAAAGCCATTTCTTCCAGTTTGGTCAGCAACAACCTTCATTGTGTTTTTTGATGAATTCCCATGTTCCACCAAGTCAGATATTTACATGTTCTAACTTGAAATTTCACACCTGAAAAATAATAAAGAAAATAATCTTCAAAGATATTTTTGCTGTTTTTATGGCAGTTGTTGACCTTTAGTGTTTCTTGATTTTTCTTGCCTTTTCCTTATTTATTACTCCTCTGTCACCGCCCCCCCCCCCCCCAAAGAATGAAGTAGTTTCCTGAAATTTGAGCTAAGGCTGCTGCTTCATAGTCATGGGTCAGGCTGATAACCAGAAGAAACATGCTAGACTTTGTGGCAACCTGTGTCTCATTTATATAGGGCACTTCTATTGTTGCTTACCTGAGTCAGTCATGTGGCACCTTCCAGGACTACTTCACAGGGTACTTAAGTGTCAAGATTGCAGAGGGAAGTCACCCACCCCAGGGCCCCATCCTCTAGGGCATGACAGATACAGAGGGAGGACTTGGCTCTTCTTGACCCCATACCCTACTACCTCCTGAGAGTAGGCTCACCTGACCAAGGTACAGACCAACCTGAAAGAGAGAGAGAAGAAACCAACAGAGCCTTAAACATTTTCAGAGCTTTAAGAAATGATGGTTTACGGGCTATGACTTAAGGCTGATCATAACGATTCCTGAGACACCATCTAATTAATGCCAAGTGTACCTCCTTTGTATGAATTTCAAGGTTCAGCATGTTGCCTGGTTTGTAGTCAACACAGAGTCAACATTTGTCGAACAAATGAAATGAGTGAGAGAATAAACAAATTTTAGCTTTGAATGAAGAAAAAAGAGTCTAACATTGAAATATCAAGAAGGTAGGGTAATCCTTGAGGGGATTTCTTGGTAGGGAATACTGTTGTTATGTTATGGGTCTGTAAGAGATCATGGAGGAAGTTCTATGTGATCTAAGGAATTTAGCTGTGCTTTTCCAATTGGGTGGATCAGAAATGTATGTTTGTGATCCAGACAGTACTGAGAAAAACTCAGCTGTTGAAACTCAGTGAAGGAGATTTTTTAGGTTTTTTAGAGCAGAGTTTAGCTATTTTATTTTCATATGATCATGGAATTTCAGTAATTCTGGAATGATCTCAGCGGGCTGCCTGGAGGAAGGCGTGGCCTGATTACTGCAGTATCTCCTCCTTCCCTTGACATTGATGATTCTGATTTTTAGGCGGGTGCCCCACTCCTGTCTCCCAACTGGCTGTCTATTTCCCTGGATGATGCTAATTGTCTTACAGTCCCTGCATGAAGGGTCACTGGTCCTGGAGCATTGCTGACATAAGGTATTGCAAATGCTCTGTCAGAGCAAAGATACCTCAAATACCTTTATGGTGCCAACCGCTGAGGTGTATAAAGGGCTAAAGTGTGAGAGGGATCCAGTGACCCTGACACCAAAAAATATAAGTGCATCAGTTTGTCCTGGTGCTCTCAAGTGTTGAGAAACAGAAGTCAGAGGTTATCCCCCCTTTTTTGCATTGACATCCATTGACCTATATTGTGCATTCTGTGTAAATTCCATATGCCAGAGACATCAAGAATAAAAAGGTCATGTGAAGTCAGAGAGAGGGCTGGAGAGGACCCAGAATAAGAGAACTTGGAATAAGACAGTTTATCACAATATAAGCAATGATTTCTGATTTCTTTTTAACCAGCAGGTAAATAAGCACAGAGGATGCTCCATCAGTCTTTGTTCAATAAGACACACTTTTCAGTAAGAAAAATGATGCCTCTCCCTGTTCCAGTACCTCTTCCCTCCTCTGTCTTGGGGCTGTGAAGTCCAAGGTTGTGGCTGCTTGCAGATTGACCCCCTGGGGTGACCAGACCAAGAGGCAACCATCAGGATTGCTGCTTGTCCACTCGGTTAAGGAGTGAGGTCATCGTCTTTGCCCTACAGAGTGTCTAGTTCCCAGTCTGTCATTTCACACGTTGACACTAGATGTCAGGGAAAGACTTAGTAGTGTTGGCAGGTCTCTCACCATTTCAGCAGCAAGGAGGTAACCCTAGCGATCAGGTGCTGAAATCTGGCAACCAACCTCCACCCAGTCTGAGAGCCTGCCTCGTTAGCCAGGCTCCTGAGAGGCTGTTAGAGCCCATGTACAAAACAAGTCGGATCAAGGCCATTTCATAGAAATAGATTTTTTTTTTTTGGCGGGGGTTAGGGGGGAAAGGAGGAATGAAAGTCATCAATTTACTTTTTCAATTTCATTATAGAAGATACTGAATTTTAAAAGAAGGACACAAGAGTTAACAGTTATGTTCTTATGACCTGTTTTATTGGTAAATTAGGAAATAGCCAAACCAGTTAAAAACTACATGAAAAATCCCATAAGATCATTCCGATAGATATTCTGCAGTAGTCTCTCGTTCTGCAAAAATGGCATTTTGTTTTAAAAAAAATTAAGTAAAACTGATTTTACTGCAGAATCACTAAATCTTGACCTGCCTTATGATTCCAGATCGCGTCTCTGGGCTCCTCTGCAGGTTTTCTGATGTAATGAAAAGGAACGTGGATGGCACATTCAAACATTGTTCTTCTCTCTCTTTCTTTTTTTCCTTTCTGAGAGAGGCAATGTGAACAAACTGGAATCAGTCTGGACGGTGGTAAAGGATGCAGACAGAACAGGGCACACACGTGCTCTTCCTCATGGTGCACGTTTTTTTTCCTATTCTGAAGGTTCACGCTATCGTGTTCTCATCCAGCCTTTGGAAATAACTGGTCATCTTCCCGCCCAGGGTCAAAAATAGCACTCTCTTTGGTAGGAGGAGCTGGCAGTGGGAGGAGGGCCCACCCAGACACGTGGAGCAGCCCCGCCTGGGGCAAGAGGCTCCAGGAGTCCTCTGGGTGATTCTGGAAGCCATTATATCATCCCTGAAAATAGCATTATTAATACCACCTGGGTGTGCCCTTCGTTTATTTGTGAGCTGGATGTTGTGCAAGGCACAAGCAGCATGAAAAGGAAAGCAACATCCCTGGAGGCTCACGATGGAGGTAGGAGAGAGCCACGCTGAAAAATCATGGCAGCATTTATAAATAGATATCCACAATGACTGCTGGTTGTTGCCTATGGCAATTGAGATGACCCCATCCTCTTGGAACTTTCAGATAAAAATTGATGTAGACAAAGACCATTTTAAAGCATAATTCAGATCAGAGGAATACTCAGAAAGGTATAAATATGGAGAGCTGTCAGTACTATGGATTTATTGACTAACTTGTTGATGGACACTCAGTTGGCACATGTGATGTGCCAGGCGTCCTTCTAAGAATTTTGCAACTTATAAGTCTGTTCCGTTTCATCCTTTAACCGACTCTCCTAAGTAGGTACTGCTATCAGTTCTGCGTTACAGGTAAATAAACTGAGGCACAAAGAGAGTATTCACAGCGAAGCCTGGAATCCCAGGGCTGAAACTTCACTCACTTTTCTTCTGCCCATCCTGAACTCTCACTAATGAATTATGCCTTTTCTTTTCACACAGGAAGAGAGCATTGTACGGTTTAGCAGCTTGAGATCTGGCAGTCAGTCAGACTTGTATCTGACAATTTGCTCTGCCACTTAATAAGTGTGAGTTTGGGACAACTTCTGCTTAACTACTCTGAGCCTAATCTCTTTTTATAAGAAACAGTGGTCACAGGTTCCAACAGGTGTTGGGATGATAAAAGGAGCTATAACAAGATTCCATAACCTTGGTGCCTGCTCTTTCTTCCTATAGTGGCCATCTAAGACCATCCCCCTTCTCTGCTGGTGACCATGCTCTTGTGCAGTTCCTGTAGGGCCCCTGTGAAACCAACAAGATGTCCCAGCACTGTCAAAGTGTACCTTCTGAGATGAAGGCACAAAAGACACAGCAGCTGCCTCCCTGCACTTCCTTCATCCTGCATTCAGGGAAAGCCAGGTGCCATGTGGTGAGCACCCTCCACCCCACAGCCAAGGGAGACTCCTCAGGTGGCCAAAGCCCCCGCCACAGTCAGCCCTGACTTACCAGCTGTGTCAGTAAACCACTCTTGAAGCGGCAACTCTAGCCCAGGCTGGTTGGCACAGGACAGCACTAGGACTTCATCTTCACTAGGACCTCATAAGCACCCCTGAGCCAGAACTACCGAGCCAGGCACTTCCAGATTACTGATCCACAGAAACAGGTGTGAGGTAGTAAGCAGTTTTTGGTGCTTTATGCCACGAGGCTGGGGGCAGTTTGTCATACAGCGACAGTCACTGATAAACCTTTCCTCACCTATTCTTTCTCCGACAGTGGACCCTGGACTTACCTTGTCTCCAGTCCTCAGGGCTCCCTCTGCTCCAGGCAAACGTGTAGTGAGTGAAGTTTGTACTGCTGCGGGCCCCTGCCCCCACCCCCAGTCCATTTCACCCATGCTCTCTGCTGCCAGCTCAGTGTCTCGGCCACCGCCAACCTCACTGGCTTTCAGTTGCCCTAAAGTCTTTTCCAGGACATTTACTGGAATAGCAGATGTGGATGATGAAGCGCCTTTACAACATAGCCCGGGGCTTCCCTTCACCCTCTTGTACTAGGCCCCACAAATGCCTGGATTTGGAGTTTCCTGTAGGTTAAAATGCGTTTCAAATTCCTTGTAATCTTCAAGGCCCTGTGGGATCTGGCTCCCGCCTCCCTCTCAGGTTCAGCCTTTACCCATCATGTCTTATTCACTGCACCCAGCTTGCTCCACTCAGGCCTCTCTGTCCCTGGAGAATGTCAAGGTTATTTTCCACGGGGCTTTTGTACTTGCTGTTCTCCCTGCCTGGAATCCTCTTCCCCAAGTCTCCGCTTGATTAGTTCATTCTCAGCATTCAGATTTCAATTCAGTAGCAAGTGCTCAGAGAGGGTTCTGTCCATCAACTTGTTAAACCGAGGCCTTCCTGTTGCTACCTTTCCTGTTGGATGCTGTCGTGCCACCAGCTTGACAGCTGCCGTTACCTAAGTTACCTGATTGATCTTTGTTTGTCTGTTCACTTGGTCTTTGGTTCTCCTCTTCCCCCCAAGTCACACGTGCTTCATGAGCGAGCCATCATGTTCACTCACTGTATCCCAAGTGCTTTGGAGAATGCTTGGCACATAGTAGATGCTCAATAAAAACCCCAGCGAGTAAACTTCTCAGATTTGGCTTTGTTGGCTATAAAATGAGACCATGTGTAGTCATTGTGTGCAACTCATGTGTATATTAGAAACAAAAGCTCTCAGCACATGTGCCTAGGAGATTGTATATTAGGAAATCAAGAAATATGATTTTCCATTCTCACTCATTTTGTAAATTTAGCTCAAGTTTCCAAAAACTGTAAGAATTCTGAGCCTCTATGCTCAATTTCCCCCCTGGCATATCATATGCCCTTCACCCTCTCACCTACTGCATATTCTGCTCTAATTCTCTCCCTTTATACCCTCAGGAATACCTGCTTTTTGGGGGGACTCCACTGCAGTCATTAATGTAATTGTGCCCCCTGGTGGTCAGTTCAGAGATGACACACTGTGGAGAGTGGGAAGAGGTTATTGGAGAGCCCTGTTTATGGGTCATTTTCAAGTAGTTTCAAGAGGGGAGACATTAACCTCAAGTTCAGATAAAAGCCTAGAATACAGAAATTATGGTCTCTGTATACAGTTGCTCCTGAAATCCTCGTCCCTGTCTATGACCTCACTGTGTGGTCTCCATTCAGGCCCTGGTATCTATCTTATTTGGCTTATTGCCTCCTCTTGTTTGAAAAATCAGCCTCTAATTGATGTCTCCTCCACCACACATTCTCTTCCTTTAGGTAGACTTTTTTTTTTTAAAGTTCAGATTTTCTCAGGTTACCACACAGCTCAAAAACTTTCAATAGCTTCCTGTTAGGTGAACAAACTCTGAGCTCCTCAACCTGGCGTAACAAATACTTCAATTCTGGGGCTCAACCTGCCTTTCCAGTTTCAGTTCTCACCTACTCTTGTACTGCATTCCTCATTTTTATATACTTACATGCAAAGCACCCTAACCATCCCTTGAAATGTGCCTCTACTTCATCAAAGCTGTGCCAATCTTCCACCTGTTCTCTCTATATGAAAAGTTCTCCATTCTTCCCTGACAGGTGAACCCTGTGCCACCCAACACCAGCTCACAGGCTCTGACTGAGGTGAACTTTCTTCTACCTGCTCGCTGCACCATAGACCACTATCCACATTTCCACCTGAAACTATGGCATCTCAATTACTTTAACAGTGGCACGTGCATAGGAGGTCATTAATCTTTGCTGGATGGATAAATGAATGTAAAGGCCCAGGCTGGAGTACATGTTTTCTGGAGCCCAGTCAAGCTGGTCTGAGAAATGAGAGGTCACATATTGGAACAGGATCTCTGCAACTGGAACTGCCTTGGGGAATCTGGGATGCATAATTATCAAAACTAGAAGTAGAATCTCCAATGAAATTCTGTGAACCTTGGCTTCCCTGGGGAAATGATTTCTGAATCTCCTACTTTATATCAAGAGGGTGAAGGTGAGGATATTGGGATAATGACTCGTGTACTCTATATGCCAATATGAAAGGTAAAGGGCAAACATTGAAGTTATCAGAATATTAATTAACAAGTGTCTGGGACATTGTATTCTTTACACTAGTTCTTTTCCAAAATTCAGTTGGGTTTTATATTTCTTTGGTTTGTACCTCAAGGTAGGTATATATTACAAGTATCTGAGATGAACAAATCAGATGCAATGATGTAATCCCTGGACAAATTTTGAGACAAAGGACTCAGTAATATCTAATGAACACAACACAGGAAGACTCAGTGACATGAATGTCTTTTTCTGGAGTCACTCTGTTCCATCTCTCGATTTTTTTTATTAGTTCTTTTTAGTTATACATGACATTAGAATCCATTTTGACATAATTATACAAGCATGAAATAGATCTTGTTTTAATTCAGTCCCCAGTATCTCTCCTTCCCCTCTCCCCCACCCCCTCTCCTTTCTTTTTATTCTCTTCATTCCCCTTATTGATTCAGTTTGCTTATCTAAAATTCAGAAATAATATCTGATAGTCAATGTTACCAATAAGTTTTCAGTGAATACCAATGAAATCAGACTCAAAAGTTGGACATTTTCCAGAAAAATGGCAGTTTTTTTAGAAGTTAAATTTGAAGTTACATATTGGGGATCTGTCTTTCTATCTCACAGACCCGCACCCCAAGACAAGCATGCGCATGTGTTTTTCTGTTTTTCTTCTTGGCTGCTGGGGAGGATTTTTACCTGGGTCAAAAAGCAGAACTCACATTCTTTGATTAGATACCCAATCTCTGCATATTAGATCCCCTTTTTGTTCAGAATAGAGCAGTAGGTGTCTACATTTGGAATAGCTACTGTCAAGTTGGGCTGTGTCACACCAGGTCCCATCCTCAACAGGAGATCCAAACCACTATAAAGATTAGTGGGAGTCTTGTGGTAGGCAAGCCACTGAGACTGTCTCTGTCTCCATTTCTGGATGGAGGAATAGGTTTTCTTATGGTCACGTCCTACAAAACAAACTAATGAACCCCCTTCCTTAAGGAAGGAAATCCTCCAAACCAAAGAGGACCAACCATACTTCTGATTTGCACCATGTGATTTAATAAGAAAGACATGAACTGTATCTTCTATTTGGAAACAAAATTATTCTTGAAATAACTATTTTTATTTCCATGTGATCAAAATAGAACAATTCCACAGAAGAAAATTCATGGAATCATAGAATCAGAAGGAGCAGGCAGATTACTTAGTCCCATTTCTCACACAAGATAATCTTCCTGACCACAATCAACCAGTCTCTGCTTGAATACTTACACTAACAAAGAACTCTCAAACTCACAAAGCCACCGTGAATTCTAAGATGCTTCAGCCTCATATTGAGTTCAAATCTGTCTTTGGGTAACTTCCACTTATTGGTTCCAGTTTTGTAGTCCCTACTTCAATGTAAATCTAACACCTTCGCTATGATTTGAACTTCCCTCCCCAAACTCATGTTGAAATTTAGTTGCCACTGTGATAGTATTAAGAGGTGGGACATTTAAGAGGTGATGAGGTATGAGGGTGCCACTGTCTTCATGGATAGATTAAGGCTGTTGTCAAGGGAGTGGGCTCCTGATATAAGGTTGAATTCAGCCTCAGTTTTCCCTTCTGTTTTGCCTGAGTACTTTGTCACCCTGTGATGTCCTCTGCCTTTATATGACATAGCAAAAAGGTCATGGCCACGTGCCACTATCTCTTGGACTTCCCATCCTCCAGAACTGTAAGAAATAAATTCCTGTTCTTTAGAAGTTAAAAAAAAAAAGCATGGCATACCGTAAAATAAACACGAGTTCCATGGTTTAGAGCAATTTGTAGTACACGTTCGAGTGCAGTTTTTAGATTAATTGGAATCTAGAGGATTGTGGGTAAATTTCCACAGTCCCTGAGGTTTCTGAATAATCCTAGACCAATCTTGGCTCTTAGATACTTTGAAGACCAGTTAACTGGGGGTTCTCCTTGACAATGCAGGGCATGTTTTCATTTGGCACTAATCTGTTAGAGACTTTGAAAGTCCTTTTTGGGTCGAGGCTTGGGGGTTCTTGAGGGTGCCAGATGAAATTGGCATTTTCAAGAAACATCATGAGGAGAATGTGTTCTCTGGGATCCACCTGGGGCAGATCTTTCACATTTATGTGAGCTTCTGGGAGTTATTTTAAGAGTCCCAGCCACTACCTGGAAGACATAATTTATATGATGTTCCTGGCAAACCTAAGTCCCTCTATATGGCTGTGCAGTTTAGACTACCAATAGAATAATGCCAAAGCCCATATCCACAGCTCTGTTTGTACCCTGGGAACAGTTCATATCTCAGGACATTCCTCTTGCTGTCCGTCTCATGGTATATGATTGCTTTTTTCATTTGTTTCATTTAAAATTCCCTTACAAACCTACCACTCACCAGCCCTACAACCAGTCCTAGAGTAATTGGGATACTCATTTCTAGGATATATATGAACCAAGTTCAACAGCTTGCACGATTCTCCCTCACGTTCAGTCGAAGGGTTACCCAGTAGGGCACTCTCTGATCTGAGCTAAGCAATTGCAGGGCAATGGAAACACACTTAATGGATGAGGCTGGGGTGCTGGTGCTGATGTCTTCTGTTCTAAGAGCAAAAGCTGTCTTCCGTAAAATGGATGCGGTTGTGGCCATATGTACATTCAGCAGTATGTTGCTTCCATCCCTGCTCTGAGGAGATAAGGGCTAATGCCATTCCACCAGTTGCGTGAAGTGCAAGAGGTCAAGAAAACACTCGCATCTTAGAGCAACAGGCTGTAAGATGCAGCCAGTCCCATGCGATCCCGAGTCCCTGGGCACCAGGATTGTGCAACCAGCAAGGAAGTTCTTTATGGAAAGTTAATTTTTATGTGAGATTGAGCTTGGGAGACAGAGAGGTAGAAAGGAAAAAAGGGAGGGAGGAGGGGAAGAGGGAAAGATGATGAAATAGATGAATGAGAATGAATAGTGGTAGGGGGAGATAAGGGGAAAGCAGAAGGCAGGGAAGGAATAGAGATGAAGTTAATAACCCGGCAATTGTGGAAATCCATCACAAATAGAATTGTGAAGGAGGGATTAGGGCAGCTAACAGGAAGGTAGAAGAAATAAAGTAGAACAATAACAGAAAAAATCAGGAAAAGACAAAGGACACAAATGCACTTCAAGGAACAGGTAGGAGACAAGATGTGCATGTGGAATTTAAATGAATTATTTGTCGCCCAAGTTTTTCAACTTACAATGCGTTCTGCGGATGAGTCTCATTCCCAATTAAGATATGCTAATAAGGCTGACCATATACCATAGACTCATCACGCCTGATAAGCAGCTTATTTTCTCTTTGGGTTGGGGGCAGTTATCTTGTCTTTCCATACCTAAGTTTCTCATTGGCATTCCTCCGCCAAAGACACATGGTGACCACATGTGGCTGTGATGATATTTGTCTTAGTCTAACATATTTTCATCTCTGCTGAATTGACTACTAATAGCTCACCTAAACTTTGTATTCCGCCATCTGCTTTCAGTTACCTTGATCAAAAGTAATATTCACACAAGTCATTTTTTTATTAATGGAGAAAATTGATTTCATTCTGGTCTATTATCTGTGGGTAAATATAATTCTTTCCCACATATAGGAGACTTAGAAGTAGCAATGGCAGAAAGGGGAGCTCATGGCACAGAGGCAACTTGCTTACCTGCAAATAATAGATAATGAATCAGAACTGAACCACGGTCATTGAGTGAAGATCCAATTGTCCTTCGGTGGATGTTAGAAAGAGTATCAGAAAAAGGTGGGAAGACTTCACGTAGGTAGTGACCACGTACTGAGTGTGCAAGCACAGTGAGAGGCAACTGTGTGTGCATTGTCACATTTCACAGAAGTCGGATCCATCCTTTTTCATATGCAAAGTTCTTCAGTGAGAGCCCCTGTCCCATGGTACTAGAGGATCTCTGGGGTCCTACCTAGTGGCTTATGGGCATGCCTAGGAATTGTCCATATTCTACAACTCACCATTAAGTGCTTGCTGTACGATTCTCCTAGATTTCCTCTGCTAGGCACATCTTTACCTCTTTATGACACACCAAGATTTCTGATTTATTCCACCCCAAAAGTCACTGCAGATCCTCCCTTCATCTTCCAAGCCAATGAAACTCAGAGAGAGTATTAGTGTTAAGAAGATGAGCTTTGCAGTCAAACTTCTTTGCCATGTGGAAATTTAAGTTGTTTTTTTTTTTTTTTTTTTTTGTGGTGGTGCTGGGAATTGAATCCAAGGCTTCATGCATGCTGGTCAAGAGTTCTGCTGAGTCATATCCCCAGCTCCTCAAACTTCTTGGGTTCAAATTCAGGCTATAACTCTGACTAGTCATGTGACTTTAAACATCTAACTTTACCTCTCTGTACTTCAGTTTCTCTGAGTTAATTCTTGTATAGAGTTAATATACAGAGCACTACAGGGCCTCATGGTAAGCCCTCAAAGAATGTTAGTTATTAGTTCTAGATTGTAATGGTTAAGAAACTTTACTGAAGGTTTAAGGTTAGAAGAAAACCAGAGCTTTGGGAAGAAAACAACATGAAATTGAATATCTGACACTACTGCTGGTGGAATCTACCAGTCACTTGCTGACACCGTGTCTGTTGTCTTTCTCCTTATCCATCAGTGTCTGCCATCTTTTTTTTTTTTTTTTTTTTTTTTTTGCGGTGCTGGGATTGAACCCAGGGCTTGGGCTTGCAAGGCAAGCACTCTACTGACTGAATTATCTCCCCAGCCCAGTGTCCGCCATCTTGGTGGACTCACTTTCCCATAGTCCACTCATTCCTCTCATCTCCCATTTCCCTCACATCAGGGACCACAACCTCTAATGTCTGAGTCCCAAGGAAGCCAAAACTCAAAGAGCCTTACAATCTCTATCTCCAAAGCAAACAAACTTCTTTCTCACTCATGCTGTTTAGAAGCCTGGAGTCTTTGTAGTCTTACTCCTTTTCCCCAGAGTGGGCACTGAGTCCACAGGTTCCATTCACATGTTTCCCCAGAGATGAATTCTGACTTTCCTCGGATAGGGAGAGAGCTCTCCAGAGGTTCAAGATTCATTCATTAGCATTGAAAATATTAAAATATATTCTTTGAGGTAAGTTTGTTTTGAGCTTTTGAGTATGTGTGGTGCTGTTGATGAGCAGCACCTTGAAGAAAAATCTGAAGTGCTTCAAAAAATGGTCTGCGTGGAGAGATGGCTATTACTTGGTGGCGATGCCATTGCACACTGGAAACATTTGATGAAGGTGGAAATTGAAGGTAATGATCATATATTAATTACATGCTTCTCTTCACTACAAAATATTCTGCCTTTATGTTTAATTACCCTGACTTGTATTTCTGCCTCTCTGTAGAAATAGTTTTCTTGAAAACTGTTAATGTTCTCCAAGTTGCTGTGTCAAATTTTTTTTTTTTTTTTTTTTAGTTTTTCTTTTTCTTTTCTTAATCCACATCCTCATTCTGAACTCTCTAGAATATTTGGTATTTTTGAAATCTTATTCTTTATTGGATTGCCTGATCTTTAAATCTCCTGATTTTCCCTGAACATCAGGTTACTCCTTCTTTAACCTTTAGTGGCCTTCTTTTCTTTTTCTACTCCTCTCCCCACAATGTTATTATGGCCCCAGTCTTTGTATTTGACACCCCCACCCTCTGTTTCCTACACTTTCTTTTTTAGTAACCTAGTCGTTGCTATAGCTTCACATAAAATTTCTCTACAAATGAATCCCAAATTCATATCTCTGGCTTTGACATTTCCCTTGTCTACACTCACTTTTTCAACTATCTTTGCACTGTTCTATTTAGATATCCAGCTGAAACCTTAATCTCAAAGTTCTTATCTTCATAATTGTTGGCATTTGTCAATGTGTCCATCTTCTTCTTTTTTTAAAATTAATGGTATCACAGTCTTACATTGATTCAGATTTAAAACTTCTAAGCCAATGTTCTACATTTCTTAAAAACCACAATTCACTGTAAGAAATACTTTTCATAGTATAACTTGGTGTGTATACATATGTGGGAACACACACACATAATTGAAACAAAATTTCACAAAGCAGTACTTACCCTTACTATGGATGATATACTCTTTTATTTTAATTTATTTCATTCCCTAATTAAAAAAAAAAAAAAAAACCTGGTTGTGACACATTAAATTGATTCATGACCCACTAAGGATATATGAATTGCAGTTTCAAAAATATTGCTTTTAAATAATCCTTGAGTCATCTTTCTCTTCTAACTTCCAAATCTAATGAGTCATTAAGCAATGGGTTTATTGTTAAATGCCTTTCATATTCAGCTTCTTTTTAAAATTTTCTCTCAGATTCTTTCAAACGTCTCCTTTAGTGGGAAACCTCCCCAGGTTTTCCTCAGCTAGAGGTGATCTCACTCTCCTCTAAGCAACTCTGTTTATTTGGTTGTATCTCTGTGTTAATCAGCTTTCCATTACTGTGACAAAATGCCTGATATAAACAATTTAAAAGTAGGAGAGATTTATTTTGGCTCACGGTTTCAGAAGTTTCAATCCATGGCTCTGTTGTTTCTGAGTCTGTGGTGAGGCAGAACAACATGTGGGGCATGGGGGAGGGGAGCAAAGCATGGACTGCAGGCAGCTGGAAGGTGGGGGAGGGCTCCCTTTTATAACAAAGCCTTTCCCCAAAACCCATTAAACTATAAATCCATAGAGGGATTAATCCATTTATGAGGTCAGAGCTCTCACAATCCAATCACCTTCCAAAGGCCACACTGTTAAACATTACTGTATTGGTGACCAACCCTTCAACACTTGAATTTTCAGGTGACATTTAGGATCCAAATCACAGTACTCTCTTAAATTACTTAGCCACTAAACATCATATCCCATAACTCTCTGTTTTCTTAGCTCACTTTTTCTTCTTAGATCATGTCACTTGACAATATACAATATATTTATATGCTTATTTATTTTCTTGTGGGATCCAAGATGGCAATGGGTTGGTGTCCCTAGCACTTAGAATTGAACTGTGCTTGGAACATAGGCCACCTGTAAAACATGGTTGGAGAGAAGAATGCATGAGGAAATGACTCCCAGCGGCAATCAAGAATAATACTTCTGCTGGGTGTGGTGGTGCACACCTATAATTCTAGTGACTTGGGAGGCCAGGCAGGATTGCAAGTTTGAGGCTAGCCTCGACAACTTAGGGAGACCACATCTCAAAATAAAAATAAAAAGTAAAAAGGGCTGGGGATGCCGCTTAGTGGTTAAGCATCTCTGGATTCAGACCCCAATACCAAACAAACAAACAAACAAACAAATGAATAACAACAACAAACCAAGAATAGTAATTCTTCTTGGTTGGAGAGAGAAGGTTTCTTCCCACAACCATTTTTTTCTTACCCATTGTGGATGTTGGGCCCATCTCAGTGGTCAAGGGATCGACATGTACTATTTGGTTTAATGTCTCAATTCGTTGCTAGGCACTGAATCATCACTGTGAATGGTTTCAATCAAGATCCGCTCTTAGAGCAGTGGGGTCTATTCAACCAAAACACCTGGGTTGTTACATTCCTAAATGGGCAGATGGACAGGAAGGGATGTTGATCAGCAACTCCAGCACCCACTACAAGAATCCAGAGGGGGGTCTATCAGAAATAACTACTTCAGAATCAACTTTGCACTCCTACTTGCACATGCTAAGTGGCCACTACACAAAGTCAATGAAAAGATACATACCTCCCTCAGTCCCGCCCCTCCCTCTTCCTTCTAACAAAATCCTTTGGTCTAAAATATGCCACTTGTAATTCTATAAAATGCATGAAACTGTCACACAGTTGCTTTAAATGGAATGAAAAAGAAATGAATGAATGAACCAGTGGTTAAGATTCTGTACAAATGGACTGTGTGCCAAATAGGAATGAGGATGATGCAGAACACTATTATCCATCTTCAAAGATGCCCTGCGGGACAAAAGTGGAGGGGCATTCAGAGACATCGAAGGCACTGTTGGAAATTTTTTAGGTTCTATTTGTACAGATTTGTCCCCAGAGAAGGTGGTTTCCATAATTTATAGATACCCTCTGGCAGGCAAGGATCACTTCTGGCAGAAACCCCTGAACTAGGAAGGAACTGGGTTCGAATCCGGTCCACACACTGAGCCATTAACTGTGATATCAGTGTGCTGACTCTTCAGTACCCATGTGTCTTATCTCCCCAACATGAAAGGGGGGACACCACCCTCACCTCTGTTCTCAGACCCTGAAAATGGATAGAGCCAAAGCTGTGGCCTGTTTGAGGCTCCCTCAGGACCTGTGAGAGCCTACTCTGCCAGTGAAGTTTGGGCAGCTCTTGTGGGGGTAACGCTACTCAATGACCCTAACTCTGTTCTTCATGGTTCCCGTGATCCTTAGCACACCCAGCTAGGGAAGGGCAAGTTCAGTAGGGGCCCCAGGCTCTGGGGAGGCCCATCCAGCCCTGGGGGAGTACTGAAGGATGCTGAGTTGGTTGGGAGAGTGAGAGGCAGCCCTGTAAGATCCTTCCCTGCTCTCTAGACCATGTTGGCTAGCATGTGTCCCAGATCAAAAGCCACTATTCCACCTTCCACATCAATCCTCCTTTTTGTGCCCAAATGCCTCCTTCTTTTTTATTTTACTTCATTTATTTCTTGATGGTTAGTTACTTTAATTAGAATTACCTCAGATAAAAGCACTAGACAAGATTTTGAGACAATAAAATGGCTCAGGGTGGTGTTCACTAGTGAAGTAGCTAGAAGTACATCAGTCCCCAGGTATCTCCTTCCACAGTAGGAAAATCCAACTTTACTCCTTTGGATCAAAGTTTGAAGCTTCTGACATAATCTAAGAGGAGGAAAACTCAACACAACCCTGATGCCTTAGTAGATGTGGCTTTCCGCAGGTCATTCATTTCAACTGATGCTGGAGCAGAATGAAATTTAAGGATAATATTTCATTTGATTGGCAGATCTTATTTTACAGACAGGAAAATTGGGGCCTGAAGAGAATGTAACTTTGCTCCTTCAATTTTCTACATCTCCATCTGTTCATCCAACACATGTACTAAAAGCTTGTAATGCAACAGATATTACATTAGAAACCAGGATACAGAGATGGCATGAGATGAGGCCTTGGCCTCAAGAAGTCCTAATCAAGTAGGACAGAAAGATAGTGGATATATCCAGGTGATCCTACCTGAACTGGATATATAGTTGGTTCATAGGGGGAACAGGGGTCACGACTCAGGTCTCAGGACTCCCACTCTAATATATAATTTTTCACTGCATCGAACTGTCTCCTTCATTGTAGCAACTGATTTCTTGATGTGTGAGATATAACTAGTATATGAGATGTGGCATAGCTGATAAAAATGATGGCAGCTCACTTCTGGTGGAAGAGTCTTAACAGCCTTAATAAGTCCTGTGAGGTTAAAAATAATAATTAGGAACAAGCTTCAAACTGTCCTACAAAATTGTCAGGGGTCTTCCTCCTCTCCAGTGATACCTCTTCCAATAGCAGTGGTATCTGCAGACCAAAGAATCATGGCCTAAGTTCGGTGGCTCATAATTCTGAATTACTTTAAAATTCTTCCTTTTTCAGAGTTGAATTTCTTTTCCAGTCAACCTAATTTTCATGGCCTTTGCTAATCTGCATGGTTGTCTAGCTCCATTAGAAGGGTAGGTGGGAGGAAAACCCACAGAGATGTCACCTGCCCAGAGCATTGACAAGTGTCCTGGAGCAATGTTATCAACAGGCAGATGACAGGAAGTCAGCGTCCCTGATGACAATGCTATGAGGGTCAGGGCTTAGACACTGTCCAAGCTGACCCCTGTGGAGGGATGGACACTCAGGGAAGTGGGGGGAATCATGCCAGGCAGTGTGTCACTGTCAGAGCCAAGATCAGGCTGGGTCCAAACTGCCTAATTCCCAGTCCTCCATCCTGATGCTGCTTCAGCAGGAAAAAGAAACAAACTGTGCTCATTTGACCAAATATTTTGAAAGAAGACACAACTGAACAAAAATGAATGAAGTTGTGGGAAGTTTAGTCATCATTTTTCTCAATTATTATTTCTGGACATCGTTAAACTGTGTTTATCAAGTTACCTGAGTCAGAGTTATAGTTCTGATATTTTATATCCAAATGATCATTTACCTGTTAACCATATATTTTTCATCTTTTTTTTTGGTCGGTGGTAGGTGATGGGTCTCTTGAAGAATGGGATGAAAGCTGGAGACCTTTTCTCCGGAGAATTGTATATACAATCACAAGTTTTAAAACATATTTAGGGGTTTCATGAACTCTTAAATCTTATTAGTGACACAAATGCAGCATTCAGACAACTTTAAGGAGACTCTATAGCTTGAAGAAGTTGATGAGATGGGATCATGACCTATCTCAGCAGTCTCCAGAGGTCTCTGGAAGATGGACAAGAAGGAATTCTGCCGGAAGGTGGCCTTTGAACTCTCCCCTGGGTCTCAGCCTGCTGGGTACCTTGCAGAGTTCACACTTTCCAAACCTCTATCATTATGTGAGTCAACTCCTTCAATCAATCAACCAATCAATCAATCAATCAATTAATACATCCATCCATCAATCATCTATGTATCTATCATCTAACTGTTTTCTATCATTCATCTATCCATATCCTCTTGGTTCTATTTTTATGAATAAACTTGATGACAGATTTTCCTTAGATACTAACATTAAATTGTGGCAAAAAAAAAAAAAAAAGGTACTCTGCTGTGCAGGAACACACGCTGTTTCCTAGTAGCTGTTAACTCCTCTGCTAAGGTGGAAGATAAAATTTGTTCTTGTTTCAAATGAACTTTTTGTTTTTTTGTACCAGGGATTGAACTGAGGTGCCTAACCACTCAGTCACACCCAGCCCTTTTTTGTTTTTATTTAGAGACAGGGTCTCACTGAGTTGCTTAGGGCCTTGCTAAATTGCTGAGGTTGGCTTTGAACTTGTGATCCTCTTGCCTCAGCCTCCCAAGCTGCTGGGATTACAGGTGTGCACCACCACACCTGGCTGAAAACTCTTAAAACTGATTATTTTAGTGAAATGTAAGTTACCTGTGTACTTTTGAAAGCACTGGGATGGTCAGACTACAAAAAATCAGCTTTCTAGAACCCAGTTTATGGTGCACAGTGATCAGGTCAGCCAGTAAAGTTGGGTTCCAGAACAGGACTAGGTAAGCTGAATCTGGATCTATTGAACCATAATTCTCTGGAGCTGCTGTGCTGCTTTGTGCCTCTGTGCCCTTGAATGTGCTGTTCCTCTGCCTTTCAGAATATTCCTTCTCATACTGTGCATCCATCAGGGTCTCCAGAGAAACAGAATCAATGGAATGTGGATTTATACAGAAGGAGGTTTATTTTAGTAGGTGGTTTGTGCAATTATGGAGTCTGGTAAGTCCAAAATCTGCTGGGTGGCTGCAGTCTGTAGACCCTGTCTGTAGACACTGATTTCAGGTCCAGGGGCTGTTTGCTGGTAGAATTCCCTCTTGCTCAGAGGAAGTCAATATTTTGTTCTACACAGGACTTCAACAATTGAATGAGGACCACCCACATTTTGGAGGATGATGTGCTTTACTCAACATCCACTGATTTTAAATGTTACCCTTATCTGAAAACACCCTCAGAAACAACCAGAATGTTTGACCAAATATCTGGGCACCATGGCCCAGCCACACTGACACAATAAAATTAACATCACACACTGTTTGGGAACTTCTCCTAATTCTTAAGGATTCAGACTAAACGTCTTGGCCCCACCAAGCTTCTTTTCTATTTCACCACAGACTCAGTACATGTTAATGCTTATTCCACAGTACCATAAGGACTTATTCACATGCTTTTGATTTCTGCAAGAGAGTGAGCCTCCTGAGGACATGGACTTTGTGGTCCACTGAGGATAATATAGCAAGACAGTGTGCCAGCCCTTACCCAATACCCATCATAGAGAGTCGTCAATGTAATTTATAGACTAAGGTGATTAATTAATGGGAGGAATCAGGAGCTATAAATAATTGCAGTATTCATTTATTTAATCTCAGATAATGAGTTTCCCCCACCTCCTAGATATTTTTTACATCAGAGATGCAACAGATCCAAGGATCTACCTGGGCACTCTGTTCCACACGCACACATGTAAATACACACCTGCATTCATTAAGACCCACCCTGAAAAGTGTTGCCAAGGTTATGGGCAAGGCACGAAAGAAGGAGCCCTTGCTTGTCTTCCTTAAGGCAGAGTGAAGCAGGGGGAAGAACCAGGTCTATAGCTTCAGGCAGCTTTACCTTCTACCCAGGCGAGAGTCCTTTGCAAATTGCCGGAACTTGGGCATGAGTTTCACATTCCCCAGAGTCTCATGTTTTTCTTTTTTAATCAATCCTACGAGGACAACAATATTAACAGCTGTAAGACAGTGTTAGAAAAACCAAGTGCCTAGAACACAGTAAGTCCTTAGCCACAGTTGATCCTTCTTCCTTACCTGCGTTCCTGTTCATATCCAGAATTGAAAGTAAACAAGAACACAGTCAGTTCCAAAGACACTCTTAATGTTTCTTGATGTCCTAAGCTTATTTTTTGCCCTTTTCAGGTTCTGACCAGGAGAAAGAATGTAGACCACATAGGAAAGAAAGAGAAGAGGCTGGTGTGTGCACCATTTTGTTCTCTATTGAAACTGGTGATTTTCAATCTTTTTGAGGACACAGACAGGCACTTTTGAGGACATAGATAAACTAAGGACTCTTTCCTCAGAAAGATACACTGTTGTGCAACATTTTGCTTATAATCTTAGGGAGTTTACGGATTGACAGATGCCAGGTTAAGAAACTTGGGTTAAAAATCTCCTCTGCGGGGTGCAACGCACACCTGTAATCCCAGCAGTTCTGGAGGAGAAGGCAGGAGGATCACGAGTTCACAGCCAGCCTCAGCAACTCAGTGAGACCCTGTCTCTAAATAAATACAAAAAAGGGCTGACTGGGGATGTGGCTCAGTGGTCAAGTGCCACTGGGTTCAGTCCCTGGTATTCAAACAAACAAACAAATAAATAAATACACAAACAAAACACCCCTACTATCTCTGTCTCTTGTCTCACATGTCCCCCTGCCCCCTTCTCTCTATCTATATATTCATCTGTTTGAATAATGTGTTTAGGAGGAGGATAAGTACTATGAATGGACAGGTGCATGGAGGACAGAAAAGTAGAGGACCTTGGAGATGTTGATCTATTATAAGGTGGAATGTGGTGATGGCTAAACTCATGGTCTCTAATGCCAGATTGCTGACTTCAAACCCTCTGTGCAACTTGTATTAGTCCTGTCTGTTTCTCAGTTTTCCTGTCTTTAAATTCTATCATCTTGAATTTTATAAGGATTAAATAAGCTAAGGCATGTACGGATTTAGAGTAATGTATTTTAGTTAATGTTTGGTATTTGTTAGCTGATACTATTATTAATTTTGATGATTTAAAATTTCCAATAAAAAAAACTTCTCCAAGGGGATTTACTCTTAAATTTACTCTTAATAGAAATTATGGGTTAATAGAGTAGTTAGAAGATCATTCTGGATTTTTTTTCCCCTTGAGACCCAGAAATGAGTAGAATCCATTGTCTATAATATGATTTTTTCCCCTGTGATAACAAGATGCACTGATTAGGAAGAAGACCTAGGTCTATTTCTACATATCGTCAATAGGCTTTATGTTCTTTTGACTGTTTTACTTTGTAAGGATCTCTAGACATAATTATTTTTATACCAAGGCAAAAAGGTCTACCATTATATCAAATTACATTGCTGACATTTTCCTATGAAAGGTTGTTGAATAGAAAAAAAGATGAAAAAAGAAACGCAAATATGCAGTCATCACTGTTAACACTCACATTTTTAAGGTAAAAGAGTGTCTGGAGTTGAATTTACTTCCCCTAATTTATAGATCTTGTTTACGTCTGGTCCTTCAATTCCTCTTACGATGATTGTTTCCTTTCCTTTTTTTTTTAATTAAAGAAAGCATTAACCATTGCAGAACCGAGGCGGAATTATTCGGTTATTAACAGGCAGTGTTACCCGCTTGCCCCAGCTGGGAGGGAACGGTGCAGCTGAACGGTGTCCAGAAGATGGCGCTGTCTGCAAAACCGGGAAGGGCAGACAGAAGGGAAGAGAGAGGGAGGGAGAATTGAGCAGGGACAGTGGTCTGAATTCTAATGGTTCCAGAAGTATGAATTGTTAATTTTAACGGGATCATAATTTCCATTTTAATTGTAATTGCCTCTAAGTACATTCAGACATATTTGGAACTGTCAAGAACCTGATGAGGCGGATCTCTTAGTAGCGTATTTGCAGAATTGAGGACCCCCCAGGGAGGAACCCATCCTGAGGGAAGGAGGAGCTACTGAGCTTGACCAGTAACAGTTTGGTCTTGGATCCCTAAGTGCTCACTGAGTCAATGGACTCGAAGTGGCTCCTGAGTCCCATGAACGCAAGCCTGTATCTTGCAGGGCAGAGAGAGGAATCTATGTAAAAACTGGAAGAGATGTTTTACTAAAAATCCTAGATAGCACCAAGGTCCAAGTTACACAGCCTTGAGACTCTTCTAGCAGAGTTCAACCCCAGAGCCCTCCTAGATCAGGCCCCAGGTGACGACTGACTGGGCATCCAGTGCCACGACTGAGGCTCTGGGGACATTGCTAGCAATGGCAATCATCATCACATACCCAGAACTTTACACTCATCCTCTCATTTAGGTTTCAAAATAAATCTAGGAAGTAGATTCTATTTTCTACCCTATTTTATAGAAGAGGAAACTGAGGCTAACTTAGCTTGTGGGCAGAGCTAAGAAGTTGCAGGGTCTGGTTTGGAGCCAGGTGCGTAAATGGATACAACCATCCTTGCCCTTGGTGCCTATGCTGATTCTTTGGAAGCAACTAGGCTTGCCTATATTGTATGCCCAGAAGGCACTATGAGGTTGTTGTGGTTTGGATGTGAGGTGTTCCCTAATAGCTCACATGTGAGACAATGTAAGAAGGTTTGGAGGAGAAATGATAGGATTATGGCCTTAACCTAGTTAGTGAATTAGTCTGATGGGATTAACTGATGTTAACTGTAGGCAGGTGGGGTGTGGCTGGAGGAAGTGGTTCATTGGGGGCATGGCTATAGGGTATACATTTTGTATCTGGAGCATGGAGTTGTCCCTGTCTGCTCTCTGATCATCATGTGAGCTGCTTCCCTCAGCCACACTATCCTGCCATGATGTTCTACCTCAGCTTGAGCCCCAAGGAATGGAGCTGGCCTTTTATGGACTAAGACCTCTGATACTGTGAACCCTCAAATAAACTTTTCCTCCTCTACAATTGTTCTGGTGATGCTTTTAGTCACAGTGGTGAAAAAGCTGACTAAATCAGAGGTCAGTTGTGGTAGATGGTGCTAAGCCATTCTGAATGGCATTGCCTTGAGATCTTGAGTTGCTCCAGGACTTGAGTATGACCTTGAAGTTTGGGGTTCGAGAGAGGAGGTAGGCATTTCAGGCAGGAGTCTAGGAAGAAGAAGGGAGTAATGGCAGGAGAGGGCACGTTCTGGGGTCTCAGGGGCCAGTCTGACTTGGTGGAGGGGCAGGAACATGAAGCCTGGGCATGACGGGTGGGCTGCAGTGACAGAGCACCTGTACTCTGTGGGTACACAGAGAACACTGGGAAAGGAGGGTGGGATGAGCCTCACCTCCTTATGACCCCAGACATCTCCAGATTGTCTTCTGACTGTGGATTCTCTTGCCCGGCTTTGAAGCTGGTGCTGCCCAGAGGGATTGTTTATAAGTCTTGTCAACATGGCATGGAGATGACATCAGAATCGAATATTTTAAAAAAGAAGGTTGCAAAGAAAATACTTTTTTTTTTTGGTCAATTCTCAATTATCTGTGAAGAATAAGGTTAATGGAAATCTGCAAATTTCAGTAGCGAATAGCTTTTTCTTCTTTTGCAGCCCATCTTTTACCATTACTTCCAGAAAGTAGCAAAATTGACTAATCAGATTTTCACATTTACTCCTTCACATCCTCCATCTGAAGTGTTAATAAGCAGTGAACTGTTCCAGATGTGGACAGTAGGAGGGAGAGGAAGGAAAACAGAGGGCTGCGTAACTCTCTACCCACATGGCGTTTTAAGTTTCTGAGAAACCAAGAACTGACCATTGGACACATCTGTACCAATGCCCCTGTGACTGACTGTAGCCGGCAGGTGCAGAGCACAGGATGCTAGGGAAGATCGGAGTACAGTTGCTACAGGCATCACTGGAGTCCAAACTCCAGGGCACCCCACAAAGGCTGCATGCCCTAAGGGCTTTGAAAAAAAATCCTACTGGGGAAGACAGAAAGAAAAACATCCTACTGGAGAGGCTTAATGGGGAGCACGCAGTAGGTCTAAAACATTGGGGAGCTGAACTGAGCACCATGAGAGGGTGAAGGAATTCAGAGTTCAACTGCACATCCCTTACCATTCTTTTCCTCTTTTGTTCTTCGGGGTAGTGATTCTTGTCTGGTGAATATTTATCTAATATCTAAATTATTGGTGATGTTATACATGTCCTTGTGTCTGAGAATATACTGTGATTTAGAACTGTATTCTTTATCATCCCCAATTCTGCTGAGTGGGATTTATTTTTGATGTAAGGATGTGGGACCTCGGAAAGAACACTTGTGTCCACGAGAAGGAGTCCTGGTGTGTCATCTCAAGGGACACCCTCCTTTGGTTTTGGCTAATAAGGAAGTGGTAAGTGGGGGTGGCAGGGCAGGAAGCTGGAGAGAGGGAGGAAAGCATTTCCCACCTTTCTAAATGGTAGTAACTTATCACAGATGGAGGCAGATGGCACTGGGGAGGGAGACTCAGTCTGCATTTGGGGGGACTGAGGGAGAAGGTGAGGCCAAGACCATATGTCCAGGAGGAAGAGAGGCAGGGGAAGGTGGCCTATGCGGACCTGGAGTCTCTGCCCTAACCCCTGTCTTTTATTCTGACAATGGCTTGACAGAGAGGAGAAGGTGCTGCTGGCTCTTGGTTCCCTTGTCTGTTCCTCCCTGGCCTATGACTTCTCACCTCTGACGGCTGCTACTCTGGCCTCTGGCAGCCTGAGAGCTCAGGAGCAATGCCTGCCATGCAGCAGAGTGTCACGCCAGTCATGCCCTTGGAGCCAAACCATCAGGGGATCCAGAGCCTGCTGGTGGGTTCCAAGGCCATGGTGCCCAGGACTACCGATCATGGAATGTCAAAGTGCAGGAAAGGAGGCGATTCTCACAGAGGAGAGAGTCCTTAGGGCACATAGTCACAAAGGCTCTTTCCTTATTATGGGATGTGGATAATTATGATGATGGTGGAGAAAATTTGGGCAGGAAATTTGAGCTGTTATAATATGGGAGGGGACTTCTAAGAATTTTGTGGAAGTTTACTTCTGAGAGGTACTGCTTTAGTGAAGTCAGTGGAACCTCTGGGATTCTGTAAGCAGACATCATCTCTGACCATGAGCCTGGGGACCCTGGGGAGGTAAGACTCCTGCTTTGAGGGTGGGAAGTCTCAGTATTGGTGAAGTGTTTTGAGGTCAAGTGGGACTGGAAGATGGGAACAGCTTATTCACTGGGCTGTTAGGACATTTGAGTTTTTTCCTGCTCTATGAAGGGCTAGGTATGTTGTCATTTGGACCAATGACAGTCTTGGAAAAGCCACATCACCATCTGGACTTCAGTTTCTTCATCTGAAGCTGAGGTCACTGCATGAATAATATCAAAGATTACCATTCACCTTTAATAGGCTTTTAATCTAAGTCTTTGGACAAATAATATACCTCCCTGCCTCTACTTCCTTATCTATGAGTAGGGATAATAATATCTTACTTTCTAATCTCTGAGAAAGTACTTAGTGCTCTGGGGAGGAAGTGTTATTTAAATCCAGGGTAGAATTATTATTATATTCTATTTGTTCTTTCCTCATTCATCAATGCTATGCTGTACAATTATGCCCTGGGGTGAGTTATGTGAACAGTCACACCAAGCAGGTTTCCTGGGTGATTGAGCATTCTGATTGTGTTGGTGGAAAAGACACCCAGTCTTTTATTTAGTTATTTTCATGTGGAACTCACTATCTATTTAGTACACAATCCAAAATTGGAATATATTACTACCTCTAGAATATAAGATTTGTGGTTATTTGGCCTGTGTGGTGGTTTTCTGGCCTTTGGATTTCTGTGGGTGTTGTTTTGATCGGTTTCAACCTGGGAAAGCCCAGCGTGAGACCTCTGTGGCTCCCACTGAGACCCCAAACTCTGACACTACCTGGGGTTCACAGTATAGCCAGGATCCGCATTTCCTGGAAAATCTGTACAGCCAAATGTGCATGATTAAAGACTTACTTTACCTAGATAAACAAACACACGCAGGCTTATAATTGCTTTTGTATTTTACCATTGTAGCCACCAGAGGCCTCCCAAATTGTGGTTGATTTTAATGTCAGTGGAAATCTACTGGGAATTAACAAAAAAATCATTTTAAAAATTGAATAGCATGCCTACAAAAGTTCAAAGTCTGTTACCTTGTTCATTCAACGTCGCTATTCATGCAAAATGTCATGCAAATCAGCCCTTATTTACTGAGTACTTTGCTTCAGTAACTAAAAAAAAATGCTAAGAAAAAATTGCTTATGTTTAGCCATCTATTTTTCCAAAAATAGGACAGCAATTAAAGTAGCACCACATGATGTGACTGATGATGTCAGTGCAGAAAAAGAATGCCATCTCAGTGCATAGTGCTCAGGGCTGAGCATCTATCTCTCATCAGGGACTGGACACTGTGTCCAGAAAAGAGTCCTGGAGCACCAGGACCATGGGTGATGTAGATGCTATGCAGGGCATGAAACGAGGAAAGTATCCTGTGTGGTGAATAACCATGACAACGGTGCCTTCCATCAGAGAGCCTCAGAGAATGCTTAGGGACCTTGCTTCTGTCTTTCTTGGCCTCAGTTTCTTCAGTGACTAAAACGAGAGGTTTGGACTTCCTGATTTCTAAGTCCTCTCTGATTGTTAGGACCACTTACTGTACATTAGTTAGATGCAATTGCAGTACAAGGTGCCTTGCAGAGGTTTGTTTTCTTAACCCTCACATAGCTCTTTGAGGTAGGTATACCCAGTTCTATTCCATAGATGGTCAAACTAAGCTCAAAGAAGTGAAGTCACTTACCAATGGATACAGCTTGTCAGTGGCAGAAGCAGGATTTGCACTCAGATCTGTTTGATTGCAAAACTCCTCACCGCCTTGTCCTGTCTTTCATGCATTCCACAATGGAAGAATAAAGTCAATTGGCCTAAATAGTTTAGCTCATAGTGTAGCATTCACTGCTGGCTGCTGCGCCAGTTAGGTGTTGGTAATCATCAGGCCAAACAAATATGCTTAAACACACAGGAGCTTATTCTCTCATGGAAATATGGAGACAGGCAACCTGGGGCAGGTAGAATGGCTCTGGAGTCACCAGGAATTCTAGCTCCTTCTGTTTTTGTGTGTCACCATCCTTGAATGTGGTTTCCATCCTCATGGTCAATTCAGGTTGTCAATTGGCTGCTAGAGATCCATCCATCACATATGAGTTGCAGGCTGAAAGAAGGAGGAAAGCAGAATGGAGTGAGTAAGTCTCTAGGCTGAGTTCTCTCTCTTTAAGCAGCATTTTTTTTTTTAACCAGGATTTGAACCTAGGAGGACTTAACCACTGAGCCACATCCCAGCCCTTTTTTATATTTTATTTAGAGACGGGGCCTTGCTAAATCGCTGAGGCTGTCTTTGAACTTTTAATCCTCCTGCCTCAGCCTCCTGAGCGACTGGGATTACAGGCGTACACCACCATGCCCAGCTTAAGCAGCATTTTAGAAGTTCCACACAGCTCTTCTGCTTATGTCTCATTGACCACAGTTTAATCATGTGGCCACATACTGGTGAAACGGAAAAATGGAGAAATGTTATCTTTATTCTGGGTGGCAAACCATCTAGTTAAAAGGGTATTGGGATGCAAATTTCTTTCTTTGTCACTGTTACAAACTCCACAGCCATATCCAGCTCTTTTGTGCTGAGGGAGCCCTGATTTTGATCAAGCTTCTGCCTCTGCCAGCCTCTAAGGTCACCCTGAGCAGTCAGTCATGGTGCCACCGCTCACGAGAGCCGTGATAGCTTGTGATGAAAGCACATGAGCCAGTCCTGCAGCGAAGCACGAGAGGGCTTTTGGGGAGAGGTTTCTTTGCTCTTTACAGAGTTGCTTGGGAAGAATGACTTTATTCTTCTACCAAACATCGTATTATCTGGCAATGACTCCTGGAAGTCTAGTGCCATCTTGGTAACACTATGGGGAACCCTACTATTTAGGACAAAGCTGGACCTGGAGGATGTTGCAGGGAAAAGATGGAAGGGCCTGAGATGAACTGGCCAACTCAGGAGTGGGTATGCTTCTGGACTTCCTATGAACTCCATTTCCATGTTGCTTTAGCCGGTTGAATCAGGGGATCTTCTTATTCACAGTCAAAGGCCTCCCGACTGAGATGTAGGGAAGGAAAGAAAGTGACTCCTCCCTTCATGCTTTTGGGATGGCAAAATGGACACCCATCTATGACTATGGAACACCCTGGGCTGAACCCCTGTATTGTTGTCTCCCCTCCCTCCCTCCTTCTTTCTCCCTCCCCTCCGTTCTCCCTCCATTCCCTTCCCTTCTTCCTTTTCTGTAATTTCTTTATGTCTTCTTTTTGTACTGTGGGGATCAAACCCAGAGCCTCACACATGCTAGGCAAGTGCTCCACCACTGAGCTACACCCCTGGCTCTCTCTTTCTCATTCAAAGTACTTTTGTTTTTGATTTCCATAAAGGGGTGCTTTTAGATAGAGTATTGAATAGGCTTAGGTTAGAATATTTTAGAATTATATGGGACTTAACTCTCTTGTACGAGGCTCAGAGAGTTGGTGATATCCCCACGGTCCCGGAGTTAGGGGTAGAGATGAACTGGGACTAGGCGCCAGGCCCTGTGAGGGCCTCCCAGTTCCACCCTCTTTCTCTTGGCTTGTTTGCAGTCTAGTCATGGCTGCACGGTTGGAAATGCTTGTGTGCTCAGTCATGGTTAGAATCTCTTCCCAACCATGGACAGATACCCTCACTGGCCTTCCTTTCTGCTCCTTCCATGTGGCTCATCTTGGCTCCAGGCCTCAGGGCTGAACATGCTGAGAAAGATGACTTAGGATTGCAGGCAGGAGGTGATTTTCAGCTTCAGCTGTTGCCAACCACATCAGCCATGGCTGTCACCCTTCCTCCCTTGCTCCTCTGCCAAAGCACACTGGAAATCATTAAGATGGTCACATCGCCTTCCCTTGAAATCAGACCCCAAAGGGTTTCCATGCACTCAGGCCCCATCTGCTCCTCATTCCAGACCATGTCATGTCACAATTATTCCCAATCATGTCTCATTTGGCCAGGCAGTGCGCACCTGACTGGGAAAAACTCCCCCAGTGAGCGTCAGAAGTGTGTGCAGCTGTATGGGGCTGTGGGGGAGATGCTCTGGGACCTAAGTGACAGGCTCAATCATGTTATGTATATTCTCCAAGAGGGGTGGCTTGACAGTCACAGGCAGGAGTCAGACTGACCCAGCTCAGCCACTTACTAGTTTTAAGAACTTGGACAGGCTACTCAAATTCCCTGAGTCTCAGTTTCCTCGCCTATAAATTGAGCATAATAATAGCTACCTTGCAGAGTTCTGTTTAATAGTAAATGATGTATATATAGCAGCTAGCAGACGTTCAATAAATTATTAATATAAAAATAAAATTATAATAGCATGTCAGATTCAACATGTCATGCTTTTTCTGAGTTCATACTTTTTGCTTTTCTCTTTGACTTGATACTTACTGGTTCCCAGAGACCTAGAGAAGAGGTCAAGTGCCCTTACCTCCCAATCATGGATTCTTAGAGGCGAAGGGAACTTGGAGCTCTGTATTCTGATCTACTTGGTCCTGGTTGTCATGCACTCTTACTGAGCAAAGAGGACCAAGACAGAGGAAGTGGACCTAATAGGCAGAATTTGAATGACCATCACCCCATGATTTACCCTTCCCCTACTAGAAGAAAATATCTCCCAAGAGACCACTGAGGCCTAGAAAGAGCAGCACCCTGTCAAGGGCCTGTGGTAGAGGTCAGCCTCGCTCTAACCTGTCTTACCTCTGCCCTTCTGCCCCAGCCACCCTGAGCCTTCGTCAATTGGGCTGTCTCCTTTCCTCTGAGATTCCTTGGACCTCATCTGGCCTCTCCAGGGGTAGACAACCCTAGAGAGAAGGTTGCCTCATGTATTATTTTAATCAGTCTTAGGAAGAGAAGAAACCCAAAGAATGAACTGGGGCAAATAACAAAAAAGGTTATCACTCTTGCTCTTTCCACTGAGAATTCCATCTCCTGATTGATGACCAACTTATGTGACCTTGAGAAATGAATATTATCTTTGATGTTTGCTATCCTCCCTGGAGGTGGAGTGAGAAGGATTCCACGATCATCTTGGAGTTGATCAACAGTGGCCTCATGATATCTGGTAAATCTGGTTAATTCTGTTGGTGTCTTCAATTTAGTTGCAGTGGTCCTATTTGCTCCCTGTTCAAACACAGCCTTATGGTTTACCTCCTGTTATTAGTTTCTTCACTGCCCTGATGTCTGGGGCAAACTCTCCACTGTGCTGGGCCTGATGTCTGCATCAGCATAAGCATTCAAAGAAACTTCACCAGAATTTAGGGAATGCCTTGCATACCTTATCCAGAAAAGAAAATAGACTAAGAAAATAATACATTTTAAAAAGTTAGATTGTTAAGGGGAACATTTGCTATCTCAAGATTTGAGTAGCCAGAGCATTTTTTATGGTAAAATCAGGCAGTCTTCCTATAATGGGAACTTTTGAAACATCCTCATTAGGTTCCTTTTCCAGAGATTGGTCTGAATACATGCATAAAAGCTGTTGAAGCAGAGATTTCACTGCTATGTCAAGGGGCCAGTCCCTGAAGACTTCTAGAAACCCCTGTCTTCTTTTGGTCATCTGGTCTTAGAGAACAGAGTAGCTTCTGGGAATTGGTGAAGGATGGAGGAGGATGTCCTTGGGAGCATGGCTCTCCCAGCTCTTGTGACATGAATAGCTGTCTCCACCTTGTCTCTATAGAGGGGATTCCAAATGGAGTGTGGACATGGATCTGGGTTGCAAAATGCTGTCTGCACTCACAGGATGCCTCTCCTGTTTCCTGAGCTGCGTACTTTTCTTTGGGGGCAGTAGATGGCTCCCTTGGGTACTGATTTCTCCATTCTCTCTTCACTCACACCCTCAGTTCCTTTGTTCTTTATCTTGTTTTTTTCTCCTAATATATGTGCATGAATGTCCTTCCTTTTATACTTATTGTCTCTTTACTTCTCTATCAGCTTTTTTATTCTTCAGTTTCCACATTAACCTTCCATCTGCTTTCTCCTCTCCAACCTTCTTCCTCTGTATTATCCCCAACATTTAAAATTTTATTCTTCGATTATTGTCCTAACTTCTCCACTCTGTTGTATTTTTTCTTTACCCTGTGTTATGGGTATGGGATGTGAGGTGTCTCCCAAAAGTTCATGTGTGAGACAATGTAAGAAGGTTTGGAGGAGAAATGATTGGATTATAGCTTCAACCTAATCAGTGAATTAATCCCTGATGGGATTAACTGAGTGGTAACTGGAGGCAGGTGGGGTGTAACTGGAGGAAGTGGTTCATAGGGGGAGTGGCTATGGGATATATATATATATATAATCTTTTTAAAGATAATATTATATATTATATAATCTTTTTAAAAATAATCTTTTATTAGTTGTTAATGAATTCTTATTTATTTATTTATTTATTTGTATGTGGTGCTGAGAATCAAACCTAGTGCCTCACACATGCTAAGTACGTGCTCTACCACCGAGCAACAATCCCAGCCCCTGGGATATATATTTTGTATCTGGGGCATGGATCCTCTTTCTCTGCTTTCTGATCACCATGTGAGGTGCTTCCCTCTGCCATACTCTTCCGACATGATGTTCTACCTCACTTTGAGCTCTGAGGAATGGACCTGGCCTTCTATGGACAAAGCATTCTCTCAATGTGTTTTAAAACAGACTTTAGTGCTCTGATGAAAATAAAAACTTAATGCAGAAATATTTTACCAAGACACCTATCTTCTCCATTAATTTTTTTGTGCCATGGTAGCTCACACATCTGTGTCCCATGTTATTTCCCAGGTATTTTCATCCTATTTACTCCAGGATAGAATTGCCCTAGTGGGTTATTAGTGGGTTGCAGTGGGCTGTTATTAGAGATGAGAAAGCTAAATGATTGAGCTTGGGGTTATACAAAAATATGAGTAGCTGAGATGAGGCTTGGAGGTCATGGCCTCTAGACCATCCTCCTTGACTCCTCAAGACAGGTGATGTGCTCCTCCCAGGTGCTTTTTATTGCATGTCTTCCTGTTCCACAGCTATCTATGAACTTGGCTGTCTCCGCCATCAAAGCATAATCTCAGACAGTGTCTATTATTACTAAGTGCTCAGTTAATAAAGTCCACAGAATACCAAGAGGTCCCAGTGAGAGTCTTTCTCCCAGTGATTTCTTAACAGCTCATTTCTAGAGTGGTATAGCTTCCACAGGCAGCCACGTTGAGAATCCATTTGTATGGGAAGCCAAAAAGCACCTCAGAGCAAATAAGTATTCCAATTAATTACTCAGCATTACTTTCCAAACAATGCTTCCAGGCCTATACTAGGAAATCTAGATATTAGGGACACAAAAGCAAAGGACCCTGCATTCTAAGATCAGTCCTTCTAGAGCCTTTACTTTCCCCACTCCCACATTTGGGCTACCTGCAGTTGTCTGCAATGGAGAACCTCCTGGCTTCTGCCATTTTGGCTCTATTGGAAATGTGGGGTGGGGTCACCTGCTGTGACATCTGCTGATGTGGTCTGTGGGGCTGAACTGTGGACTCACTTTGGTTGGAATTTTCCAACATAGAATCTCCCATCTCAAATGCAAATGTACTTTCCTGACCAGGGCCTGTGCAGAATATGCTATCAGGTGTACAGTGTGTTTTCAGGAGATTATCACCCCACATGATTCTTATTGGCAAATAGCTCTGCAGCCAAGTTTTCATCCCCACAAAATTAAATAGTAAACAGATTTCAAAAATTAAATGGTAAATAGATTTCAAAAATTACTTGGTTGTGAAACTACATTTAGTTCACGAAAATGTCACTGAGCCCTGCCATGGTTGCTGGAGCCACCTTTATCCACAAAGTCATGTTGCTTAGGAACTGGGTCAATTGAAGGGAATTAAAAAATGAACATGGCCCAACTAGAAGTAACTTCTGAGGATGGCAGGTGAGTTTATTGTCTTGAGGGTGGAGATGATTCACCGGTGTCTGCTTATGCCAACACACATCACATTGTACACTTTAAGTATGGGTGGTTTATTGTATGTCAATTATGCCTCAATAAAGTCATTAAAACAAATCTCACTGGATTCAAAATCTCTTTCCTTCCTCTACATGAAATTTTTGTCTCACTGTATTTGACTTAACTGATCAGTCATTTTGTTCTATCACATTTTATGAAGCAAACGACATTTGTAGAGTAAAAATATAGTCAACAGATTCTCACCCACTTGTATCTGTTTGCTTACCTCTCAACAACTGGGACTCAGAATGTTCAGAACGAGAATTCAGATGGGGATGGGAATGGGAAAGAGTGAAAGGGTGATATTGCAATCTGGGAAAATTTGGAGGATTTAGGAGATGGGATAAAGAGCTTTGGCAATCAGCCAGGTTCTGGGGAGGAGGCCCAGGAGATCAAAGTGTTAAGTGAGTCTGTGTCAAAAGTCCACCCTGTTATTAATCAAGGAATGTTCTCTTATTCATTAGTATAAATGGCAGACCAGCTAGAGGCTTTGAAACCAGGAAAGCTGGAATGTGACTATAGGCCTCATCACTGATTAGACGTATGAACATTGCAAGTCTCTCAACCGACCTTAACTTCAACTTCTTAGTGTGTAAAAGGCATGACAGTGTTTATCTCATGTGGGCGTTGTGAGGCCCAGGCAGGATGATATAAGTGGAGAGCTTTGCCTAGTGTCCTGCACATAGAAGACTCATGCTTCTTCCCTTTCTCCTTTGTCTTTCATTACTTTAAAAATACTATATGTGTTATAATAAAATAGTATTACCATATATATAAGCTTCATCAGACTCATTAAAATGTGTGTGCATATTTGCATGTGCTCCCTAATTATGGAAGGAATCTAGTCTAATAGTTTTGAATAAATGTAGAATATAAGTCAATCAATTAGGGAAAAAGTCTCCCTTCCCTAGGCATTCTTAAGAGGCAGTGAAGGCCCTCAAATACAAATGTTCATCCTGGTCGTGCAGACCCATGTCATGGCAGTAGCTGTGGAATGGACGAAGATGGGACACATATATGCTTTCAGCTCATTACCTTGCTACCTTTGGTCAGCTCAGATTTCTTTTTGAAATTGTTTTCAGAGATACCATTGTGTTATTTTAAACACAGCCAAGAGGAGATGTGGAATAAATTTAGATCACAAAGTTCAAGAACTCTTGCTCACGGTTGAGAGTGGAGGGTGGATGAACCACGTGACCCAAAGCAGCTCTTGTAGTTCTGCTGTTTCCTTCTCAGAGAGGCCAAACCTGGAGCATCTAGTCCTAACCTTGCCTTGCCATTATTTTCCAAACTCCAAGCACAACAGAATTAGCCCCAGAATCTTGGTGCTGCCACCCACGCCTCTTCTTCTCTGTTCCCACTCAATCACCAACCATGCCCTGTGTCCACCTTATACATTCTGCTGCATTTGCCAACCACTCCACTGCAAGTGCCAACAATACTCCTTTAAATTCCTTAAATTATAGACATGTGATCAAGAGTTGGAAGACTCTCGGGGCCATCTCATCTACCTCTGTATCTATACTGTATCAGTGTCTAGTTCAAGGTTACCCTGTTAGGGCAGGCAGAATCAGATTCGCTGGCATCCAGGGATGTGTGGCTGGAATGCACTGGGAGCGTGGGATCAGGATGTGAGGAGCTGGTCAGGATCACTCAGCATCACTGTTAGTGAGGCTCAGGAGCCCCTTAGAGGAGGTGTTTAGTGTATCATAAGGAAAAACTCTTCTCTCTAAACAGTTTATCTGCTGTGCCAATCTTCAGCCACAGACCCTCTGGGCTCAGATAACTGGAGGGTCAGGCTCAGTCTCCTAAGGATAGCCAGTGTGTCCTCATAGCCCAGGCTGGTCTACCACACCTGTGACCCCCACACACATATGGGACACTGCAGCCACACAGCAGCATTCCCCCATTCTAAGCCTCAGGCCTCACACTGCTGGTCCTTCTGACAAGGTGCTCCTCCCTCTTGGTCCACCTAGAACATGCTGTCTTTTATGACTTCCTGATTGCCTCTCTAGTCACCTTCATTTGTCATGACTCTTGCATGACCCCAGCAATTATAATATTAGTGATAAGGATAACGGCAGCAACACTTACTGAGTATGCTAGTAAATTTTATCTTCAGAAAAAATTTTATTATGATGCTCCTGATGAAAATGAGCCCTAAAAAGGAAATTGAACCTTAGTCATTCACCCAAGGTCACAGCTAGGAAATGGTGGCTCAACTTCAGTGGATCTTTCTCCAGACCCCAAATTATTACTTTGCCTCTCACATTTACCATGTTGTCTTGGCAATGATCAGAGGGCAAGTCATGCTTCTGGAGGACAGGGACCATCTCTCTGCCTAGTGCCTAGCACAGTGCCTGGCATAAAAGTTTGGGCAATGTTTGCTGAATAAATGAATGAGTAAGAACAACTTCAAGGAGGAAAGTTTATTTTGGGCTAATGATTTCAAAAATTCAGTCCATGGTTGACCAACTCCATTGCTCTGTGTCTGCGATTAGGCAAAATATCATGGTAGAGGGCATGGTAGAGGAAAGCTGTCAGCCCATGGCATCCAGGAAGCAGAGAGAGCAAGAGGAGTCATGGGGACAAGATATAATTCCCAAGGGACTACCCCCAGTGGCCTGCCTCCTCTAGCCATGTCCCATCTGGACTACAGTTACCACCCAGTAGTCTGTTTAAGTCATTAATCCACCAAATGGATTAATTCACTGATTAGATTATAGCTCTCATAATCTAATAATTTACCCCTGAACATTCCTGCATTGTCTAATATGAGCTTTTTTGGGGGACACTTCATCTCCAAACCATAACAATCTCAACAGAGCCCACCCCACCTCCAACAGTCCTTGATGGCTTCCTCCATGCCCTGGAGGCCCGACAGCAGATGGTGCCTCAGGGCTGCATTCTCCCTTTGCTTCTGCACTGAGCTGCGCTGCCCCCATCCTCTCTCCTCTAAAGTAGCCCCTGTTCTAGGAAGATGGCCAAGCATAGCCATGGAGCCTTCCAGCAGGAAACACCTGGCTGGTCAAAGGTTTTTTGCAAAGCTTTGTTTCCACAATTACCTTCTATTTCCCTCTCCCTCTTAGATTTCATGCGAAGCCAACTGGTATGTCTTTTTAAGCAGCTGAGAACAGCAGATGGAAGGGTAGGGGGAGGTGGAGGCAGGGGGAAAGGTGGGAAGGGGACAAGTAAGGCGGTGCGTGAGGGGGGACCAGTTCACAACATGTGACGTAGGGAGAATGCCAGACAGGTCAGCAGAGGTAGGAAAGGAAAAAAGAAGCTTAAAAATCGAGCAGCCACTGTATGTGCGCAGGCACACACGCAGCGCTTTCAACATACCATTAAAATAGAGGAAGAAACGTTCTGGTTTCCGTGGCAACAAGGCCAATCGGTGCCTCAGCCAGAGAAACTTATTGGAAAAAGGCATTTGCCTGTTAAGGAGCCTGATGAATTGGGAGATAATTATACAGCATTCTGCCACCACTAAAGACACACAAATACATTCCAGAAAATATTTTAAAGAGCATGGAATGTCCCAAGTCCTGTGAAGGCAGCAGGTGGGAGGAAGAGGCAGCAGGCAGGGGGCAAGGCAACTGGGATGATTCTAGGTGAACGCCCCAGTGGGGTGAGCCATGCAAGGGAAGAATTGGAAGCAGCCCACATGTCAGTCATCAGAGGTTGAATGTGAGCAGAACCTGGCATATTTGTAACCAATTCTAAGAGACCAGCACATTGAGTCCTATTCTCCTTTGTCCCTTTAGAAAGTAGGTGGTGGATCTGTAAAGTCTAAATAATTAGATTCACTGGGAGAGGGTTTGCTAATCAAGGTAAGGAATCTGTGTCATTAGGGCCCTGCTTCTTCATTGGAGTTAGCCTCGCTGTTCTCACAGGATCCCGCAGATGAGGTGGGAAAAAGAGGAGAGTCTTTAAAATTGAGTAATCTACTGTAGCAACTCACTTAGGGTAGAATGAAAGGAAGGACATAATTATTTTGTACTCTTCATAGTACAGGACACAGTGCTGCATATACACACATTACATAACAATTTCTAAATGAAATATTGAGTGAAAGACTAAATGGGTAAATGGATGGATAGATGATTATGTAAGCGAATGATGAATGAATGGTTAAAGAATCATGAGTAACCAGACTGCCATCTTCTCTCCTCTTGTTCATCCCTGGGAACTTAGCTGTGGATCAGTTGAAGATGGACACTGGGTAGGCACACTCTCAGAGAGAGCCTGTGGATGGGAGTAATTTCCTGAGATAATATAAGCCCCAAGGCCCTGGGGCCAAAGACAGTCCAGCCCTCCTGGATGGTGAGGAGTCAGGCCTCCTGTCCTGTGCTGCATGGTGCGACATGTGGCATGCCCTTTTACTCCAAGCAGAGCCTGCCCACTGCATCAAAGCACCAGGACCACGTTCGATAACTCCTGGGGTTCAGGTGGCTGAGTCAGTTTTCCATTCTCTGGTTTCTCTTACTCTGCAGTTGACCCTTTAACATATGCTATCTATAATCATGATTTTAAAATTTGGTTATTCATCAGGTTTTCCTCTGTGTATGCCACACCTCTCTATTCAGACTCTACTCCTTAGGGGCAGAGGGGTTTTCTGGAGACCCTTTTCATCATGGGAGCCCCTGGCAGAGAGTCTTGTGTATCAGAGCATGGAATATTTGCAATCTAATGCCAAGGGAAAGCACATTGATCTGCAGCCTTTGGGAGCTCACAGAAGGCATGGGGCTCCACTGGAGGCGAGGAGGACTCCATGCCAAGGGGTCCCTCGTGCAGCAAGCACACCTGCAGCACATGTGCCATTGTGCATTGCTTGTGGACTTGCTTGGTCAGGCCTGGGCTCGAGGGCAGTGTGAATTGATGGGAAGGAAGCAAAGGTATCAGGGAAATTGATGGATGACTCATTCTCTTGCTGCTCACAGGCCCTTGGCCTATCATCCACCTCAGTCTACCACAGTCAGGTCTCAAAGTTCCTGCCAGCGAAGGGAATGAAGAATGAGTATTGGACAACTTCTCCATCCTGGCGGGAGGCCTGAGGCAGAAGCTTCTATGTCATCACAATCTTAGAGATACATTTTGCTTATACTTTGTCTTTTGGACAAGGAAAAAGAGGTTCAGAGAGGTTCAGTGAATTGCTCAAGGTCACACAGTTCATCAGTGACATACTGGATTTACAGTTTCTCTCCAATGACCAGGATTTCAACTCCTTATTACATTGGCTATTACTGAAGGCACTGGAGGCAGGCAAAGCCTGTTTTATTTCCCTAAGTGGATGCCTCTTCCAAAATATAGCCTGGTTTAGAAGCATGAAAGAGAAAATCGGATCAAAGCTCACTGCTAGTTAAAATGAAGATGAGGGAAGCAGGGTTCAGAGCAGGGAAAAACTTCTAAGTCTTATTTTGTGTAAGCATCATATTAAACAGATTCCATTCCAACTATAAACAGCTTTTCAGATTTCCACTTCCCCCCTCCAATTACCCTTCATCAGCCCCCACCATCCCCAACAGATTCTTCCCTTCCTTCCTGTTTATATTACAATAAAGCAAAATTGGCTTTCCCTTTATTCTCCTCCCGCCCTGCACCATCTGGGGGTGCGGATCTCTTACCCTGTTTCTTCCTTTCTTTTTTTTTTTTAAACACTCCGGCCTCGCGACCAGCAACCCATTCGCTTTCGACGCTTTGCGGAGATTGTTTCCGATGGTCGCCAGGGGTCGCAGTCGGGCAGCGGGAGCAGCCTCTCTGCAGGGGAGCCGGGGCCTCTTGCCGGGAATCGCAAGCCCAGCTCCTGGATAGATCAGCGCACAGCATTAATCAGGCCGCAGCCTCTGCAGTGCTTTCGGAGCAAGAGGCCAGGACTGGGAACGAGATCGGGCTTTTTCAGGCCACCAGAGCCCGGTTCCCTCGACTTTTCCATCCCAGGCTCAGAGCAAATAGGGCTCAACGAAGTGGAGGAAGACCACCCACTCGCTTTCGCCCAGGGTCATGCCCTGCCTGTCAGGGTTCCTAAGGGAGGGAAACCACACCAGGCCTGTGAGTCCGTGGAGGGCAATGCCTGCCAGGCCTGACTTCATCAGGAGGGGAGAGAGGTAGTGTACTGGGCAGCTCTTGAAGTAGATGGACACCTTCCAGGCCCCTACTCCCTTACTGCGCCCCCCCTCCTAATTCCCGATAACCCAGGCCCCCAGACGCAAGTGTTGTTTTCCCGCACACACGCGGATGCTCACCAATCCCTGCAGGTTCTCAGTCACCCTCAGACAGACTTGGCCGAGCTTCCCGTGGTCTCTGCATGTGCCTGGAAAGCCAGGTCTTTGCCAGGTTCCTATCAGATGGGATCCAGAGGAAGGGAGAGCCAGCACGTGCTTCCTTTAGCATGAATTTTTCAACATTACATTTTCATCTCTCTGCCCTATTTCTCTCAATTCCCTCCCACTGCTCTTTTTGGGGATGCAGCGCCTTGTTAAGATTTGATGCAATTACTGGACATCTAAGATGGAGGCACTGTGGAAAGAAGAAAGGAGACCCAGTAGAGGGGAAGGGGACGGGCTGCAAGAAGCCCAGGAGAAGCTTCTGGCTCTGAGAAGTTGTGGTCTGACTGCCACAATTCCCCTTTTTGAGGAGAACTGTTGAGCAGTTTTATATAAGCCATGGAGGGGAACCAAGAGGGGCCCACGAGGTACCCCCACTTTTCCTTCCTCTTTTCTCCACCTGTGTCTTTCTTTCTTCCTTCTTCTTTTTTTCCTCCTTAGAGACAGAAGCACACATTAGATCCACACATGCATGAATGCCGGCTTATAATACAAGGCAAACTATGATCTTTTATCATAAGTTTTAAAGAAACAAGGCACTATGGGAGGAGAAATTCATTTTAATGGAAAGATCTAGTCAATTTCTCATACTAAGTAGGATTTTAGTTGGATCTTGAAGAATGTGTAGGAATTCTAAAGAAAGAAGAAGGCAGGACCAGCAGTAAATAGAGCCTGAGCAAGATAAAAATGAGAGATTTCACACCATGGAATAGGTTGTAGTAGTTCAGTAAAAGGTAGAGAGAGAGGAGACATATTGGGCCTAAGCATGCAAAAGTGGGCCAGAAAATGGAGACCTCTGGATGCCCAGATTTGGGGTTGGAACACTGGCTCTGATACAGAGACGCCCAGCAAAAGTTTCCATGCACAACAGATCTGTGGCTTAGGTGGATCCTTCCAAAGAGTGGGTCAGAGAAGAACTAAGGGAGTGGCTTCACATGGGAGGTCCGTCAGGAGGCCACAGAGGTGGTACAGATGGAGAGAATAAGTGGTCATATCTGCACCAGGAGGAGGGTGAGTGCATGAGAACCCTCCAGAGGGGCTTCATGCTTGCCACACAGGCCTCCCCAACTCCTGCCCACCCCCACTCTTCATCATGGTGGATGACCTCCTATCACTCGTTGTTGAAAATGGAAACTGCTGGAGAATTCCTACTTCTCCCAATCACCAGGTCCATTGGTGCATATGGCCTACACTCTTTATCTTTCCTCCTCTCAGGATGAAAAATGTCTCCCTTGGATCAATGGTCAACACCATCCCTCTGCTCTTCTTGCTGACTCCTTCTCTCTCCAGCGTTTTCAGTGCTCTCTCTTTAAAGTTCGTTCCCACCAACACACAGATTTGCCTATTCCTACCCATCTTCACAAAATCCTCTGTTGAAGTTCCACCTTCTCTACCGTTAGCCAGGCAGAGCAGGAAGACACATTCAAGCTTTCTGCTCCAAAGTCTACACACACAGCTTCTATTTCTTCAAGAAACAGACAAGTTCAAGTTTTTTGCTCTGAAGTCTACACGTACTACTTCTGTTTCTTCACCCACAAATGACTTTGAGTTTGCTCCAATCTAGCTAACAGCACTGTTTTACCAAAATTGCTCTCCATTCCCTATTATCCTCAACCCAATGGGTGGCTTTCCAGCCTTATGTTGGTTTTTCAGTCATATTTGGTATATTTTGCCCCAGTCTCTCCTGTGAAACAATTTTTTTCTTAGTTTCATGCCATCATACTCTCCCCAATTTTGCTATTTTTACTAGTCTCTGCTTCTCATACCATTTGTTGCCTCCTCATTCGAGACAGGGCCTCTAAATGCTGAAGTGCCTCAGGACCCTTCTCATCCCTTGCCTTCTCTTCTCTCTGTGTCTCATCTATGAAGATTCTGTTCATCTTTATACTCCCATGGCAAAAACAGCACCTCTATATTGATGTCTCCTGAATGGATCTCCATCTCAAAGCTTTCCCCATGTTATATCCAACTGTCAATTTGACATCTCCACCAGAGCTTCTCATTGGAATCTTAAATTTAGCATGTCTAAAAGAAAACTCTTAATTCTCTGCTGTACCCAACTGCCAGCTGGCTCCAATCCTCCTTCTATGTCCCAAATTCAAGAAATGGCATTATCATCCACCTAGTTGCTTATACCAGAACTCCTGAGTCATCCTCAATTCCTCCCTTCCCCTCATTTCATCCAATCCGTCAGCAAGTTCTATCAGGCTTCTCTCCAACATACATCTCAGATTGGCTCATTCTTGCCATGATCACTGCCCTCTTATAGTTTAAGCAGCCCCTTACTTAGTTGACTGGAAAAAACTCGAACCTGTCTTTCTGCTCTGCCCTCTCTACCTCTCCCCCATAATTCATTCTTTATGCATCAGTGAAAAGCACAAATCAGGTCAGATTCCTCCTCTGCTTAAATGTGCCCTTTGGTTTCCCATCTTACTTAGAAAAAAGTCTAAATCCTTCAAGAGGCCTCCAAGGTCTTCCATGATGTGGCCTCTGCTCAACCTTACCCTCATACAGTTATAGGTACTGCCTTCTCCATAAACTCTAGCCACAAAGGTTTCTTTGCTGGCCCTTGAACATGGAAAGCACTCTCTCTCTACAGGATCTGCTGACCCTGAACCTGGACTGCTTGCTCCTTCCCTGGGTCTTTTTAGAAGAGAGACCTTTCTTATCCTGTCAAGATGCCTTTTCTCACGCCCCTCACGATTTGCACCATTCTGCTCACTTTCTTGACAGCATTACGCACACTCTGCAACACAATGTTTATTCATTTGTCTATTTTCTGTCTTCTGAAATTATTCTGACTTGCTCACCCCTACATTCTCAGCACCCAGAAAAGTCCCTGACTGTGAATTAGTAATGTTTTAAATTAGATAGGAATGAAGGAATCTGGTTAGTTATCCCATATAGAAAGCAGAGTGAAGGAGAAGGGATGATTTCATTAAGGATGAGACTGAAGATTCCAAACAATGCAAATACCTGTTCCAGCAAGAGAGGACAAAAGTGAAAGCAGAAGCCTGGATGGGGAGGTGAGTATAGTGCTGATTTTTTGGTGTGAGATGTGAATGGAACTCTAAGTTGTTAGATGAATATGGAGGCCCATGGCTTGACAAAGAAGTTAAGGTTAAAGAAATAGATTTGGAAAATACCTGTCTCAGTCTGTTTTGTGCTGCTATAACAGAATACCACTTATAATGAACAGAACTGTATTGACTCACAGTTGGCTGGAAAGTCTGAGATCAGTATGCTGGCAGGTTTAGTGATTCTGATTTCAAGGTGGTGCCTGGAACTCCGTCTTTGGAAGACACAGATGGCAGAAGGCAGAAGAGTGAAGAGACAACAGGGGACTTACTTGCCCTTTTATAATGGCATCAATTCCATCCACGAAGGCAGAGCTCTTATAAACTCATCACTTCTTAATATTGTTAAAATGACAAATAGATTTTGATATAGATTTTGGAGAGGACAGTTATACCTATACCTATGCCAAAATGAAAGCATTGGATGAAATGAATTGTGATGGGTCAGGTAGAGTCAGGACAGAAGAAAGACCAGGGCTAAGTGCTGATAACACCTATAGTTAAGCCTGAAAAGAGGGAGGAGCCTGTGAAGGAGACTGAGAGGCAGGACAAGAACTGAGAGGATGCATTGTCTCTGAAGTTCAGGAAATGTGAGATTTTGGGGAAGAGTAGCAGTAATATTTCAGTTCAGTACAATAAGTATTTCCTTATGCTGTTCTTCTGTGCCAGACTCTATTCTTTATATGGGACTCCAAATGTAAATAAACTCTTATCTTTTTAGGGGATGTGTATGTGTTGTAGTCTGTTAGGGGAATAGGTATGTAAGAATATTTATGTAAATAAAAATATATACTCACTAGTAGCACTAGGTACTTTGTAAGAGTGTACCAAATATAAAGATATATGCCAAATAGAGTAGAGCAGTTTCCAGTCAAGTAGAACAGGAGTGAAGAATGAGGATTAAAAGGAATGAATACATACATAAAACAAGACAAGGGTCTCAATCAAGCTAGGATGTTATGGCATCATGAACTGGGGCTTCTGATGATATGATCATCTGCTCACCCTGCTAGATCATTACAGTTTTTTTTCTTTAACATCAAAACCTTTATTTTTTGTTATAAAGTGTGTTAAATATTTCTTATAAAATATTCTAATGATATAGAAAATATAAATAAGAAAACAAACATCACTTAAAATCCCATTGCCCAGAAATGCCCTATGCTAATATTTTTGTGTCCATTCTTCCTTACAGATTTCTCTGCATGTATATTTGCATATGCATACATGCATATTTTTGGTGCCTTTAGTTATTTAAAAATTGCTAGTAGTTTCTGTTTTACCAAGAAGCAGGTTCTTTTTCTGGGAGGAACCACTTGCATGCTTCCTTTAGGTAATAGATATAATGCTAGTGTCCATCTGTCCTTTGTTGTAGGAGAAAAGTGTAATGGAATACATTTTGGTTTCACAAGAGCCTAAAACTCAGACATTGGGGTAGGTGAAATTAGGTAGTGAAAACCCCAGTATCCTTTTGCCTCCATTAATTTGTAAAAAGAAACTTTCAGAGGAAGGGGAGAAACACTGCTCTCACTTAAGGTTCAGGGTCATTAGCATATGTCTCATAGACTGATGGAAGCCCAGATGACAAAGAAAGAAAAAGGAAGGGAGGTGTCTTGTTCAGACAGAGAGAAAACAGAACCCTCACTCCCCTGTTCCTGGTTTATGGCCACATGTTGGGGAAAAGCTGTGTGTGGGTGTGCACTGAAAATATTGTGTCCCCAAAGAGCTTCAGCAACTCAGACCTGTTAAGCATCAATGAAGCACACACAACTGACCAGAACTCTGGGGAAAGACCTGTCACCTTCCATTCAACCAAGAGCCACTAGAGCCAGCCTGAGAGCTGCTGCCAGTGATCCTGGGTTACTCCAGCTCTGGTGAGTAGGCACTTGGCCACAGGGTGCTCTCTACAGGGTGCAGGTCCTGATAAAGAACTTTTGGAACTCCTGAGGCAGAGGTTCTGAGGGGTGGTGACAGCTATAACTGTAGGGCTGGGCTTTTGGCACACAGACCAAACTTTCCATTTTCATTTGTCTCTGTCTTGGGCAGGACAACAGTAACTGATCGCTTTGGCCTCAGTGAGAACCTACTCCTGGGAGTCATCTGGGAGGGAAGGGTGAATTGCTTATGATTGATGAAATGAGAACTTAAAGTCATTTATTTGACTTTTAAATTAAATGTAACTTGATATTTTCCTCAAATGGGTGGAACAAAACAGAATAGTGTATGTATATGTAACATTTGTGTTATATTTGTATATGCATATATATATATATATATACATACATATATATATATATATATATATATGCACAGTTTTATATATATATTTAACCTTTGTCTACACTGCTGTGGTCACAGTGGAGAACAAGAAAGTCTGTTCTCTACAATCCAGAAGTTTATTTTCTAGAAGGAGAGTAGATAGAAGTGTAGTAAGGAATTTGGTCTCACCCCCAAACAGATCTGGGCTTTGTCCTGGTTACTGGGAGATGACAATGAAACTCTTAGAATTCCCCCAGTGACAGGAATGTGGGTCACTCATGGTGGACTACTCAGGCCCCATCCGACACTTTATGCTAACCAGGAGACTCATGGTGGATCACTTAGGCCAGATGATGTCATCTCAACCCTGGGGAAGGTGGGGATGCTGTAGATTGAGTTCAGTCATGTGGGCAATCAATGCTCACATAGTGAAGCCCCAATAAAACTCTGGACACAGGATCTTGTGTGACCTCTCTTCTATGGCAATACCCCACATGTAATGTATACTGCAGCTGGAAGGTGGTAACACCATTCATGACCCCATGGGGAGAAGACAATTGAGAGTCCCACATTTGGACCCCTGCTGGACTCTACCCTGTGCAGCTATTTCCTTGACTGGTCCTAATTTGAATCCCTTCCCTATAAGAAACATGACCATGAATGTGGTGACTTTCTGTGAGTTTTCCAAGTCTTTCCTGCTGGTTATTTTATCGAAGGGTTGTTTTGGGAAACTTGTACTTAGTGTCACAAGTTTTGGGCAGACTAGGCTGTCTGGAAGATTGTTCCAGACAGACCCCTAAAGTTTAGCTGACTACAGGAGATAGACAAACAAACAAACAAACAACAACAACAAAAAAAACAAATAAAAAGTTACTTTCAGAGAGTACTAAGTTCTTGGAGAAAATAAAACAGTGATGTGAAAGAGAGTGACAGGAGTGGGACCTCGTGGGCTGGGTTGTCTGCAGCCTTGAGCTGAATCTTCAGTGAGGAGGCAGAGCCAGCGAGACAACATCTGGGGACACAAATGGTTTGCCAGGTGGGAACAAACGGCTGTTTTTGAGAAACAGGAAAAGAGTTCAGTGTAAATGGAGTTGAGTAAGGCAGAAATAGAGGAGGGGTCAAAGAGGTGGGCAGGGTCCTATTCTGCGGGCTTTGTAGACTGGGTCTGCCCTTTGTGTTTTGTTAAGTACACCTGGAGAAATTCAATGGAGCATTCAGGCAAGTGAGTGACATGACCTGCTTGTCTGTTTTACGTGCAAATATCTGATTTTACATAAAAGAGGTCCTAGTATTCCTGCAATTCTGTAGTTTGCTATTTTTTCTCAGGAGTATATAATATCCAATCATATCTGATTTCTATGGGACATACAATGATAAACATTTGCAGTGGGGGCTGTGGGAGCATGGGATGGGGGCACTGTGAACTTTAGGAAGCTTTTCTGGAAGAGAATGCCTGAGTCAGGTCTTAGAAGATGTCATAGCTGGCCTACGAAGGAAAGTGGTGAAGGGCGTGTTGGAGGAAAGAGTTAGAGCAGGGGCTTGAGGAGGTGGGAAATTGCTCAGGATGCTGCAGAAAGGTAGAGCAGAACCAAGAGGCCAATGGAGTTGAGTTTTTAGAGATGGCCAACAACCTTTAAAAGATCAGCTTCAGGGGAGTTAGGAGGATATGATTTAAACAGGCATTATTGGGTTACTTAAAGGGACAAAAACTGCTCAAGTGAGAAGGGCAGCTGGTTACTTTAAACACACCATACACAGTCTAGGGGCTGGGGAGATAGCTCAGTTGGTAGAGTGCTTGCCTCGCAAGCCCAAGGCCCTGGGTTCAATCCCCAGCACCACAAAAAAAAAAAAAAAAAAAAAAAAAAAAAAAAAGACCACAGTCTAAATGGTTATCCAGGGACAGGATATATTGAGATTAGAACCAGAAAGGGGGCTGCCCAAACCACTTATATTTATCATGGTGAGACTCTAATTGGTTGAGTGCAGTCTATTGGTGGTCCTATCAGCTTCGGCAGTCTAGCAGTTTCTTAGGGAGGAGTAGGGCAAGTTTCTCAAATATGCCTTCTGCAGCTATTCTAATGATCAAGAGTACAGCCTCTGGTGCTAGAACTCCACTCTACCACTTCCCAGCTGTGTGATTTTAGGCTTAATGGCTTAGCCACTCTGTGCTCAATTTTCTTTACTGACAAGTAAGAATGATAATAATAGTGTTTATCAGGCAATATTGTTATAAGGAATAAATGAGTTAGTACATCATATATAAGCACTCAGAACAATGGCAGGCAGATAGAAATGTGTTAGTATTTGATGTTAGGGAATGATGAAAGAATGCAAAAATTGGGAAAGAAGATTAAACTTGAAGAATTTTGACAACAAAGGAAAAGAGAGAAACACAGTAGTTTTATGGGAAATTTGTAGGGATTGTGGGATGTATCAAGATGCAAGAAGTATGAACACCTTTCTTGGTTCAGGGATCAGAGCCAGGAATGAAGACACATTGTATGAGAGAAAATGAAGAAATGATAACCCTAGGCCAAAGACCCAATTCTGGGACCCTAAAAACCAAATGGGAAAAGTAATGGTGATAAGTAGAAAAGGAACTTTAATCAGTACAGCTGTTATGATTTGGATGTGAGGTATCCCCCAAAAGCTCACGTGTGAGACAACACATAAAGGTTTGGAGGAGAGATGATTGGGTCATAGTCTTAACCTAATCAGTGGATTAATCCCTGATTGGATTAACTGAGTGCTAACTGGAGGCAGGTGGGGTGTGACTGGAGGAAGTGGTTCATTGGGGAGGGTATTGCTGTGGAGTACATATTTTGTATCTGGAGCATCTCTACTTCTTGATCATCTTGTGAGCTACTTCCCTCTGCCACTCTCCCACCATGATGTTCTGCCTCACTTTGAGCCCCAAGGAATGGAGCTGGTTTTCTATGGACTAAGATCTCTGAAACTGTGAGCTCTCAAATAAAAATTTCCTCCTCCACGATTGTGCTGGTTGGGTCTTTCAGTCACAGCAGTGAAAAAGCTGACTAAAACAATAGCTACACCTGGAAGACAAGAGAACTAGTGTCCTTAAGCCTGTTTCCAGGGTGCTGACGTGAGCTCCCAAATTATATAGACAAGGGGGCCCAGAAGTAAGCACCATCAGGCAGTGGTCTGGTTGATTATCCTCTCAGGATTAGCCAGGTGGGGCCTTGGTGGAAGCCCTAAGAGAACTGCCCTTGCCAGGAGGGTAGTTTCCATTCATCACAAGATGTTTATGGATCAGACCCGTTGTTCCTGAAATCCACGATGACACAGGACAAAGGAGACAGATGCAAAACGGAGGCAGAGATGCCATTCTTCTTCTTCTTTTATTTATTTATTTTTTGTCCTGCTTTTTATTACCTATTGGGCATCTGAAGAGCCAAGCCAAGAATCAGTGTTTTTAGTAAAAGAAGCCTCTAAGTCCTTGTTACAATGGGGCGACACTGCAGAGGACACGAGAGGTGAGGCACCAGTGACAGAAATAGAGGAGGAGCAAACGGTGATGGGATGCAGAGGGATATTTAAAAGTAGAAAATTCAAGTCAGAGGCCCTTATTGCTATAAAGGAGTTGGCAGAGACAGCTGCCAAAAATGAAGGTCAATGTCATGTTTAGGGGTTTAAGGGAATCAAGAAGGCTTCAGAATGATTTAGATGTTTCTCCTCTATGAAGTTAAAAAGTCAAAATCTCTCAGGCATAATAAATTTCTCTCTTTTCCATGTTCCAACAGCATATTCCAACACACACCTCTCATATACCCCTTGGTGTATTTTATTCTAATGTCTTGTCTACCTGGCTCACCTTCTTGAATGCTATCTCTATGAGATCACAGACCTTAGTGGGTCATAGCAGATTTCCCTCAGCTCCAAGTGTGAATTAGCAAAAAGTACCCTCCCTGAATGGAAGAACTCAGAGAAAGGGCACCTTTTCATAATCTGCAGAAAAGTGTTTTCTACTTGCCAACCTCTTCTTCTGTGAAATTAAAAAAAAAAAAAAAAATCACAGACAAATACTGCTGTGGACCAGAGTCAAGTACTGGTGAGTGAATTTCTTCTTTTTTCATTTTTTAGTTTGGGAATCTTTGCTGTGCATGGCCTGCCCAGTTGCAGGGCATGGTCCTGCACATGTGTTTTGCACAGTATGCAGTGCAGAGTAGATGCTTAACTGCTGAGTAAATGAACAAATTATGTCTCTATGGCAGATTAGGAACTGGAAGGAGAGCTAATTATTTACTAGGGACAATCTAACTTTTTATTTTATTTTTTCAGTGCTGGGGATCAAACCCAGGTCCTGACACATGCCAGGCAAGTGCTTTACCACTAAGCTATATCTTTAGCTCTAATATAAGCATTTAAAACATTTTTTTGAGTGGATGAATGAGTACAAAAATAACATTGAGGACTCAACTGAGGTTGGGAAGAATGTATGTGTCTTCTACCCAAGGCTTCCGGTTTTTATGATTTTTTAAGAAATATGAATCATCTTGTGTGTAGAGGCTGCAAGAATCACTGGTTAGATTCAGGGTTACAGATTGCAGGGTGTTATGGAGAAGGGTCCAGAGTCCAGATTTTTTTCTAGTGGTCTTCAAAACCTCTGGGGATGTTCCCAGATGGGATCCCTGAAGGATGCTTCCTCAAGACCATGCAAAACCCTGAGCTTGGCATCTTCTGGGTGGACAGTCTATTAGTTCCTGAGATGCCTTGGGGTCACTCTGTATCATCTTTCCATCCTGCTTTGTGGCATTTCAGGGCTACAGAACACCACTGAGCATTGCTTAATAAAGATCTATCCCAGCAAAGTCCATGTCCTCTGTTCTGCACCCAGCCCTTCTCTGGTTCCTCCCCTGCTGGTTCACTGCTGTCTAGCCTTTTTGGGTTCCAGAATGATAGAAAATCTGAGGGCTCAGCTGCAAAAACAGGTATCTTTTCGGTTGGCCAGGTCAGTTCAGAGGCTCAGAATGTCCTTCTCCCAACAGTTGACTAAGGCTGGGCCCAGGTCGGAAGTTTTGGTTTCAGTTGATAGTGGTACTCTCATTTCCATCTACCTGGCAGAGGACCTGCTGACTAATCAAAGGTCCTGGGCCCCCTCTCACAACTGCTACGTGTGTTTCTTGGAGGTCCTGCCCCTGCATCTTTCCAGCCAGTATCTCCTCCCTTACCTCTTCCCCATGTGCTCACCATGCAGACCCATCTTACTCCTTCCTCAGCACCTAGAGGACCAGGATTGCCTCCTGGCAATTGCTCCTGTTTTCCAGTTACTTATGGTTTCCTTTTCCTTTAGTTCGAATATCCCAAGGACAAACACCATGGCTTATTTCTCCCTTACACTCTTGCACCACTATGACCTAGCTCAATGCAATGGGCACACACAGTTGGTCCTCAATAAATGCTTTTCAAATTTGAAAAGAAGGTCTCAATCTCTTTCCACAGTTCATCTGATCTCCGTGTATCATATCCATTTCTCAGTGCACACTAGCAGTTTAAAGCCAACTCTGAAAGACTTCTTTTAAAATACTTTAGTTCTAGGAGCCAGGGATGCAGCTTAGTGGTAGAGTCTATGCTTAACATGTGCAAGTTCTTTGGTTTGTTCTCCAGCAAAACACACACACACACACACACACACACACACACACACACACACTATACAAAATACTTAAATTATTGCTGTTATTGCTGGAAGAGAGTCAACTTCAGTTTCCAATAAGGGTTTATCACCTAGTACTACAATCACTTTTTGGGAAGACTTTTACTGGTGTTCTGAATGGGCTAGACCTTCCTTACCCTGGTGCTCTGGTTTGGAGGCACATCACTGTTCAAGATCATGTGTGGGAAGGAGGAAGTTTCTGATTATTGGCAATTAAATAAGTACTATCCAGAACCAGAGAAATGCAGTTCTACCTAGAACCAAGAGAAGTTTGATTCTATATCTTCATATTTCAGTTTTATATCTTTGCACTTCTTTTGTCAAATTGGATAGTGATATCTGCAGAATTTACCTACTGCACTTGTGATTTTAAAATATCTAAGATTATGAAAATGTATTGAAAAGTGCAAAGTAAGATGTAAATACAAGGGATTCTATTTCTGCCCACACACAGATTCTAAGTCTTCAGTTCTGACATGAGATATCTTAACTGCTAAGGACTCTGTGGGTAATTATGCATGTGTGAAATACATACTCAGACACATGGACACTTTTAAATAGTCTGCATATCTGAGCTTGTCTATTTTTATACAATCAGGGACTTTTCAAAAGATTTATCCATGGTAAATGCATGTCAGGAATATCGTAGGGATCATGTGTATGTCTGTGTTTAATGAATTGACCGTAAGACCTGTCCCTGAACATAAATGGCTAAATGGAACACATATTTATTAGATATAACCATATGTATAGAGGTACAAAAATAGCATAGGCCACTTCCTATCTCCCCTTTAAACAAAAGAGGCACATACTGCTGAAGTCTAACTTAATATTTAGCTTCTTAAGCAGGTCTTAGATCTATGTTGTCATCCTCAGTGTTTTGGAAGACACTCTTCTGTGTCTTTGTCTTTGATTTTGGAATAATATCTATAAATTGGCATTAACCTTTGTAAACTGATTTCTCAAACACCTTTTTACCTACTTTCTCTTATGAAAAGGGATTATTCACTAGCCCTAAAAAGTTCCTATGCTTTGGTGGGAAGTGTCATTCCAAGAAAAGGCTACTGAGCCTGAGTCCTCCCAAGAAGATTATACATTTCAAACATTCCTGGGAACCTCAAGTGCACTGCTTCTGGCTTGTAAAGTGGCATAGGCTTAGGATAAACTATTGTGTTTGATATGAGAGATACAGCCCAGGCCTTGAGCCCAATTCATGAAATTGCCTCTGGTATTTACAAAAATAGCTCAGTGCCTGTGATTTCATTAGTTTAGAGTTTGGGTTCCTTTTGAAATGGTCATCCTTGACATTTATCTCTGTGTTAACTATTAGAAAGACTCTGTGGCTAGAATTAGGAGTGTGGATCAATTATGCAGGGAGCCCATTTAACCTATATAAGCGTAACTTAAGAAGGCTGAGCCCCTCACAGGTGTTTTACCAGTTTTTATTTCAGTTGCCCAAGAGAAAATGGGTGTGGGGTGGAGCAGCATTGTATGTAGTCTATAACCAAAAAACTGTCAGAGTCAGGGTTCTTCTTTCTTATGATCACCTGATCTTGCTCACAGTACCTCTGTTTCTCTCTGATATCTGATCCATTTCTTTACTAACCAATTCCTCTTCATGCCTGTGATTTCCGGGGCCTAAAAACTTCTATTTGTACTTGGCCATTGTGTTCTTACAGGTTCCAAATGCTCAATCTCCTGGTGCTGCCTGTTTCAAATCTCCTACAAGACAACTGTCTTTTAAGCAAGGTGGTGTAGACCATGTGTTTCTGGTCATCCTATGTTGATAACCCTCACTTCAAAGTATTTTGCCAAGTTGGGGCAGAACCATGTGTTACAAGCCATGTCTACCTAAACAGGGCATTGTCGCTTAGGATTGGGATGCTGGGAAAATTGGCTATTTGGCCATTTGAATTGACCCTGTCCAGGTGAGGAAGTACTGGTACACGTGGGGTCAGACTTCAGTCATTGCCACAGTCACACGCCCACCAGGCACACTTTGACCTCCCCTCACAACTGATTTGGTGCCTTGTAACATTCAAAATGTTCACCTTGGGTATCAAGGCACAGGACCTCTGAGGTCCAGATGATTTTATCACATTACTCCTTTGTGTGATGGGTCGTTAGCCTTCTTCTCTTCCATAGACCCCTGAGAGATCTTTCTTCCCCCAAACCAGGGCTTGAGTCATCCCTGTGTTGATCCTGAGATCTAGGTCTCCATCTTAGCTCTTCTCAAAATTCTGGACAATTGTATCCAATTTCCTCTTATCTGCATATCCTGTAAGCACCTGAAATCCACAGGTATAAATCAAAATTATTATCTTTCTTCAAATCTTTTCTTACATTTCCTAACTTCCTAAGTTTCCTAATTTGAATCAAGTGTTTCTCTCCATTTGTTTAATCCTGAAAAGTCTTAAGAGTTTTGAATCTGCTTATTCTATCCACCAGCCAGATATATTCAACTATTGCAACCTACAGATTCTCCTTCCTGCATAATTCTGAATGAGCCCCTTCCTCACTGCCATTACCTTTGTTCACCTCAACTTCATTTCTTAATATGTGGAAGTCCTGTCCTCTGTTCAGTTTCCCTCCATTCTCTGTCAGACATTCTCCGTCTATACTCAATGTCAGAATTATCTTTCTAAAATATTACCTAATTTCAATTACCTAATTAAAAATCTTCAGTAGATGGCATATTGCCTATAAGATGAATGCTAAACTTCTTAGCACAGTTATTACACCCTTTATGGTCTGTCTCTAGCTACCGCTCACCTGCTGCCCTTCTGTTCCTGTCACTCCCAGGGCCTCAGTCACACCCAACTATGACCACCCCACGTGCCAAGTAACTTCTGAAGCTTCATATATTTATAAAACTGTGTTTTCTCTGAAACGTCCTTGTTCTACTTATCCAGAGGCACAGCTCAGAATCCTAAGAATCAAATCCTAAGGCATCTTCTTTGACACTTCCAGAGTGGTTGGTTCATTCTCCCACTGAAGCATCGTACACGTTGTCTTGATGGTTAGCAGGCTGGGGTGCTCTCAGGGTCCAGGACGTCAAAATTAATGAGTGACGGGACTCAGTAGGAACCATTGAAATGAGTAACCTGAAGAATCTCTGGACTGGCCCATGGAATTTGTAGTGGACATTGCTCATCTTTGTTGTCATCACAACAAATGTCATCACAATGCTCATCACATTGGGCATATTTTCATCATTTCCACACTTTATAAGTCCCACCAAAAAGACAAAATGCTTCTGGAGCTGGGGTGCAGGTTTAAGACCTCAGTTCCACACAAGAAGTGCCTTCAAGGGTGGTGTGACTGGCCAGGGCTAGCCTGGGTTAGCCTGGCAATGTGGGCACCTAGCTCTGTGGATGGCACTCAGAGCTTTGGGGGAGGCCAGTCCCAGGCATGACAGATCAAGGCAGTAATGGCAGAGTTCTGCTGCAGAGGCTTCGTGATGTGATTGGACTTGATCCCAGCTACAATCCAAGCTTTCAAAATCAGCCTCGCTGGCGGTGCCAAAGAGTCTTTGACCTATCTAATACCCTTTAATACATTTCTTTTATACTTAAAAGAACTAGGGTGGATGGTGTCATTTATACTTGATTGGAAGATAATTCCAATTTAAAACACACACACACATCTTTTATCTGTGTATTTCTATATATTGTATTTGTCTTTTATTCTTGCTATAACAAATTACATGCTTAGTGGTTTAAACCAGAACAAATTTGTTATTGTACAGTTCTGTAGGTTACAAGCCTGACAAGTCTTGCTGGGTCGTCCGGGTGTTGACAGGGCTGTGTTCTTCCCTAGAGGCTCCAGGGAAGACAGTCTCTCCCAGTTGTTTCCAAAGGCCAAGCACCTTCCTGGGCTCTGGATGCCCTTCCTCCATCTTCAGAGCCAGCAACAGCAAGTCGAGCACATTTCACACTTCAAATTTCTCCTACTTCATTTATCATCTCATCTTTGACTGACAGAAGCTGGGAAGGGTTTTCCTTTTAAAGACTCGCACAATTAGACTGGACCCACCTGGATAATCCAGGATCATCTCCAATTTCAAGGCCCTCAACCTTAATCACATTTGTAAAGTCCCTTCTGCTGTGTAAGGGAACATATTTACAGGTTCCAGGGGTTAGGATGTGGATGTCTTTGGGGGGTAGCATTATTCTCTCTTTCTCCCCTCCCTTTCATATGTAAAATTATAATCTCCATAAATGCTGCTTCCGTTGTAAATTTTGGGTTTAGCTCACATGCCTTATCTATCTATATCTATGTCTCCCTATATCTGCAGAGGAATGTTATGACTCTTGGTTTACTATCACCTCCAGTTCACTCTATGCCTGAGGGTCGCCTCCTGTTTTATTCATAGTGTGTCTAGCACATAGTTGATCCTTCCTGAATTGAGTGTTTACCAGAAAAACCTCACCAGAAAGCCACACCACCTTTCCTTCCCCACAGGGGTGACCCAGGCTCCACAATGCCAATATGGCTCCTGACTGACAGCCAGCCCCTCCCAGGATGGGTTGTGGTGCCATGGCTGTGGGGTGCTTTCCTGAGGCACTGCCTTTTATTTACATGCACCAGTTGTTACCTCAACACCTGGGCGATGTTATAATTCATATCTTTGATTTAATTAATCCTCCAGCCTCCCAGGTAGGGAAGTACAAAATGGAGATGCAGGACCTTGGAGTTTTCCATAATCATTAGGGGGGAGTCTGGAGAGGACAAGAGAGCTTCCCTGGCCCCTGCTGGCCCTGCTCAAGCCCCTCCTGGGTTCTCACTGCTTCCTTCCTGCCTCTCACAGTCTTCACATGGAACGGCTCAGTGGTGTGACGACAGATTGAGGGAAAAAGTCAAAGATGGCTTCTAAAGCCCAGGGGAGTTTTTCAAGGGACAGTATACCTGGCTGAGATTCTGTGACTGGCCTACATACTGTGATGAAATCAGCTGACAAACTTGGTGACTCCTTATAACCCATGGAAATCTGGAGAGAGATGGTAAATGATTTCTTCCTGTTCTTAGGAAAAAGTCTCAAAACTTTAATGGCCCCATGCATGATCTGGCCCTCGCCTGCCTCTCTCGCCCCCAGGCCAGCCCCCTCCAGTTCTTATAGCTCTGTGCCCTGCTATCCTCTCCCTGGACCACCTTCCTCCCTTCCCTTTCTAGCTCTTTTATCTAGCAAACTTGCACTCCACTGAGTCTTTGCTTGAAGTCACTTACTCTAAGAAGGACTTCCTGATACCCTAGGCTAGATTAGGTCCCTCTGCTGTGCATTCTCAGAACACATCACTATTGCAATTACCTAATTGATTATCTCTGGTGATATGATTATACTTTAAGGTCAGTTTCCTCTTTAGACTATAAACTCCACAAGGAGCTTATCTTGTTCACCCTTTTATCCTCAGAGTATAGCATAGTGCTGGAATAGAGTTAGTATTGATTAAGTATTTATTGAATTAATAGCTTTCCAGTAAAATCCCACCAATATGCTAGGGAAGATATTACTCAAGAGATTAGAAGGTGGCAAGTGTCCAAATCTATTTCAGATTCTGAGGTCAAACACTTTACCTTACATTATTTTATTCCTCAAAATTTTATTTCCGTTATTTCTTATCCCAAAGTTTTTGCAATTTTTGAACAAATACACAATGACAGAAGCAAGAGAATGATGGCATGTCGTTGGCAGGGGGTGCTAAAGAGCAGACCAGGGTCTAGGACTGACTGACTGTCAATAACCTCTGAGATGATTCTGGATGGATCACTCACCTGCACCTGCATCATCTCTGTGCTTGGTTTCTGCATGGTTGCTCTCTGGCCAGAAGCAGACTTTCCACCCCTGTTTTTAAGGAGGGAGGAATGGTGGATGCGTATCTTTCTACAACTCTGCATTGAGAAGTCTTGAAATTGTGTCCCAACTTATAAAATGATAAGAGGCAGTCAGAAGGCTGTGAGAGGGTGAACTCAAATAGTTAAGCCAATGTTGGAAAGCAGAATGAATCCTCTGGAAAATCGGAGCTAGCAGGGATCACAGTGTTTTCTAGTTCAAGCCTATATTTCCAGGGGAGGCACATGAGGTCCAGACAAGTTCACTGACTCATCCAAGATTAACGACCAAGTCAGGACTCAGCTTCACCTCTTTAGACCGCTAGCTCAGGACTCTTGTTCCTCTCTCATGTCCTCTATCCACTCTGGTGGCTTGGGCTCACACCTGAGCGTAGAGACACAATAACGATAGTGTCCATAAACCTGTGTGACCCAAATGCCAGCCGGAGTCCCACTGTCTTTTGAAATGCAAGTCATTTTAGCATGAGATCCTCCTTCCGTGGGCACCAGGGGATCCACCTTCTTCTCCGGAGACACTTACATGAACTTGTTTTTCTGCTGGTCTCCCTAGGCTTTGAATTCCTGTTACTGCCAAATTAGTTCAATTGGCGGGACAAGTGTGTTTCTTGCCTTTTCCTCACTGATCCTATCATTCTCTCCAAGTGGCGTCATCATGAAGCTGGCGTACACCTGTCTCCAAGTGAAGCTTCAGGGCCATGGAGGGAGTCCTATGTGTCCATGAGGTAATAATGTCTGTTTTGCTGTATTATCATTCCTACCCCTAAACCCCTTCCCCTCTTTTCACTCCCCTCTACCTAATGTAAAGTAATGCTATTCTTCCTTATCCCCCAATGGTCATTGTGAATTAGCATCCGCATATCAGAGAAAACATTCAGCCTTTGGTTTTTTGGGTTTGACTTATTTCACTTTGCATGATATACTCTAACTCCATCCATTTACTAACATAATTTCATCCTTCTTTCAAGCTGAGTAATATTCCATTCTGTTTTTATTGTGGACAGTGACTAAATATTCTTGTCTCCTCTGAAACTGATGTGTCGGAAATTTAATCTTCAGCGTAATAGTATTGTTACTGAGTTGTGACCTAATGAGACATCAGCAGGTCATCAGGGTGGAGTCCTCATGAATGGCTTAATGTTGCTATAAACAAGGTTTGTGGGAGTGGGGTGCTCTCTCTCCTGATTTTTGCCACATGAAGACTGGAATTCCTCCCCTCTGGAGGAACGGCATTCAAAGTGCCATCTTGGAAGCAGAGAAACCAAACACTAACATAACCTGCCAGTGTCTTGATCTTAGATTTCCCAGACTCCATGGGAGAATAAATTTTGTTCCTAATAATTTACCCAGTCTTGGATGTTCTGTTATAGTAACACAAAATGAATGAAGTTACCAGGGTGTTTTCCTAACTGAGTCAGATCTCTTCCTGAGATAGACTAGTTCTACCTGTGTCTGCGTGTGTGTCTGTGTGTGTGTGTGCACATGTGTGTGTAAATATACTACGGCTCATTTTTTAACATTTTCTTAATTTCTAAATTTAAGTTATTTTAATGTCCAAAATCTATTTCAGGAAGGATTAGCGCTCAAAGAAGAATCAGGAAGAGAAGAATGTAAATGGCTGCTATTGGCAGACAAGGAGTATATTTCAGAGGGACAGGAAAGACACTTGGAAACCACAGAACTGAGAAAAGGGCAAGGCCCAGATTGAAGGTGAATTCTGGAAGTGGGTGCTGTGATGGGGACATGAAGGGCCAGGATTTGGAGCTGGGGGGCAGGGTGAGAGGTGGACTAGTTTGGACTCCTGGATGGATAGGTTGTCAGATGGAGGTTGGGTGGAGATGACAGGAGCTGTTGGAGCAATGGACCAAATTCCCATCACTATAGTTGTTGCTGCAGCCCCTAGCATCTGGTTGTCAATCACCAGTGAAACAGGACTTGGGGAGTACTTTAAGGAGGCCTGGGAGTCAGAGGCCATGGTGAGGACAGAGGAGGACTATGTACAGTCATTCTGATGTGACAGAGTGACAGAGTGAGCAGGGCTGGGGTGGCTTCAGGACAGCATGAATGGGGAGGACCAGGATCTTCAGAGGCAGGCATGCACATTCAGGGACTTTACTCTTTCTAAAACAGGGGCCCACTCCTGAGAGGGTAGACTCTCATTTGTTGTAAGAAGCTCCTTTGCTGCCTCTTTCTTCCCCCCAGCTGGCTCAGGCTTGGGCAGGGCATACTACTTGGGTGATAACAAGAGTTCTAGTCATTTTTGTGTTACTAATGACAATAACAGCCAATACTTATAAATTCTTCACATGTATTTTCTCATAACACACTTAAGAAGAAGGTATTTCCCTATTTCACAAGTGTGAAAACTGAGACACAAAGAGGTTGGAACCTTTTCCAAGGTCAGATAACTGTCAGTATTGGAACTGGGAACTGAATCCCAGGCTGTTTAGCATCCAAGTACTTAAACACTATGCCAGCTGCCTTTGAGTAAACACTTGAGGCATGAACTATAAAACCCTGGGTCAAAGGTGATTCCACGTATAAGGTTACCCCATCCTCACAATCAGAAAAAGAAATAGTGTGACCAACTTGAACAGAGAGTTTTAAAATCAAATATTAATGTATAACACTAAAATGATCATATAAAAATTTGAAGCATTGTGCTTGTCCAGGTTTTGAGTTGTAAGTTATAGAAAACTGCTGTGAGGGATGTAAAGGATATTGGTTATCGAGCAGAACTGAAGGGGAGCTTGGAGAATAAGGTAAGGACCACTGACCTGACTTGCACAGTTGTTGATGAAGGCCTCTACATGCTGCTGTTGACTTGATGGTGTTGAAGTAAAATGTATTTTCAGAAACATGCATGGTCATAGGTGTGAACTATACCCATGTACCTATCAAGATGTAGAACTTTTCTAGCCCCATACAAAAAAGTCTAGTGTCAGTTAATATTTAAAACAATTTTCTATAGTAACGTCCCAATGTTTACTTCTACCAGCAAGATGTGAGAATTATAGTTACTCCAAGTCTTTGCCATACTTGGTGCTGTTGTCTTCATTTTAGCATTCTGGTGGCTTCATAATGGTATCACCTTGTGATTTTAATATGAACTTTTCTGATAATTAGTGATACTGAGCATTTTCCCACATTCTCTTGACCATCTGATGTTCTCTTTTGCCCATTTTTTTCCTGTTATGTTGTCTGCCCTTTTCCTATTGATTTGTAGAAACTCTTTATATATTCTGGATACAAGCCCTTTCACAGAAAACTATGCAAATATTTTTCTCCCACTCTATAGCATACATTTTTACTGTCATGATATTTTTGAATAGAAGTTCTTAATTTAGGGCTAGGGTTATGACTCAGTGGTAGAATGCTTGCCTAGTATGTGTGAGTCACTGGCTTTGGTCCCCAGCACCATGTTAAAAAAAAAAAAAAACTAAATAAACCAAGTAAAAATATTGTGTCCATCTACAACTAAAAATATTTTTTAAAAAAGTTCTTAATTTAGTGGAGTCTAATTTATCTAGTTTCTTTTCCTTATTGTTAGAGCTTTTTGTATTCTATTTAAGAATTCTTTGCATACTTCAGGGTCATGAAGTACTCTCTTATGTTTCCCTCCAAAAGCTTATTGTTTTATGGGGATATTAATTTTTAAAATTATCTTTAAATATTTCAATTATGACAATGAACAACTTTGATTCCTCTGAGAATAACTGCTCATTCTGTATTAAAATATTTTGTCCTCTTTTAAACATATCATGTCAGATAACCTCTGAAGACACCAAGTACTAGCACTGAGATCATTTAAGGCTAATGGGTTTCTCCCAAATAAAGTTCATTGTTTGAAATAAAGTAATTAGGCAAGAGTTCCATTTTTTAAAGAGAAATTCTCACTTTATAGTTGGGCAGAATAGCACAGATTACTCCTCTTTTGATTGCAAATGCCCAAGATTCAACTTCAAGTAGCTTAAAGGGGAAACAAAGATGGGAAAGGGTGACAGGAGTTTGTGCTGGTTCCAAACCCACACAGTTGGAAGGACAGGATGAGTTTGACTGGATTTAGGTGCCATAGTGACATATTAGGCTCTGTCCCTACATCTCTTTCATCACCTCCACATTGGCTCCCTTCTGTGTTTCAGCTTCACACTCCAGACGAAGAAAGGATGGCCACTGGCAGCTCTAAGCCTATATTATTATAATTTACAGCCCAAGAAGAGAGACTCTTGTCTGAGCGTTCATATATTATATCTCAGAAAAGTTTCCGATTAGACTTTCTTGTGTCACATGCACACTTCTGAAAATGTTACTGTGGTCCACGAGATGAACTACTGTACATGGTCAGCCTGGGTGGCATCCCTATCCCTGTGACAGTTGGGTGAGGGTATCTGGGTCACTGTGAGGGATGGCCCATTTTGTACAAAGGGTGTGGTTTTCCGGTAGGAAAGGGAGGCAATATTTTCAGATATCTACTGAAATATATTTCCATTAAATTAAGGTGGCAAGAAAAGGAAGACTTTTGAAATTGGTGAACTACAATTTACATATAATAGTTGGATTCTTTATGCCATATTTACATATGCATGTAGCATAATTTTGTCAGTATCATTCCTTTTTCCCTCCTATTGATTTTGTCAATATTTTCTCTTTCCCTCCTACCTCCTCCCCCTGATCTGCTTGTTCTATTCTACTGATCTCTCCTCTATTATTATTATTATTTTAATTAGTATATTATAATTATATACAAAAGTAAGATTCATCCTTCTGTACCTGGACATAGCATAATTGGGTGGATTTTGTTCTCTAGTACTTTCACATTTCCTTCCCTTCTCCTTCCCTCTTATTGGTCTCCCTTCTATTTTTGTGAGATTCCTTTTTTCTCTCTCTAGCTTCCACTTATGAGAGTAAACATTGATTCTTGATTTTCTGGGTCTGGCTTATTTCATTTAGCATGATGTTCTCCAATTTCATCCATTTACAAGCAAATGACATAATTACACTTTTCTTTATGGCTGAATAAAACTCCACTGTGTATATATACCACATATTCTTTATCCATTCATCTCTTGATGGGTCCCTAGGTTAGTTTCATAACTTGAATGTTGTGAATTGCACTGCTATCAACATAAGTAGGCATTTATTACAATATTATGCTGATTTTAGTTCTTTTGGATAAATACCATGGAGTGGGATAGCTGGGTCATGTGGTGGTACCATTCCTAATCTTTTGAGGAATCTCCATACTGCTTTCCGAAGTAGATGCACTAATTTATAGTCTTACTACCAATAGATAAATGTACATTTTCCCCCACATCTTTGCCAGAAATTGCTGTTATTTGTATTCTTAATGATTGCCATTCTAACTGCAGTGAGATGAAAATCTCAGGGAAGACTTTTTTCAGTATGAAGTGTTTCCTTAGCCTTTCCTGGCATTTCTGTTTTGTATAAAATTCTGTATGACAGGAGCTGTGCTAAGTGATACAGACATGAAAAGCCATTTTCTGTGTCCTAAGGTCTGCAGAATCTTTCAGGTGGATAGAAACATCAAAGACAGGTGCAAGGCAGTGTAATGTTAGCAAGATGGAGGCCGTGCGAGTTGCAATTGGGTGCATCCGATGGTGTCTAGGGAATCCCAGATGAAGAGTAAAGTCAGCTAACTTTTAAAGAGGTGAATTTTTTTCTTGTAGATAAATAGAGACAGGACAAGAGTGTCTTCCCAGACAAAAATATCAGCTTGGCAAAGGCAGAAAGGCACAACAGACTAGAACATGTTAGAAATTCAACTTCAGTTTGCTCCATTCATTCCAGGTGAGGCGTGGGTGCTGGCACTAAAAGAGGGTAAGTGACATCAAGGACAGCACTTTGGTCATGCCACATTGGAGCCCTGTCCATAGCATCTCTTAAGGGCTGTGGGGAACATACACGAAGAGGCTCAATCCTCCCATGGCTTTTTATAAAAAAAAGATGGACACTACTGAGCTGTTGCTACATTTGTGCTAATTCCAGGGCACCCCTTCCACAGAGGTCTTCCTCCTCCACCTCTTCTCTGCATGTGTGTGCATGCTTGCATGCTCTGGTGTCTTTCTCTTACTTTGAAAGGCTGCTTGCCCTGTGTCATGTTGATGAGGAGATGTGCTGGGAAAATGTCACTGCTGAATGGTCCCAAGGGAGACAGCTTTGTCAAGTGGCAAGACAAAGGCCTGCTAGGGTTAGAAAGAGTGTGACAATGTGACTAAGCACCAGTAAGCTAGGGGCTGCCCCCAAGGTGGCCCTGTGCTTGCTTCAGAGCAAGCTGAAGGCAGGGAAGGGTGGGGTGAAACTCCTTTTAAAATTCAGGGCTCAGCCCCGCCAGTTCCTGGACTCTGGGGTTAATGAGGGAGAGTGATGATGCATTTAGGCTACAAGACTCTGCTGCCCCACCTTGGTCTGGAGAGTAGCTTCTCAACCAATTGAATCATTGAAAGTCATTCTAATTTGGTAGGGGAAGCAGAAATTGATGGGAAGTTGTATTTAGACAGGATTTTCAATTCAGTGTTGAAATTCCCAGTGCAGTTTTTTTTAAGACTTTGAAAATTTCCAGAAGCAAATGGACACAATCATAGGTTCTTCTGCAAAACCACAGAGAGGTGGGGATTTGTTGTATTTTAGATGTGGCCTAAGTCATACTGGAACCAACCTCTTCCTCCAAATGTAACAGGTTGGATATATAATTGCCTTTTACAGGGAGAATCAAGAAGACTGTTTCTCTTTATTCCATGTTTCAGAGGTGATCAAAAGACTACAGAGATGGTTGATAGTCAGCAAAGGGGTCCTCCCTTATATCTTTTTCTAGAAGCATGTCAGTATCTACAGTTATTAAATGAAGGTCACATCCATCCATATACATGCATCTCAGTTGGTCACAGACATGCAGAAGGGAAAAAGTGAAGGTAACTCAGACACAGGCAAAGGCTGTGCCATCCATCCTTCAAAACACAGATATAGGTGGCATTAGACCCTTTTATTCATGGAGAGTTTCTAAATTCATAAAGTGCCTGATGGTAGGAATAAGACAATGGACACTTTCTAATCATTTGTTTATCCATTCATTGACTCATTTAATGAACATATTCTAAAAGCCTATGTTCCATACTGGGGTTTTGGGGGACATTCAAAAAAACAATCACACACGATCCCTTCAGACAAGGACATTCAGTGTAAGGGAATGAGCATGATAACAAAGGTTTACAGTGTTGTGCATGCCACACTGCACTGGTTACAAGCAAAAATATTTACTAGCAAAAGATATTTACTAGGATCCTGAGATAATTCTCAGCCTAAGCTTCAGAAGGACAGGAATAAGACAACTCCCAGGAATCCTACGGGTGGATGTTATGTTGAATGTCCCCTCCAAAAACCATGTGGAAGTTGAATTGCCACCTTGAAGTGGTAATTAGATAGAGCTCTCTATCCTCACAAATTGATTAATACCATTATCACAGGACTGGGTTCCTGATAAAATGAGGTTTGGGGATCTGATTTTCTCTCTGTCTCACATGCGCTCACTTCCTGAGGAGGCCATGCTTGGTTAATTTACATGGAAAGATAAGGACAGCAGAGACTGACAGTAGTTAAGCAGACCCATGGGAGAAAATAGAGATAAGAGCGCTTATGACTGCTGAGGAAGGGAGGAAGGGAAGAAGGAAGGAAGGTAGGCAGGCAGGCAGAGTGAGAGAAATGAACCACTGCTATCCACAGCTTTTCAGCTTCTTATTCTGGTCCCTTGAAAAGCCCTGTTTTGTTAGTGTGTTCGGCTGTCATGAGAGAGGCTTCTATTTCTCCAATAAATGCCTTTTGAGTCAATTCCTGTCTCTTGCTATCCTTGAAGGACAGTGGGATGTGGATTTGCATAGATAGGCCGAAAGGTGAGAAAGAACACGGCAGGCAACATGGCCCAAAGGTGGGCAGGTATGAGGCTTAATTAAAGCAGAGGAAGAATATTTTAGCTTGACTTGTTCCTTTTGTAGACAAAGGCTGGGAAGCAAGATGGACAGGCAAGTGAAGTTGAAGTGTGAAGACTAAAGTGTTTTGAAGTTTATTTGGAGATGAGTTTGAGTTGCTGAACTTTTCAGCTGGGACATAAGATGATTGGGCCTGGACTTTGGGAAGATCACAGGAAATGGACACCACTTTTGTGTGTAAAGAGGGTGCAAATCTCCTGCTTTCCTAGGAGAGAGGAAGGGAATCCCTTCTATGCCTCATTTCCATGAGATCTGCCTGGGACAGCTCATTACCTACTTTAAAAAAATATGTCCCCTTCATCATGGGTAGCACCCATGAAAAAAACCAGGATTCATCTATTCTGTTTCCCAGACCAAAGCCAGGTGTGAGGGTGAGGAGTAGGAATTTTACAACCTGAATGGTACAATTCTTTGAAGAGATCTATTGTCAAGGCAAATTTCCTCTTACCTGCAATAAGCAGATTACATAAAGCAATGCATGCTGAGATATTCTGATTTTCAGAACATCATTTGGATGGCCCTAAACAGGCAGAGAATGGTTGCCTAACAATGGAGGTTGTTTATTACTTTTTCTTTGTAGTGGCACAGAAAAACCTCCTCATGGCCACACCCCAGACCAGGGGGCTGAGGAGAAGAGTCAGGTGGGGATCTACAGGCGCAAGTTCAGGCAGGCTTTGTTTGTTGCTGCTCCCTCACTCACTGTGATGAGTCCTCTGCGTTGGGAAGGGAAACATAAGGAGTACAGGAACAGTGAGTACCAACTAATTTAGCAGCCAGCCGGCTCTCAGCAGTGATGGCTAACAACCAGGTTAGAAAGCAGAGATGATTTTAAGTAACAAGCCTTGCTGGGGGTGAGTGGAACGAGTCCAGTAATAGCCTAGTTAGGCAGGTGTGTTTTGGCAGAGCTGTGGTGGGCTGAGAGGAGGCTGTTTTAGTTTGAGGTGGAGGATTCCATATGGATAGGATGAGAAGGAATAAGGCAGAGTGCTAGGAGTCAGGCTCATGGTCACTGGCGCTTGCTGGCTACATGGTGGTTCTGCCAATTAGCCCAGGCTTCCTCATTTCTCCAGCTCACTGTTGCTGCTAATGGGGGTGAGGTCGAGAGGGTGTTCCTCACTTCAACGCCCACCTCATCACTGCCTGACTCTAGTTCCTGATAGTCAGTTCTGCAGTTGACACTTCTCAGCAGCACATGTAGAGGTGCCCATGGCGAGGGAACATTCGCGAGAGGGACAGGGAGAGAGGTTAAAGCAGTGAAAATTCTGGCAAGAAGCAGAGGATTAAAGGAGAGTAGATGGTTCCTTTTCTTTGGCCCAAGTTGTGTGGTAACGGGGCCTTCCCTTGGCACAGGGGAAGGTGCCCTCCTCTGTGTATCAGTTCATGGCTTATAAAATGTGGAACTTAGAACAGAAGACCTAACGGTTGTTCTGATGCTTGTGTGAGTGATTTTGTGGACTTCTGAACTCAGATAAGTGAAGTTTTTTCTCCATTGCTTGGAGAGAAGGTAAGAAGGCCACTGTAGCTCAGAAGGAGGAGGCCCTTTTCTCTCCAGTGAGACTCAGATCATAGTTTGCAGAGGAAATCAGGCCTGGCTTTTTAGGGGACTGCACCTGCTGATATTCCCATAAACAGACTGAGAAAACAGGGTTTTTGCCTAACTTTCTGACACATGGCCAACAGACAACACTCTTTCCTGCCGTTTTGGCAGAGAAGGGATGAACTCCGTAAAACCAAAGATTGTGGAATGTGAAAGGAGGATTCCATTTTTACTTCAAGGTTTGGAAATTATTGTTTCAAAGGTTTTTGTTTTTAAACAGTGGGTTCTCTATTTCTTTGACTGGTGTAATTTAAATTGATTGAGTTTCAACTAGTTCCACTATTTACCAATAGAGAAATACTGTTATACTTTATTTCTCTCTTCCTTGTTTCATTCCAAACCACATATTAACATATGCTCAGGACAGGGCAAAGAGAATGCATGGAAGTTCAAGTGGTTCATATATCCAGTTGGGGAGGAGCAGCCTAAAGAGACAGCACAATATGGATTAAAGCACAGTGTCTAGTCTGTGATAGAGTTTACTCAACATCTTTTGGTCTAAAAAACAAAAAATGGAAGAACAGGAAGGAAAGAAAGAAAACATTCTCAGTAATTTTGTTTTCTCTGCTATTCAGGAAGGCTTTCCTATTGAATAATTCTGGAAAATTCTTTTCTTCTTCATGGAACCAAATTCTGTGTCTCCGTGTATTCATTTGCTGACCCTGTGTCTACCCTCTCTTCCTCTCAAACTTCTTTTCACTCTTTAAAAGCCACCTCAACTTCACCTTTATTCTCCTTTCCCATCCCTATTTCCCCTCCTCTCTTGGGAAGGGAAATGACTGGAATACTCCCTGTAAGATGCTCCAGGGAGTGAAAATTCCATGTCTGCTTGGCTACAAATGTCCTTTACTGGGGTTTAATTTTATAGAGGTCAAGGTTTAAAGAAAATGCATCTGAGATGCCCTGTAGCTGGCCACTCCTGCACTGGGCCCTTGCTCACCTCACCTGAATCCTGAATCCCAGTTGTAGTGTATTTCTGAGGCAAGTCGCAATCTGTTGCTTCCACCCGAAATGCTACACTGCTGATAAACTGGAATCGGCTCTTTTCCACAGTAGGCTTTTGAGGCTCCATTATAATTTAGAAATCGTAAAATGGCATAATGCATGAGCACAGCCATGAAATGTTAAGACTCCCTCTATTAATCCAAAAGTGAAAAGGAAATGGGCAAGCTGTCCAGCTTACAACAGTGCTTAAGGCTGTAGAAGGTGCTCTCCATGAGATTTCAAGTCTGACTTGAGCATCTTTCTCCTTAGCTCTTCAGTGACACAGACTTTCTTCCAAGTCAATCGCATGGTGGCCTTATCTTTCTGTAGTAGAGTTCATGTTCACTGTTCATCTAAACTCAAGCTGTTAGCCCATTTGTGATCATCTAAATGTCAGTTTCTGCTCCAAGGCACCTTTGTTAGTTTACTAGGTCTCAAAGGTTTTAAAAGGTAAGTTAAACATTTTCAAGTTTATGAGACTGAAGTTTCTTGGCTATAGATGGGTGGTAACATCAGCAGAAGGGAATCAAGCCATAAAACTTGCATTTGAGGTATTGAACAATTACATTTGTAGTGATTTTACAACCTTGTGGGAATTTATTTTGAAATTGTTATTTGATGGCATAGGTGGCCACTTACATTTTCTCAATCGATTTCTCCTCTAAGCTTTGTGTCTCCGCTCAGCACAAGAGCGTCACTTTGAAATAGGGCAATATGGCTTTGCATATTGGTTTCTTTACATGTATTGGTTCTCTACTCCATTGTAGGATTTTAACGGATGAAGCTGGAGCATGCCACATCCACAGTCACAGGAGGGAGCTACTGTTCAGGGTGGTGTGCTGACTCAGAGAATCCATCCCTTCACCCTTTCTCTAGCCCCAAGCAGAGCAGGCGCAGTGCATTCCTGTCAACATAACACTGCTCTCCAAGCAGCCCTGTCCCCAGCGATCAGGCTATGGAGTCAGACGATGTCTCTCAGCAGCACAAGCTCCTTTGAGTTGTAGGATTTGCCTCGGATGACAAGGTGGAAGCTCTTAGATGTGAAGAGGAAGGCAAACCCAAACCAATTCAAAGCTGGAGAAAGAGAGAGCAAAACTGAGTACCATTTAACTATTTGCCCTGTGGCCTAGAGAAGATCCTGCAGAAATATTAGTAATTCTGCTTTTGAAGTTTTCCATTTTGGTCTCACCTGCCTTGAAAGAATTTCTTAGATCTTTATTGGCATGAGAAAAACTTAATCCATATGCTGATGATACTCCAACTAATATTTTCATTCCAAACTTTGACATTCCCATGGGATGACTAATGGGTGGCTGAAATTTAACATGATCAGCATTAAGACACCTTCATCTTTCCTCATACTTGATGTTTTTAAAATCTTCCCCATCTTAGTAAAAACCAACTCTCACTTGACTATAGAGTCATCCCTGAAGCTTTTTATATACCATTATACCCCTTTTTTTATACTGGGAAATGAACCCAGGGGTGCTTAACCATTGAGCTACATCCCTAACCATTTTAATTTTTTATTTAGAGACAGGGTCTTGCTAAATTGCTTAGGGCTTTGCCAAGTTGCTGAGGCTGGTTTTGAACTTGCAATCCTCTTGCCTCAGCCTCCAGAGCTGCTGGGATTATAGGTGTGTATCATCATGTCTGGCTTTGCATCTTATTTTAGATATATCTAGAAATGTCATTAGCTCTATGTTCAAACCATATCCAAAATTTGATCACTTCTCACTTCCTGGTTGTCACTACCCCATCCAAGCCACCATCATTTCTTCCTTGGATTATTTAATAGGTTCCCCCCAAAATCTACCTGCTTCCAATCTGGTCTCTTTACGTTTTATTCACAGTATAGAAGATGGAGTGGTTGCTATAGTTTGCTATATAATGTCCCCCAAATGCTCATGTGTTGAAGACTTTCTCCCCAGCTGGTAGTTCAATTAGGAGGTGGTATTTAAGAGATGGGAATAATTGGAGGAAGTAGGTCACTAGGGATGTGACCTCAAAGGGGATATTTTATCTCTGGCCCCTTTTGTCCTTTCTCTTCCTGTTTCCTTCTGCTTTCTGGTCACCATGAGGTGAGTGGCTGTGCTCTACTATGCACTTCCTGCCATGATGTTCTGCCTCACCAATGGCCCAGAGCAACAGGGCCACGTGACCATGGATGAAACCTTGGAAACCATGAGCCAAAAGAAATATTTCCTTCTTTAAGTTGATTTTCTCAGATATTTCATCACAGTGGCAGAAAGCTAATGCAGTGATCCTTTAAAAATTCAACCAGACTATATCACTTTTTTGCTTAGCCTGTCCTCTTGTCTCCCTGACTCTCCCTCCTCCTCCTCCTGTCCCTTGCTTACTCCACTCCAGCTCCTCTGACTTCCTTGCTGTTTGTGAACATGTGGGACATATTCTGCCTTAGCATCCCTCATCTGCTTTTCCTCTTCATGTAAAGCATCTCCTCTAGTGCAATCAGAGTCACATACTCTCCAGAAATATGAGTGGCTTCTTTCCTCACCCCTTTGAGATCCTCGTCTATGTCACTTTCTCAAAGAGGATTTCTCTGAGTACCTCACTACATCATGGTCCTACTGGATACATCCTATTCTGTCGCCCATTTTATTTTTCATCGTAGGACTGATAGTTGGCTATTGCTGAGAAACAAGCCGCTCCTAAGCTCAGTCATCTGTTTTTCCTGCCAACACAAATGTAAGTTGACTGAGCATACATAGGTGATGTGGGCTGGGTTTGGCTTCACTCTTCTCCCAGGGGTGGTTTGTCTGACCTGAACTCCTCCTTGCAGGCAGCCTCAGGGGGGCCCTAGGTGATTTTGTTGTGGGGTCCACACAGAAGAGGCAGCAGCTACCCAGGGAAAGTTCTTCTCATGGTCATGGTAGAAATGCAGGAGAACAAACCCAGCCTACAAGCAACATTTTCAGCCTTCTGTGTTATGAATGGAATGTCTGTGGTGAACGTGTTTTTGTGAAGTGATGCGTCTGTCTTGGCTTAGATGAAGTGTTCCCATTAGTCAGAACCCCCTCCTGGGTCTCACTCTGTCACTCCTTTTGTTCAATATCGCCTCAGTGTGACTTTCCCTGACAACTGTTTGTAATGTAGCATCCTTCACTTTTTATTTTCCTACTCTGCCCTGTTTTTTATCAAGTATTTACCTCTATGTAACATTCTATTAAATACCTATTTGGTTGTTCTCTGTATCTCTCTTATTAGAATATAAGCTTCATGAGGGTAGATTCTTTGTCTTGTTCATTGCTGAATTCGCAATGTGTAGAATGGTGTGTGGAGTTTCACAAGTTTTGATAAAACTTTTGAATAAATTATGAAAAACAATGGTAAAAGAGGTGTAAGACTGTGTTATGGGAGGGGAGATGTCCATCTCTGTATCATGTGACATTACTATATAACATGCATTTATTAGGGCAGAACTCTTTTTTATTGGTACCATGATTGAACCCAGGTATGCTTAACCACTGAGCCCTGAACAACCCTTTTTATTTTTCATTTTTTAAAATTGTAACTCTTTTATGTTTCTAAATCACATATAAACACATATACATATTGAAAGATATTTAGATTTTAAAATGTATCTTAGTTTTTTGGTGAGGAGACAATTTGGTTCAAGTTATGAAAATACTTATGAATAGTCATTTCCACATATAAACACTATGAAAGAATTACTATTCAGATAATCATACATTTGTTTTACTTTCTTTTTTTTTTGGGGGAACCTTTCACTTTCTTTTTCTTTTTTTTTTTTTCGAAAGAAAATTTTTTTCTGGGTTTCACTGCTCAGAGCCTACCTCACTAAGTTGCTGAGGCTGGCCTTGAACTTATGATCCTCTTGCCTCAGCCTTCTGAGTTGCTGCGAGTACAGGTGTGTACCACCATGCCCAGTGGCAGAGCTCTTTTTGACATAACATCAAAACCTCTGTATTTGTGTGCGTGTGTTTTTTTAATTTGCTTATGAAATACTGTGTTCCTGTAAGAGGATCTCTAAATTTTTCTTGATACTTCATGTGATATTTTGATTATTTCTGAAGCCATTCTCTGAGCCTGTAATATATCTGTGCCTCTTGTCTGCAGATAACATTGAAAGTGGTGGAGTTGAGCTAAAAATATTCAGAAGTAGCTAAGCAGTCGGCATTGCTTCAACCTTGCACATTGACTGCTTTTGTGTCTTATTCTTGCATCTGGTATCAAAACAAAAATCTTTAACATGGAAAGATATTCTAGTTCAGAAGCAATCTATTATTGTCACAGATAATGAAGAAGGTAGTTTTAAAAAACACCCAATGTTCTCTAGGCTGCCTCTCTAAGCACCCACCTTGATTCCACAATGAATAATACCATTCATCCCCCAAAGACTTAACATTTGTAAAATCTGAATTACAGTAATTTCAAAATGCACATATCTGTATGGTGTGTGTCCCTTTTTAGAGCACTTTTACATCATTAATATTTTTCCTTAGAAGACAAAATAGCATGCTTAATCCCATCTGGCATGGGAAGAACCTGGGCAGAGAAGCATTAAGTGACCTCCTGAAGGTTACTTGGCTAACTAGTGACCAAGTCAGTACAAAATCGCCAAACTTCTGTACTGTACAGATTTTGAAAGCTGTAGTGTTAAGATAATGTATCCTGATAACTGTTATTAAACCTCTATTTTCTAGATTTAAAATCATTGGTAAACTTAAAAAATAAACTTGGAAGGAATGTAAGTTTCCTAGGTAAAGCAATAAGGCAAGGATAATCTACATTATGATTAATGACTCTCTCTTCCCTGCCTCATCACTGTATTTACGAGGATAAAACCAGGACTATGTTAATGGAGTAAGGTGTGCACAAAAGGGCAACATGAAAGATGAGGGAAATGTGTGTCAGGGGAGGAAGTTATCCCTAACCGTGTGTATAGGATGCAAACATGTGTGCTAATGCTTCCTTTGCCAATCTGGTCTTTCTCAGGCTTTCCCACATGGGGACCTAGTCCTGTCTGGTACTTGAGCCAAACTTGACCAGGGGATTGGCAGTCTCAGTCTTGCAGATGGTTGGGTATGGCATTTGCTGAATGGATCAGGTGTTTGACATGAGCTAAGGGAAGCCATATGTCCATCAAGTGCTTTGCTGTCTTTTGATCACTACTGTGGTCAATTCATTTGACTGGATTTCTATTTGGAGTGCTGTCCTGAATACAGACCATTTTTCTGGGACCCTGAAACTCCAAGTAACATGTACCAGCTCATATCCTGAGGGGGTGGCCAGGTTTTGTTTTCTGTAGACTCAGGCAGTGTCTGGGGATATAAATGGATTAATGTTTCTACAGCTGTCCTCCTGAGTTTAAGCATGATATGTGGCATTCAATGCTGAAAACCCAGTGCCTAGAATGTGGTAGTCAATGAATGAATGTGCAAATAAAAATGCACGTTTCCTGGATTCCTATGGCTACTCATTGGTGAGACCCTTCTTAGATAGGACAACTGTCTGGACAAATCCTGAATTGCACCATCCTTTTTAGATTATGAGGTTTTGGATGTCCACCGGCACTCATGAGGCCCATTAGCAGCAAATTCGGTATTCCTACTGGTGGTCACATGTGCAAGTATGTACCTTACAAAGGTCTCTGGTTCACTCAAGCCTTTACCCAACATGGCTGCCCATGCCCATATACCACTGCTTGATAGTGAGTGGGAAGACTCCTGTCCACTTTTGGGGCCATGACAGCCATTTCAAAAACCAACTATTTTACCCTTACTAAATGATGCTAAAATGTTTTTTGAGGAGAAGGAAGGAGAAATCTCTGGCTCATGCTCAGAATTTTGAAAACAGAATTAGACTTGGCAGTGGGAAAAATTCAATTCCATTAACAAGAGATTTATTTATTTTTAAAGTACTTTTATATGCTTGGAACCACTGGAATGAAAAAGAGAAGTCAGTCATGGCTTTTGCTCTCTAGGGATTCACAATTTAGTGACTGGGGTAGACCCAATAAAAACTGAGGCAGGTGCAATAGTTCCAGGGTTAGACCAGCTTAGCAAGCACTGTAGCAGGGTGAGAGCACAGAACCTGTGGGGTTTATAGTTAAATATTTCTGGAAAACTGAGGACAGGTAAAGTCCTGGTGACCTAGAGCTTGTCCTTGGTGTCTTTCCATTTCCTTTTTGAGATTCTTTTTAAAGTTAAATTTGATTCATTAATACATTCCAATGTTCAAACCCAAAATGAATCCAGTAGCTACACCTTAAGAAGTCTTTCTCTCATCACGTGCTCACCAGAGTTTCCTATAGCAGGCATTTGGATTGATCTCATGTATATTCTTCTAGGGTGATTTTCTGTGAACAAAGAAGGTGAGAATAGATATTTTTATTCCATCCTTTTTCTCACAAAAAGTTACCATATTAAATTGGCTTTTACCTTGCTTTTTTTCTTTTACAATATGATCCCAGAGATGACTATACTTCAATAAATCTAGAGTTTTTGATTGATTTTTAAAAACACATTGAAGTTCTTGTAGTTTACTTAACCAATTCCTTATGGATGGACACTTCGAGTGCTTCCAACTGTTTTGCTATTAAAAATATTGTTGCACAAACCATTATATCCATCATTTCAAATGTGTGCAAGTGTACCTGTGGGGAAAGTACCCAGTGGGACTGCTCACAAACCTGTTTTCTTTTTCTTTTTAAATCAAGCTCACCATTATGCCCAGTCTCAGTTATTTATTTTGTTGTAGAGACTCTCAAAGACTAGAGGAATGGGTATTTTTAAAAATATTTTTCTAGTTGTAGATGGACACAATACCTTTATTTAATTTATTTATTATATGTGATGCTGAGGATTGAACCCAGTGCCTCACATATGCTAGGCAAGCGCTCTACTATAATCCCAGCCCCAGAATAGGTCTTTTAATGGTTGAATTACAGTTCAATGAGGAGACATTAGGTGGGAGCTTAAGATACTTCTTACATTGTAAGACAAACAGAGAACCATGTGAATATGATTTGCTTGTACTATTAACTCAATTATCATGATTTCTGATTCCATCAGTATTTGTTTTGGCCTAATTAGCGGCTTGCTCTGCGCTCATTCAAGTCCTGATGTATTCTGGAGTTAAGAGTGGATTAATGCTTGGTCTCTGCTGTGTAACTCATAATGTATCCAGATATGTGAACAGTTAACTACGCACTTGTGGTAGGTATTGCTGTCAACATATAGATAGGCTAAGCCTTGCCTACAACAGCCTTTCCTTCTTTGTGCATTCTCTCAACACTCTGGTAGAACCCCTCACTGTCTCTGCCATATACTCCATAGGAAGTATAATGCACAGGAATTGTAGTCTGAAAACTTGGATTTTTGCTTTGATCTTGGTCATTTATTAGTGCATAGTTCTTATGATTATGAAAATCTCCATCTGGGATGTCCAGAGTTCAAATGATATAAGCATTTGAAAGTGTTTTGTAAATTATTGTTATACCTTTTCTTCCCCAAAAGCCACACTGTGAGGGTTGTGGGAATAATTTCAGTGGCAATGATTGTATGAGTCTGTGGCACTTCAGAGGCTCTCAGATCCCTTTCCTTTTCCAGGTAGACTTGTTTGGGTCACCTGCAGTCAAAGGTAGCAATGAAAGATCTTTTGAATAGCTGCCCATACAATTTCTCTGGTGGTGGAGGGCTTGTAAGCCTCTTATGCAGGCTCCTGTGTTGGCCCACTTCTCCTTCCCTGTCACTGTGACTTTGTCACCAGGGAGCCACTGAGCTGAGAATCTTGCTTTGCCAATGTGGGGAGAGCTTTGTGAGGTGTCATCCTTGGGAAGTATGCCAGAAGTTTTGGAGTTGAACCCAAAGTATGCAGTGGTATATCAGTGTCAGCACATGGCCAGAATTTGGCATCTGTATCAGCCAGGGTGAGGTCAGGAGGAAAAAGCCCAGGCCAGACAGCCCTACTGAAGAGAGATAGTATGCAGGACTCATCTCAAAGGTGCTGTAAGGGCTGAAATTCTACTTGTAGATAGGCAACTCAGAGAATAGCAAAATCCATAATCTGCTACTATTCCTTCAATTAGGGGCCATAGAGAAGAGGTGGTGTTACCAGTGTCCAAGAGTCAGATCAGTCCACAAGGACCTGCAGGATCACAGAGAAGATAGCTCAGGATGAGATTGCCTACCCAACCCTCAGGTGTAGAGAGGGAGACATTCCATGCCTTCTCCCTTCCTGCCATCCTCTAGTCTCTTGCTAGTGCCTTCTGTGAGCAGGACCCAGGGAGGAGACATTTCTGTGGCAAATGAGCCTGGGAAATACATTTTGAATCTGAGAGCAGATAGACAAATGACCAGCTCAGAATCTCTACTCACTCTTAAAGTATTCCCACTAAGTGGGGAAGTCTTAAAAGTTGACTGAAATTTTCAGATTCTTTATTTTTAAAAAAATTCTTTTTTTCAGCATGTTCTTTGGTTCCTGTACAGGGTGCTCATGAGAGTCTCCAACTAAGATTCTCAATGCAAATTATTCTACCTATTTTCTTTGACACCTACCATTATCTAGCCAGCCCTTGCTTCAGGGGCTTGTGGGATGCAGAGGTAGAAAAGGGGCTGTCCAGAACCAACAGGTCACTGCAAAGGCCAAGTGCATTTGAATCATAGAGAAGCCAGAGAATTCCGAGGAGGAACAAGATAATTACTGGGGCTTCACAGTGGTTGTTATTGTCACTCTTACCACTCCTTTAGGTTACAGGGAATAGCTCTCTAAATAGCTTTACCTTTAGCCACAATCTCCTACTCTTGATTAGAATTATAGAATTTTAGAACTAAATGTTGTTAGAAATCGTCAATTTCAATATTTTCTTCTCTTCCTTCATTTGATAAAAAGCAAAAATGAGGCCCAGTGAAGTTAAGTGACATGATCAAGATCACATAATGAGTTAGAAGTGTGGGCTGATTTCAAACATTCCCTTTTTATCTACTGAGTCAATTTCACCTAAGTTCTGTATTGATTCACGATCTTAATATAGTCTTCCAAACATTTAACAATTTCCCTTCTGCTATTCAGAATTTCTAGATGTTGAAGATTGCTTTACATGACCTCCTGGATTTCTTTGCAGATTGCTCATAGCAAATTTTAATTTCTTCTGCTGCTTCCTCCTCACCTGATACGAATTATTCAGATTCTATGAACATATCAAATGAGCTCAGGTTTGAATTGGCTTGTGACTTGCTATATTACAGGGTAGGGTTGTGTGGTTTTTTCTTTCTCCCATATCATTTTGTATAAACATGCTAGAGTTCTTTCTGTGAGAAGTTCTGAGATTTTATTGCCAGTAAAGTAAAGTGGAAAACCAATACTATCACTTTCACTGTAGGTTTTATTTCCCTGGTGAAACATGAAGAAATTGGTTCAATGAGGAAACCAACTACATATAAGCTTGGAAATCTGTAGACTCCAGGCCCATGACAGCCCCATGAGAGTGTGGAGTTAGGGAAGGAGGACAGTATCCTGAGCTTTGGTAGAAGAGCTGAGTCCTGACGCTCTCACCAGCTTCTAGGAGTTTCTTTTTGCAGTTTAATTTTTATCTCCATAGGAGAGGAGAAAAAGGCAAAGAAACCAAGAGGATAAAGATGGAAGGAAATGAGGAAGGGGGGGGTATAAAAGAGACAGAATGAAGGAAATAAGAAAATGCTTCCACAGAAGGAAAGAGGCCTTGGGAAAATAAGAATCAAAGAAGAGGGCTGTGTGTCATCCCAAAGTATATTTAATGAAATATGACAAGTTTTTTGGTCAGTAGCACAAGATTAATTATTTATTTTCATCACCATGAGTTAATGACACCTAGGACACATTTCTTCAACTGCAGAGAAATCAGAGTGCTCACAGGACCAGGTTAGTCTAGTTTGCAGCTGCAGAGACTAACACATAAGATCTCACAGGGAATGGAAGGGGGAATGAAGAGAAGGCAGGTGGAGGAACAGAGGGGAGCCATCTTCATCCATGGAAATGGTGCTTCATGCATACTAGGAACTCAGTAAGCACTTGTTGATCTTTGATTACTCTCGTCCCTATTTGTTTTGATGCACTCATCATGATACCAGCTTAGAAACAGTACAAAGACTGAGCCATCTATTTTTAAAGTTGTTATGACCAATACTTGATTTAAAAAAATTGAGCACCATAAGAGTTGGAAGGTTAAGAAGGAGTGGGTGGAAGGGAAAAACTTCACGGGTAACATAAAGACAGAGACTGTCACTCCTCTGGAATGTAGTGGAGAAGAAGGAATCTTTTAGAATCTTCTAGAGAAGGTTGGTGCCCATATAGTGGAGGGGAGCATAGAATGGAAAACATCTACATTTTAATCAGCTAGAAGGGGAAATGGTATAACTATCCTGATTTTATCAAAGCATTTTTGCAGATATGTTTGTTCTTGGGGCTCAGTTTTAATATACCACCTGCAATCTCTCCTGGAACTTGGAACCATTATCAGATGGAAAAAAAAAAGTTGGAGCTAATTTATCCTATGCTGGTACCCTAACAAAACCATTAGTTGGTGTCTGTTACCTGGATTCCCAGAGATGTCTTGGCTCCTGCCCTTCTTGAATCTGTTTGTACCTTTGCACATTTCTTTGATTTTGAAAGCTATTGCTCATTCTTCTAATATGATCGCTCTCTCTCTGTCTCCTTTTTCTTTCTCTTTTTCTCTCTCACCCTTCTTCTCTTTAATTTAAGTTGAAAGACTGTTTCTGTTGCTTGCATTTAAAAGACCCTAACATAACCAATAGAGCTCCAACTTCCTACCAAACCACTGATTTCCTCACCAGGCATTTTGAATTTCTAACATTTCTAGTAACAAATACTTTCTAGATATGAAATGAACTGATGTCACCTCAGTGTAATAACAAACTTTATAAGCCTGGGGCTCTTTCAAAGCCCCAAGTGAGCTAGCTGTTCTATACTCATAGGATCTAGAAGTTTTGTAAACTGCAATGGGCATTTGTGTACTCCTCAAATCATATGTTGAATCCTTAATCCCTAGGAGGCGGTGAACATAATTAGGTCACTAGAAATTTGGAATTAGTGCCTTCATAAGAAGAGGCCAAGTCAGGCATGATAGTACCTGCCTATAATCTCAGCAGCTCAAGAAACTGAGGCAGGAGGATTGCAAATTCAAAGCTGGCCTCAGCAATTTAGCAAAGCCCTAAGCAACTTAGGAAGACCCTGTCTCAAAATAAAATATAAAATGGGCTGGGAATGTGGCTCAGTGGTTAACCGCCCCTGTGTTCAATTCCTGGTAACAAAAACAAAAACAAAAACAAAAACAAAATAAAATCAAACAAATACCCTGCAAAGTCCAGACAGTTAGCTTGATGTCTTTCTGTCACATGAGGCTGCAGCAGGAAGATTGTTGTGTCTGTAAACCATAGAGAGGGTTCTCACTGAGTATCCATTCCTGTAGGGAACCAGATCTCTGACTTCCAACCTCCAACCTCTCCGATCATGAGAAATACGTTAAGTCACCTAGTATGTGGGGTTTTTTTCTTTTGTTTTGTTTTGTTTTGTTATAGCAGTCCAAGTCGACTTAGGTGTAAACTCCCCCAGATAAATATATGGATCAGAACAGGAAAAAGCACAACATGGTAGGAGAAGTGAATTCTAATTCTGCTGCTGACAGGCGAGTCACTTGATATTGTTAGGCATAATTTTCTGTAAGCATAATACCTACCTCACAAGGTTGATAAGACAGTGACTGAAGTCATGTGTGAAAGTGACCACGTTGTACCTGGCACATGAAGGACCAGTTTCCATATTTCCCTATGGGAATGTAAGTGCCAAACACTTGTGCTTGGGAGAATGCGTTTAGCAGTGGATAGTGAGTTTAGACTAGGGACTAGGGATTTAATAATCTTTGGAGATGTGGGTTTTTGGCCAGAGTCACTAAGATTGAAGCTTCTGACCAGAGGAGACAGAAAAATATCTAGGAACTTAAAGACAAGAGAAAGGCAAAGAGACAGTGATGCAGAGATTAACAAGATAAGGGGAAGAGGGAGGGAAGAATGGGGGTAAGGAGAGAGAGAGAATAAATTCAAGGCAGAGTACACCAGAGAGAGCCAGAAATTCATGGCCAGAGACGAAATGTGTCTTATGAATTTTCTCTACCTCTGAACTCCCACATTGGTCTGGGACCTAGTACCCAAGGATCAGAGAGATTGACATACAGCACCAGCACCTGCTAGAAACACCAGAGTTGGCAATAGCTGAAGCTGAGGCTTTCTGCACAAGCCAGAATTTCTGCAAGCTACTGAGGCTCTCATTAAACACACTGTAATTTCTGTGTGTTCTCTCCACTGTACCTTAAATAAATGTATTCTTTATGATCTGGAGAGATGCCTACTCTTCTAATTTGGAAGAAATATAAATGTTGGTAGTATGTCTCTGGAGAATGTTACTACCTATCGTAATTAAGGGAGAAAGAAATGAGAGAGAAGGAGATAAACTAGTAGTTGGGGAATCTACTTAAAAAAAAAAAAAAAAAAAAAAAAAAACAGGGAATTGGCACCCTCAGGGCCTAATCTTGAAAATTGTTCTGGCAGAGACAGAAACATGCTGAGCAGAAGAGAAACTGGATGGTGAATGGAAAAAAATAGAAATGATCAGAAGTGCTAATCAAAATATATAAATATAAATTGCTAAACTATTTTTAAAAAGAAAATCAATATTGTTATGACATCTTTATTTAATCAAAAATTGCATTTATTTAAAATGCTTCCATGACTGCAAACTCTGGCACACGGTTGAGATAGAGAAATCTAAGAGTTAAACCGGGGATGGCTGCTGCTAAGTTCATATCCCTGGGCAGTGACGACAGCAACAATAGCTAAACACTCCTCTGAATTGTAATTGTCACAGGGCTCTTTCCTGGGTCCATCTTCCTTACTCGGTATTTTAAGCCTCTCTTGCTTAATGAAATGTCATCTTTTCATAGCTGGTGACCAAATAATTGTTTAAAGTAAATCAGAATGTGAAAGGTGAAGGTGTTTATAACTTGGAGCATAATTTGCTGTGATACTTAGATTCATGTCTCCAGCTCACTAAAAATATGTCACCTTGCAGGACATGTAACCTTTCCCTACTTCTCACTTCACCAATTATAGCAAATTTCCCTTTATCCAGAGTAGCTGGAAATAGGTGGCTTTTAATTTCCAGTATTCTGATTAACTGGGTATTGGCATATAATTGTTTTTTTCACAGAATGTAAATTCATCTGCTCTGGGTGATGGTCATGGATTTTTGAACTTTCTCTTCCTTCTAGTCTCTCTTTGAGTGGCTCTTTTTGACATCTCTTCCCCAAGTCAACCTTCAATAAGTTCCAGAACCAATGGGATAAAACCGTTACTCAAGACTGTTCATGATCATCCCCAATAAGCATATGTATTTCACTTCCGTTTTCGTACCCTCAGTGCCTCTCACATTCTCCGTTGTAAATGCCCTGGCCTTTCTCCATGCCCCATCTTCTCTCCACAAAGGAAGCTCTTCTACCTGGTTTCTACATATTCAAACACCCTGTCCTTGGAGACTCAAGACAATTCTCTCTTTGAAAAGCCTTCCTCTGTCTTTCCCTCCACCCGATCTCCAGTTTTTACTGACATTTTCTTCTTCTGAAATCCATATTCTTTATCTCTCCATTTCTGGAGAAATGATTTTCCCTTTTAAGCTACTAACACTCAATTTATCTTATCTAGGAATCACAACTTCCTCGAAGGCAGTATTTGTAACAGATAACTTCTCTTGTCAGCCCCCTAGGTTGTACCATATGCCCTACACACAGTAGGTGTACATTAAATGAATTAACCAAAGAACCATAATTTTTATCACTAAAATGGGTCAGAATGTGCTTTTCCCTCTCTTAAATGATTCATAGAACACTTCAGGATCTCACAGTGCTTTTGATTTATTATGATTAACGTCAACCATCATTAGAAGGCTGCAAAGGAGTCTGGATAGTTGAATTTTCTGGTTTGAATTTCTGAACAAAACCAAGAGCAAGTAATTTTAGCAACCAGGGGACCGACAGATCCTAAAGGAAAAATACAAGTGTTCATTGACCTCACATTAAACCCAGTAAATGGGGAATTAGAAGAAAATAAAATCCATCTAGGCTTGGAGTAATTTTGTCTAAGAGAGTCTAATTATTATGTTAGAGCATGATCAGAACCTCTGTGTTAATACCATTCATACAAACTCTCCCTCATTTATGACTTTAGGAAACACTGTCTACCAAGGTACTGCCTTAGAATGGCCCCAGCACTAGGCAGAAGCAAACTAACTTCCCTTTCAATTACCAGAGGCACAACTGGGATTGAAATTTCACTTGGTTCCCTGCCCCAAGGGCCGCAGGCCATGGCATTCATTTCCAAGCTGGCACAGTCACTGCCCACATGCCATGCCTGTAGGCTGGCAGTCATCCTTCTATTTAAGTGCATATTCAGATAAAAAGAAAAAAGAAGTCAGTCACTAAATGGGGTGAAAAAGTCATATCTATGATGTCAGGTCATGCATGGAGCAGGATCACTCAAGGAAACTGAGGAAAAAAGAAAAAGGGGAAGTAGGAGCTTGTGGATGGATATGATCAGGTAGCAACAGGTCAGCTGCCAGATAAGCTCATAGAAACCAATCAAGGAGAGTATGATGTCAGGAAAAAATAGGAGATCAGCCCAGGTAGAGTCAACACCTCTGAAATTTGAAGAAGTTGAAGGAATAAAGCAAAATAAGTTGTTAATGTTAAACACTCCAGAACATTCTGGAGTTTTCTCACTAGGAGACAGCTGCATGGTTCCAGAATCCAGGAAAGGACCTAGCTGCCAAGGAAACTTCCTCTTCCAGCCCCAGTTGCATAGATATGCCCTCTCACTCCAGAAAAACAAGCCTGAGGTCTCCTGTTGTAGAGAGCTGGGAGGGATGCTCACTGAAACCTGGTGCAGGAAGTGTGGGTGATCATGCAGAGGTGGTTCTCCAGTGGGGTCACCTTCCAACACAAGTGCACATAGTGAAATTGGAAATGGACCCTGTCTGGAGAATGAAAGTGAAGGAGACATTTACTTGGGATTCTCTAATTTCTTAGATTTATCTGATCACTACTCAGAGGCTATGCAAACTGAGAATTTGCTTAGAATTTTTTTTTCCAAACTCTGTCTCAGTCTTTGGCACTGACCAACTCTGAACCTGGTCCTTCCACAGCTGCTTTTAGTGTGGGGTGCCAGCCTAGCAGAATCAGGCTTGACTGAGTCATGGGATACGGAGGTCTGACTCCCAGGAACTGGCGGTCATGGGAGACTGTTTCAGATAGCTTAGGAGTAAGTGGCCCTGTGTGGGAGTGGCTATCATCTGATGATGTGCTAATTCCCTAAGCAAATGGCTTCCCTAATTCTACCCCATCCTGTTCTTTACAGAAGAAGCCCCTCCTGGTCTGGGCCCCTTTACCTGTGTGACTATAAATAAAGGTGAAGGTGGGGTCCTCCATCTTGTTGGAGGCTGGATCTGATCTGCCACACCTCCATTCCATTTGAAAAGAATATTGACTCTTGTGTTTATTGATTAGATAAGTTTATTGATAATTAATTGATTTATTGCCAGCACCATCCTCTAACAGTTAACCCTTCCCTCATCCATGCTGAACATGATTTGAAACCCCCACACTGTAGTATTGTGGTAAAAGCTGCTGACAATGGGAAGCCTGGCTCCCTCACTGTCCCAAGATGGCCCAGAGTAACTCCCAGGTAGAGAGCAGTCGCTTGTTACCGATTCTACAATGGAAAGGCTAGACGGAGATAACACTGTATTTTACACAGAAAGACATAATCTCAGATTTGTTAAGTGACTGGCCCAAGGTCACAGAGTCAGAACCAGGGAAACCAAACCTCTTGATTTCCTCTTTGTTAAATTATATTCACACAGCCTTCAGAGACCATGCAAATACAAGTCAAGCTCTTATGTTCCTATCTTATTTTTGAATAGGAAATTTTAGTCCATCTTACACATAGCAGAAAATGAATCTTAAAATGATTACCATGAGGTGAAGATGTACAATCTTTTTTTTTTGGCGATGCTGGGGATTGAACCCAGGGCCTTGTGCTTGGGAGGAAAGCACTCTACGACTCCACAAACTGAGCTATATCCCCAGCCCAAGATGTACAGTCTTGAATAACTTACCAAATAACTTTGAACCCCTGCTTTCTTATTTGAAAAATGGGGACTTATTACTTCCCTCCAAGAATTATTGTTGGAATTAAATGAATGAAAGTGTAGGTAGAACATCAGGTTTGGTCTTTGCACCATCAAAAGTAATATTCAAGAATGTTGAGTTTGGTGCTGTTTGTTTTATTGCCTTAGGAGTTTTGAAGCATAGTTATCCCTGAAGGCTTTCTTTTTGCAATACTCTGCTGACCAGGAAAAACTGAGAAACAAAAAGCACTCAGTAGACCAAGAATCAAGGGATCTAGGTTCTACTTCTAGCTCTTCTATCTGCTCTTATAGAAACTATTTAGAATATATGAGCATCAGTTTTCTCTTCTCTAAAACTCAACAAAAGACTCTGCTTTCCATGTCTACCTCATAGAATTGTTGTGAAAATCAAATAAGGTAATAAGTGTGAAAGTTTTTTGAAAATTAACTCAGCGAACATGTATTAAGGATGGCAGGTCCCGTTGCTCATTTAATCTCCACAATAATCCTGTGCAGCAGACATATCTGACTTTATTTGAAAGCTTGAGCCTGGACAGACATTCAGGGACTTGCTAAAACTTAATAGCCATTGAGCTGGGCAACCAAGATTCAAAAACCAAGCCTGCTGGCTCTAAGTGCTTTTTTCACTATTATGTTGAATCATAAAATTGCTATGTTTGTAGGTCAAAAAAAATATGGAATGTCAACAATTTCAAATGGTTTAACCTGCTGTAACACATTCATACAAAGAATGACTGAAATTCAAGAAAGCAGAACTATTGAGTAGTGGCTTAGAATGTGATTAGAACCATTTGGGAACAGTGTTCTCTTATACCAGGTAGAGGATCAGAAAGGGGCCATAAATTCTGTGTTTTGCCCAAACCAGAATTGGTAGAACCCTGCTCTGGTGGGATGTAGTCACACAGTGGTTCAGCTGAAGCTCAATAGGAGGCAAGTTGTTAGTGTCATTATCCTCAAATCAGGGTCTTCCTTTGGTATAGTGTGTGATACCCACTCATTGTCTTATAGAAAGTTATGAATTCATCATGATTCTGAATTCAGGTGCAGACTGAGACACTGAATAATCTGTTCAGCAATGTATATTGTGTCTTCAGTAAAATGTGACTTTATGAAATTGAGATTCTTTTTAACTTGTGGATTTAGACTGTTCACTAAAATTGATGTATTTTGGTGGATTATGTCAAAGTATTTGCTCACAAGATCCTGGGAGATTAGATAATGACAGGAGGGATACTGGTTTCAGCTTTCCTTCAGCTATACAGGAAAAGAGACTGTGAATGTGTGCTGGGATGGTATTGGCTTAGCAACATCTAGAAAGGAATCTTGATGTCCTCTGTGAGGGTGCGATAGAAGCTTGGAGAGCAACTATTGGGGCAAATGTATGCAGTATGCTTCATTTGGATCCCCAAGGCAGGATTATACCCCATGGACAGGGAGGAGACTTTTCTGGAAGATAATACATATTCCTACTATTGGCCCTCTTGAGGTGGGGAAAGAAGAGAGCTTTGGTCCAAGAAATGGGGACTCTTTTCTTCAGGGCCTGGAAATGGGTTAGGAGTCAGGATTCAAGGTGGGGAGAAGACATATGGATATCTTTCTAGGACTTGGTTCAGCTGGCCACTGGCAAGTGGTGGCTTTTTGATGTAGCATTTAGAGAATTTCTTTATGGAAATGTGCTTTTCTTAAGAAGCTTTTAGTATATTTTCACTAACGATTACAGATCAACTTCCATGTAAAGCAATGGATTGAACACATGTTATTTACTTTCATTCTCTTCTGAAATCCCTCTGAAATGATAGAAAAATAAATTTTAAATGCTTTTATTAGTACATTATAGTTATACATAATAGTTGGGTTCATTTTGGCATAATCATACATGCTCGGAATTTAATTTGTTCCACTTCAGTCCCCAGTGCCTCTTCTTTCCTTCCCCTCCTCCCTCCCTCTACTCCCCTTAGAAAAGGGATTTTAAAAAACTGTTTACCTACAACAACAAAGAGAAGAGGAAAGTAGATAATGCCAATTAAATTTTGGAGGTTGGACACCAGTTGAATGAATAAGAATTGACTTAGTAAACCTGAAACTGTGGGAAATGAGTGGAAAAAACTGAGAAGTAATTGCACTAACACTGAAGAACTCTCCAGAGGGTCAAAAGCTGGTGTCATTATGCAAGTGGGTATGAAGGTGGTGGCTGATAATAAAAGGTTTGTTGAAAATTGATTTGGGAAGAAGTTGGAGTCCTGAATCACCTCCCCCACATAG